>NC_090322.1:38555107-38863427 GCF_040869045.1 Eurosta solidaginis | reverse complement strand
CCGAAGGAGAGCGGAACAACCATGAAGCATTGATGGCCGCTGTCGAGAGACGTTATGGAAGCGAGCATAGAAAACAGATATACCAAATTGAGTTGCAAAAACGTTACCAAAAAGCAAATGAGACATTGCAGGAGTTTGCTTCGGATGTTGAAAGGTTGGCTCATTTGGCAAAGACGCACCCGTGGAGTACACCGAGGGGGTAAAAATCCAGGGTTTTATAAATGGCATACGGGACGTAGAAACGAAGCAAGCGACATATGCAAACCCAAAACCCACATTCGCAGAAACGGTATCACATGCTCTGATTCAGGAAACAGCGTCGCTTCTGTGTAAGCCAGTTTTCAAAGCACGCCGTGTGGAAGTGGAAAGGCCAGACTGGGTGAACACAATATTGGAGGCGCTGAAGGGATCACAACAGAAAAACGACGGAGGTTTGAAGTGTTTCAAGTGCGGTAACCCAGGTCAAATTGCACGTCACTGCAGCACCGGTCCTGGTAGTTCCAACTTGAGTGGCCGTAAACGCAAAGCTGGAGGAGATGAACAAGAGCGCGCCAGATTTAAAGAACGAGAGCCAGCTCCAGCTGTTGAATGTCTTGTGATATCTATCTCGAAAATTGGAAGAAAATCGAGCATTCTAACCGTCAGAGGGAATGTGGATGGCAAAGAATGTGTACTGACTGTAGATACGTGCGCATTTCATTCCTTAATCCGATCTGAATTGGTCAATAGGAGAGTAAAGCCATCACCTGGAGCAAGGTTGCGTACGGTCACTGGCGAGAATAACCAAGTCCAAGAAGGAGTGATCTGTGAAGTCTTAATTGGGAAGGTCACCGTTCTACACAAATTCATTGTGGCGGAGATTGTTGATGAAGTCATATTGGGAGTGGACTTCTTAGTTTACCATGACATCAGTATCGACATGCAAAGAAGAAATATGCGCTATAATAACCAGGATATACCACTTAACTTCAGTTTGGAGAAAGGGTTCAGCAGTAATCGAGTACTGGTGGAGAAAACTCGACAAATATCACGAAAGTCAAAGGTAAAGGTTGATCGATCGAATGGGACAAATAATGCGAAATCAAAAGTACCTGGAAGAGAAACACTGGCATTGACAAAACCAAACGGACGTCCATAAACGAAAGAAAGAATTCCCCAGAAGGAATGCGAGGGTAGTTTCTAGCCAGGGCGCACTACTGTTGTGAAACGTGGGAACGATGCTGATTATGCGAAGCCAATCCGTCAAGCGCAAGCTGTGCGAAGTAGTTCATTGGCCAAAGAACAGAGTGTGAGGGAACGACCCAGGGTAATTAGTAGTAGGATGAAACACAGGTACGACAACATCTATAATTAGGAAGGTTTCTTGGAGGGAGATTTGGTACTGCTATACAACCCTCACCTGCGAAAAGGTGTTCCATCCAAATTGCGGTGCAGTTGGGAAGGCCCGTACAGAGTTGTGAAGAGGATCAGTAATGTCATCTACCGCATACAAACAATTGGGAAACCACGAAATAGAAGGGTGGTTCATTTGGAGGGGATAGCTGCTTAGGAAAATTACCTTCAAAATGAAAAAACAAAAAAAAAATAGTTTCTAAAATTTTTGATGTTGCTTTTGCCCGGGCGTAAGCAATGATCTTCGGTGTGGTAGGCCGAGCACGCTACCATCACACCACGGCGGCCGGAGAGATCCATATATAGAACATTTAAGAGCGTTTTGTATTTGTATGGTTGAATGTTGCCCCTCCCCCCACACACACACACACAACACTTTGGCACTGGGACCTCCTGGAATTGCTATGAAAAAGAGAGCTTCTTTTCCAATTTCCGTCGCATTATATTTTCACTTTTCACAAATTGGCGGCATGGAGCCTGCATGTTTTAATGCCGACACCGAATGTATCTGCAAAAAAATTCATTTTCGTTTTTTCTGGCGGAAGCACAAATTTTGATTGTTGCCAAACAAGAGCCGAAGGGAGAATCAATTAGATAAAGAATTCTAAAGTATTTTGATGTTGTTGGAGTAAGTGGTTATTCTTGAAAACCTTCTTATTTACTTACTTAATTGATGCCTAACTGTTTAAACAATTTTGGCAGCCAATAAGTCGCGCCAGTCGCTGCTTTGTTGGGCTTACTGTTGCCAATTGATAACACCAAAGGACAATCTGCAGACCAACAAAGCGTTGGGCGAGATGTTGTGGAAAAATCTTAATACTGAATCCCTCCCAGACATACCTAGAGCCAGGGGACACTTCACCAACAATTCCTTGGAACGCTACATATTTGCACACACTGCAACAACGAACAATCTCCTCGACAGAGTACAGCTAAATATTGCTGGTGGTTTTTTTAGTAGAGAACTTTTTTAGGCCACCCTGTTCTTGTTTTTTCACATGGTTTGAAAAAGTTAGCTTTAGAGATACATACATACATACATACCCATATCTGTTTTCACGGTAGTAACTCAAATCAATTCCCATAAGTGACATTTTTTCAATACCCACCCGCGTAAACACACACCAAACAGACAACATACATAAATGTTTACTTCTACATATCCGTACATACTACGTGGGTTCTTTCAGCGAATTTGATTTTTAACTCAATTCCTGCATGAACTTGCAACACTTTGTAACGACAGCCTGTCTCCATACTGGCCTAACTGAGTGGCAGAGTGTATATGCGTCTATGTGTTTATGTGTTTTGTGTCCAGGTCCGTGTCCTAGCCCCAATGTTGTCATTAACATCATATTAACATTAATATTGACAACATTGTACCGATAGTGAACACAATGTTGCAGCGGAAATAATATGTTGCCCTTGGCATCATGCTGTTATAACAAATAAGATGTCACCATACTGCTAACAACTTAGCAACATTGATGAATGCCATGCACCTATGTGTTTGTTTTGTTCTGTATTATGTATGTTGATGTGTATTGGTACAAGGCTATGAACGTGTGAATGCATCAGTGCGAGCGGTCAAGGCACGAACCAAATGTATCTGCGTAGGTGTTCGTTTTGTGGAGCGGTAAGCGTGTGAATGTATGAGTGCCTGATTGTATAGATGGAAAATAGGGGAAAGCCGAAAAGAAAGTTTGCATGTAATAGTAAAAATTTTCCGTTTCTGGATAACGTTCTTTACCACGGCGGTGGCTATAAAAGGGCATCAAGCTAGGCAACGGGCAAACGTTTTCTTGTAACAGTGCCCAGTGCAAGTGAAGTGAAGTGGAAAAAAAAAAAAATAAAAAAATAAATAAACTAAAAAAGTGTGAAGTGCCAAGTTAGCAAGACCTTTTCAAAAGGTTTAAAAGTTTTTAGTGCGCGTTATTTAAAGACGTCAGAAAAGTCCTGGAAAAGTTTTTAGTGCGCGGAGTTGCGAGGCCTACTTACACCCTACTCCGGCAGTTTCCATTCGCCAACAAAATTTATAAAACCAGGTAAGTGTAACCTTTCCGTGTTTTAACTCTCTCTCCCAACCTGGCATGCCCACTGGGAAGTTGGCTTCTATATAGCCTAGTTCCCAAGCAAGCCAAAAGAAAACTTGCATCGACATATACATCTCTGCATACAAATATATGTATGTAGATGAATATATGACAATGCAGACAAGATATCCGTAGGCAATTATGTACATGTATATAGATACGCTTTTACTGTTGAATTTCTAAATAGGTTTTCCTTTGTATTTAATTTCAGCGCACAATTGATTTCTCGTTGGGAAAGACCCACTGGGCACGTACATTGGCGGCGTACCGCCCAAAAACAAATACATTGTACTTGGCGAAATACCGCACAACAACAATTACTACCATCGACAAGCACCACACTTTATTATTTAGCCGACGGCAAAGCAATTTCAGAAATATGTCTTATTGGCGAGGTTAGAACGCAGCAACAACAGCAACTACATTCGTACCAGCAAACAACATCCACTACAGCATTTTCTTGTTATATTGGCGGCGCAACACCAACCACAACCGGTATTATTTTTCTATATTGGCGATATACGGCCGCAACAACCACAACAGCATTTTTTTATATTGGCGGCGTAACGCCCAACAACAACTACATCACTTTGGCGACATACCGCTCAACACCAACTATATCATCCCCATTACATTGGCGACGCAACGCCAACAACAACAACATCACACTGGTGACATTCCGGCCAAAGACAATTGCCACGCATCCACAAACACTACGTTCTATTTAATTCGTTGCATGCGCACACCACAACAACAACGGCAAAAGCACAATAGAATTAGCACTTTTCACCGGCGGCATTGAGACGCAACCACAACGACAGCCACGAGCAACTACAAGTATAAAAACGGTGGCAATAACCACAACCAAGTTTACGGCAATACTCATACATTTATTGGGCTGGCCCAGCTGATTCTGATAACGAAAGCAACTATCAACACCAGCAGAGGGAGGAGCTTTCCGGCAGCACTTAAGTTTAGCATCATTTTTTTTTGCATATTTCTACGTATTATTATTATATTTCTTATTTAAATACTGTCGTAATGGGGGCATAAATTTGGTAGCGAACAGGACACGCCATTTCCGGGGCCAATATATTTCTTTTTTGGTTTGACAATAAACATTTTTTTTTACGGCTTCACTTTCATAGCTAATTTAATGGTTGCACTTTTGCTTCCATCATCTGTTCATCTTCCTTTTTTTTTTTTTTTCATTTCTACTTTCAGTATGACATTTCTTTCTTTTTGATCCATTGTTGGTAATTCTTTGCTCTCACGTTTCCAATTTTTTTTTTTTGCCATTTCGCGGTATACACACTTTATCATTTTTCTCACATATGGTTTTCACTTCTGTTAAACAGGGCCTAACTCGAAGTTAGCAAATTTTAAAATTTTGTTGTAGCTGTTTTTTTTTTCTTCGTATTTAATTCCTTTTTTTTTTTACGCGATTATTGGCAAAATCGATTCCTGCCAACCTACCTCTTAGCCATCAGCCTCACACCCCGAGGGTGCATATGCACAGTGTGCTTTCAGCACCAAGAATATTTTTTTTTGAACACACATTTTTAATTTTTTTGTTTCACCATCACGTTAGTAGAATTAATACTACCAAAGCACTCATTACTAAAAGATTGCTAGCGAGTGATCTTGGCTGAGTGAGTGCGGGTGGCCAACGTGGGCGTGGCCTGTAGAATTGTATGCATGATAGGAGTATTTCTTTTCAGCGTTTTCAGCAAAGCTACTCAACTGCAGCGGCGCCGTTGGACAAGGAGAGTAACTTGGTGAGTGTTTTGAGTGAAATATAAAAAAAAAATTTATCAAAATACGCCTGTTTAGTTGTATGTACATGTGTTAGCACAGATTCCTGCTCTTGCAAAAATAGAACAGGAATTAGCAAAGCAGAAAAATAAAAACAGAGTGCAACGAACATATGTGCATGCATGGAAAACGTCACAAACGTACATTTGCACTTACATGCATACCATTTGTTTTCATATACACATAAAGTCTTTTCCTTGATGACCTACTTTTGCTGTGTACATAATTGATCTTATGTTTATTTGAGCGGTTGCGGTAGGTCAGAGATTAGGGTACTTGGATTTTTTGTTCGCCCTCTTACTTTGTTTCATTTTATTTGAATTTGCAATTTTAGGATTTAGAATTAGCTCCTAGTAATAATATGGCATTAGGGTGGCCCTAATAATTTACATTTTTTTATTTGAGTTCAGAGACTTTGTCTATTAGCCATAAGTATCTTGTATTGTATGGAATTTGAAATTTATCTACTTCTTCCTGCATTCCCATGAATTTGTAATGTTAGCTAGTAATAAGGTTCAGTATTATATTTGAGCATTTTTTTACTTTGAGTAAATAGAAGCTTTAGAAATTGATACTAGTTAAGTCTTTTGGAATCCTTAGCAAATTATTTTGTAGTAAACTTTGAGTTCAAAGTTTGTTGAAATTATTGCACTTGTTATTAGTTGGTAATTTGGAAACCAAAAAAAAAAAAAAATTTTGTAAATAAATCATAAGAATTATGTTTGGATGAAAATTTAATATTTTCAATAATGCAGGGCTAAGTCGAATTTTGGTGTTGGTGCTGCGCTTGCGCGCGGTAAGGTAAGGTGGAAGTGAGTGTTTATGGAAAATGACTGAGTGACAGGGGACAGACTCATGTCAGGTTTGGGGGCACTGTAAGTAGATAGGAGTCAGCACAGTGCCCACGGTGCAGTGCAAGTTGCACTGCAGAGGGAGGGTAGACTCCACCTGACAGGACAGGCCTCCATCTTTTTCCCCTCTTAACTCTGCCCCTCACGTTTATTGCTATCTTTTTCAGCTTTTTCTCTCCTTTCTATACACATGCAGGTATGAACCCTCTTTTTGTTCATGTGGCTGCGGGTGAGGTCGGTAGTGCAATACCCCGCCCAAGACGACGGGCTAGCCTGGGCCCGCAAGCATACCTGCTTGCCGTCGCTCCTCACCACCCAAACAGTCAGCCACTAACAACTTCCTCTATTTGGCAAGAACAAACGCTCCCGAAGGTGTTGTATTTTATAAGAGTTTAGTTGTTGTTGTTGTAGTTGTTGATTTTGCCTTAACTATATTGCTGTTTTAGTTTTCTTATGCTGCTTCAGTGACTGTGAGCGCTTAGATAAAAGACGAGCAGTAACTTTGAAGTTTGTAGATACAATAAATACTTAGCAGAAGTTGAGCTAAGGCACAGTAAATGAAACGTGTTATGAAAGCGTAGATATAAGTGCATGTGAATGTCGGTCAATTATCTATGAATGTGTGCGTTTGCACATCACATGTGAATTATTAAAATCTAATAAACCACAAGATTTTATATGGTCCCCAAAATATATGCGCGCATATAAATATACATACATAAATAAATGGTAAAGTTCTATAGCGCCCAAAAGTATGCAACAGTGCTTTGATATCAGTTTAGTTACTTTGTGTATTGGCGACGTTGCGAATGTGGAAATTTAGCCATTCAAAGATGCAAATGCGAGCGCGGGATGTCTTAGAGGCACTGATATGTTACGAATTTTTGAGGAATAATCTAATCGATCTTCAGCTTTTTATTCGACTTCAGCAAGCTCTAAGACTCTAAGCTCTGCTGGTCGTGTAATACGAATACTCCGCAAAGACGGGCTGCGAATCCAAGACCTAACATTTACCTCTGTAGATCAAGTATAAAGAGGTAGGCTTAGGTAAAGTGCTGCATTCATCCAAAAATGAGCTTGCTTGAGAAGATATTCATTTCTGTATTGTGTCAATTCTGTATCCAAGGTAAAGGGGTTTTATAAGTAGGCAAGCACAAGATCATAGTTTTCAAAACAGTTTTATTAAATGTCCCTTTTGGATTTACTGCATTCAGCTGGCTTTGTTTCGAAATATAATATTTCAATTATGAAACATTGGGCTTTTACCACCCTCTTGTACTCCACTCCATGCACGTATGCTAGATAACCCAACCACTCGCAATCCGACCCAACTTCCTGAAAAGGTCTCATTAGCCTTCTAGAAATGGCTCCAACACTTTTTATACTCAGTTGAGCTGAGCTCACAGAGTATAATAACTTTGATTGGATAACGGTTGGTTGTACAGGTAAAACGAAATCGAGAAAGATATAGACTTCCATATATCAAAATCATCAGTATCGAAAAAAAATTTGATTGAGCCATGTCCGTCCGTCCATCTGTCCGTTAACACGATAACTTGAGCAAATTAGGTATCTTGATGAAATTTGGTATGCAGGTTCCTGCAAACTCACCTCAGATCGTTATTTAAAATGAACGATATCGGACTATAACTACGCCCACTTTTTCGATATCGAAAATTTCGAAAAACCGAAAAAATGCGATAATTCATTGCCAAAGACGGATAAAGCGATGAAATTTGGTAGGTGAGTTGACCTTATGACGCAGAATAGAAAATTAGTAAAATTTTGGACAACGGGCGTGGCACCGCCCACTTTTAAAAGAAGGTAATTTAAAAGTTCTGCAAGCTGTAATTTGGCAGTCGTTGAAGATATCATAATGAAATTTGGCAGGAACGTTACTACTATTACTATATATGTGCGAAATAAAAATTAGCAACATCGGATGAAAAACACGCCCACTTTTTAAAAAAAAATTTTTAAAAGTCAAATTTTAACAAAAAATTGAATATCTTTACTGCATATAAGTAAATTATATCAACATTCAACTCCAGTAATGATATGGTGAAAGAAAATACAAAAATAAAAGAAAATTTCAAAATGGGCGTGGCTCCGCCCTTTTTTATTTAGTTTGTCTATAATACTTTTAATGCCATAAGTCGAACAAAAATTTACCAATCCTTCTGAAATTTGGCAGGGGCATGGATTCTATGAAGGTAACTGTTTTCTGTGAAAAAGGGCGAAATTGGTGGAAGCCGCTCCCAGTTTTTATACACAGTCGACCGTCTGCCCTTCCGCTCGGCCGTTAACACGATAATTTGAACAAAAACCGATATATCTTTACTAAACTTAGTCCACGTACTTATATGAACTCTCTTTATTTTGGTATAAAAAATGGCCGAAATCCGACTATGACCACGCCCACTTTTTCTATATCGAAAATTACGAAAAATCAAAAAAATGCCATAATTCTATACCAAATACGAAAAAAGGGATGAAACATGGTAATTTGATAGGTTTATTGACGCAAAATATAACTCTAGAAAAAACTTTGTAAAATGGGTGTGACACCTTCCATATTAAGTAGAAGAAAATGAAAAATTTCTGCAGGGCGAAATCAAAAGCCCTTGAAATCTTTGCAGGAATACTCTTCATGGTATTATATATATATAAATAAATAAGCGGAATCCGACAGATGATGTTCTGGGTCACCCTGGTCCACATTTTGGGCGATATATCGAAAACGCCTTCGCATATACAACTAAGGGCCACTCCCTTTTAAAACCCTAATTAGTGCCTTTAATTTGATACCCATATCACACAAACACATTATAGAGTCACCCCTAGTCCACCTTTATGGCGATATCTCGAAACGGCGTCCACCTATAGAACTAAGGCCCACTCCCTTTTAAAAACTCATTAGCACCATTCTTTTGATACCCATGTCGTACAAACACATTCTATAGTCACCCCTGGTCCACCTTTATGCCGACATCTCGAAACGTCGTCCACCTATGGCACTAAGGCCCACTCCCTTTTAAAAAACTCATTAACACCATTCATTTGATAGCCATATCGTACAAACACATTCTAGAGTCACCCCTGGTCCACCTTTATGGCGATATCTCGAAAAGAACTATGGCCCACTCCCTTCTAAAATGCTCTTTAATACCTACCATTTGATACCCATGTCATACAAACACATTCCAGGGTTACCCTAGGTTCATTTTGCTGAATGGTGATTTTCCCTTATTTTGCCTCCATAGCTCTCAGCTGAGTATATAATGTTCGGTTACACCCGAACTTAGCTTTCCTTACTTTATCTAGTTTTTAGGATTGCTATCATTTCTCATATCGACATCACTAATAAACGCATCGTTAGAGTTTTATCAAATTTTAGCTTACATAGACTGTTACCAAAAGACCTATATTATAAAAAACTTCGCTTTCTGGTAAATACTAGACGCTTTCTAGGAACTTCGGCACTTTCTTCCTCTAGATCTTAGACTTGTGCCATTTCTAATAGCTGAAGTCGTAGCCTGAAAAAGTTGTAGCTTAAATTCCTGGACAGTAATAGACCATAATGTAATTTTACTTTTGCGATATTCCTTCAACCAGTTGCATATGTTTAGTTTGTTTAAACCACAAAACATTTGCCGAAGGCACAGAGGTGTGTTACGGGCATGGACAGTCTCTGCTGTTTATGAGCCAGTTACGCTCCGCTACTAGTCCTTATGGTACTAACATGAAATTAACTGATTTAGTTGCGACTTTTGGATATCTTTCATGAGACTGTTGTCTTCTGAGCCCCCACTGTAGATGAGTAAGCTCTAACCAAAAGAGATTATCAAATAAATCCTAAGCCTTACTTCAGATATTTAGGCGTAAACATTGGCTCAAAACTAACTTTTAAGAAAGCATTTCAGGGCGGTGGGAGAGAAAGTTTCTAAAGTTAGTGGAGTCCAAAAGCAAAAAATGTTCAGCGCCAGGCGAAGCTATCCGTCAGCTATTGCCCAACGTAATAAGCTCTATTATATTATAAGCAGCAACAGTGTGGCATGGATCTGAAATTTACCACCTGAAGATGTCAAGAAAAGCGCAAGGTCACGAGCAATAGTTAGGAAGCAAAAGCGGTAGAAAAATTAGAGAAAGGACATAGGAAATTCACATTACTTCGAATTACACTGAAATGGTGCCATAAAAAGCACTGCGAACTTAACTACCACCTCACGCAGATATTGAGTGGTCACGTCGAGTTCAAGGAGTGTTTACATATACATTATATCCCTTCTGTCCACACTGTTCCACCGCACTGGGTAATATTTCTTTGGGTTCTTATTATCAGTGCAAGACTCTCTATAGACAGAGTTTTTGGTTTGGAACCCTCCAGCACGATTTTTTCTATGAGTAGAGATGATTGATTCATGCATGCTGAGAGAGAGAGCATAGAGGAATGCCCATACAAAGCAGCGTCGAATAAATAGATTTTCCTCCCTGACGTTATGCCTTACGGCGGTCACACGGGGTGTGAACACATGAACAGGATTAGCTTGATTTCGTTGGGCCTAGAAAAAAAGAAGCCATGGCTATCTTAAAATTACTTAGGTGGATCAAAACAGATTTAGCAGGTATATAATGTTAGGTTTCGCCTCGAATAAATATATTCGAATGCCAGTTCTATAATAAGCACGACAGTACCACTTTCGTCAAAGTGATTGTAGACATTCACCACTTCCTCAAAAAATATGTGTGCTTCTTTTGAGCTCACAAGTTTGTGTGGTTTTGGATGTTGTATTGAACCTTAAATTAAGTTTGAACGTGTCAACATAACTAATATGGACCACATAACGATGCGAGTAAGATCAAACAGACACATACGCACACATACAAAGCATGAAAGTGAACTTTCTTAAATGCTCTTAAGCTTAACAAGCTTGTTTTTGTTTGTTTGTATAGGTTAAGTTTAATTTGATGTACATAGTTTTAGATACATATAATATAGGCATGTACATCAATTTGAGCCACAACCACCACTAACAGACCGCTATTTATTAGACAGCAATAACAACAATAAGATTGAAGGAAAATTTGTAAGTTTATTTGTTTGCGTCTTGCAATATTGGAAGGTGTGAAAATCTTTGCTGTTCAATGGTACTTTTCACACTTGCTTGATTTGCTTGGAGTTCATACACACACACACACACATGTACATATATTATACACACACATTTACAACAACAACAGTGCATGCCAAAATACAAATATTTGATTTCGTATGCAAAGTTTTAGTAAGTTTTTCGTGAAAATTTAATGATTTTCCGGTTTGCTTTGAGCATTTGTTTGTTTTACCGGTTTTAAGTTTCATATACGCGCAATCAGGCAATTCATCGATTCCAACAACTTCATGTTGCATATTTAAAGGCGCTATGGGTAATTAAGTAGGCGGAAATATTTGATAAAGTTTTTTGTAAAGGCGTCATTGGCGTATATATATAATATATAATATATAACTTGATGTAAACTTGAGACAAAAAAAGTTCAGCGCTGTGCCATCTTCATTGTAATTTTTAACGCTGAACTCTCTGAAAGAATCACCTTGAAATTTAAAAATCTCCATCATTTTGCAAAGTTAGTAAAAAGAGAATAGTGGGCGAAACCAAACCAAATTAGTACTACAAGAGGAAACTCCAGCGTGTTAGAGGGCTAAGAATATACCCACGGCAGGTATGCCTGTCGTAAGAGGCGACTAAAAACCTAATTCATTCGAGCGGTTGTGTTATTAGCGCAACATTTTCAAGGATTTGACAGCGAAATATATAGCTTCTCCAACTCAAATATCAACCTCACCTACGCGTGGCGAATCCTGTTTTTTTGAAGCAGCCGAGACTTTGGTGCCTCCAAGCTTGTTATGGATCTAGGGGGTAGGGAGCGGGATGGCTTAGAAAGTTCAATGTGGTTATATTAAATCCTTTCCGCGATGGTCGCGCTCATGCGTTAATGGCGCCTGTATCTATAAGCGGTAAACGCCGACTAGCATATATAACACCCCCCAAAACTTTCTGGGAGTGTCTTTATCGCTACAGCACCACATCTGTAAAAGCAATTTAAATTTTCTTGATGGTTGAACCATTAATTTTACTCTTTTGCTCATGGTTGTCCGCATAACTCAATCCATTTTGTGTGAACCTTAAATCCAGCCAGAACTAGACACTTGGAGAAAAAATTATTGTCAGTTACTTTTAAACCACTTGTTCGCATACCCTGCGTCCATCGGTGACAGATATCGCCATTTTAGACGCGGAGTCCCAAAATTTCATCTTTTGCTTAGCTAAGTAATACGGTTTGATTAGGTTGTTTGGCAGTTGCCGGATTAAAGGACGGGCATCTCCTCGGATACTTGTTTCTACCGTTATGTTAGCACATGCGTACATGTTAGCCTTGCGCTACCAAGGGCTGAGCAGCTGAACATTAAGTGATCTTATCATTCTCCAATCTGCTAATACTAATGGAACAGTCTAGTATATTAATGCGCATCGAAAGAACTCCCATTGGGCAGTGCGCTGCTTTTAATCCAATAATTATGCACAGATCAACTTTAGTAAGCTCTTACAGTTGGATGTTGTACGAAGGGCTCGCTTATTCCAACTATAGCCAATCGCTGCATTGATTCCATACTTTTCACTGTGGAAGAGGAGTCTAGTGCTCTCTACCAGACCACAGCTTCATAGAATAGAACCGGTTTGGCCACCATACCGTTCAGCCAATGTACTTACTTTGGATAAAGCCTCTCGCGCTTGTCAATTGGCTATTCAGAGTAGCACAAAACAACTGAGGCCTTCATATCCCTGCTTTCATCATTAAGCTTTAATACTGCTTGCAGTCGAAATAACCCCAAGAAAATTTTGGCTGTAAAGCAGCACCTCTGTTGGGAGAGTAATAAAGGGTGTTCTATATACAAGAATTTTCTCCGCGTAAACAGTACGAGCTCCGTCTTGTGATAGTGAACCGTCCCTCAATATATTCAGAAATTTTCTCCTGAGAAGAAATGCAAAGTCATCCACTTAAGCCACCTTTTGGCAGCCCCTACCCTCAGAATCATCTCGAAGGTCGGTTGTAACTATAATGCAAAGCATTTAAAAAAAATCCACCAAGTGAGCCAGTATCACATCTTATACTAACTGGCTTGGTGAAAGAGGTGCTGTTATGACTCGGTTGGACCTCGGGGTTGCGAGACAATGAACGTAATACTAATTTCACACAGACGGCTTATTGAATAATAAAGGCAATTTTCTACATTAAGACGCTTATTGAGCTCAATCTTCCCTACAAAATTCGAATCTATTATTATTTCATTAGTAGCTGATCGAATGCCTAATGAAGTCAAAAGCACAATGCAACTCTGTTGGCAGCGTTCCGCTTCCGTTTCCGTTTCTTAGTTTTCAAAGCAAATGTCATTGTCTGCATGGCGGAACGATACAAGGTGGCCGCATCGAACAGCTGATTATAACCTTTTTTATTTGATTTGATACATCAACTACCGGCGCAGTACGATTTTGACATTTGTCCATCGAATTTACAAGTACATGGAATTTTTTTCTTTGTAGGTATGTCACCATGCTCCCACCTTGTATCGTTCCCCCATGATTGTCTGTCTCATCCTTCATACTAATCGAGCAGTTACTTCTGTGTGAAAGCAAAAAATTTACGATTTCATTAGCAGGTGAAATGAGATCATTAAGTTTCTGTGTGAAAACAGTATAAGTCTTTAAGGCTATCCAACTCGTGGTCAAAAGAACGGCCATGCTGTGCTTTGGCTACACGACCGAGACCTTTCAGCTCAGGAACCGGCAGTATACCGATATGTGTGAGTCAAGGAGGATACCATTGTGCCATAAGAGTAAATTTCGCCTCAGCTCACGGATTCCGTGCGAAAATTTGGTTGAAAGTCCCTCTTTACATCACGTCAACTTTAATATAGCTCGGAGCTGTGGAGGCGGTGGTGTGCAGCAAGTGAGCCAGCACTAACTTACGTCCTCTCAGCTCTCTTTCTAGATGACCGTTCCGCCGAATAATGCATGTGCCTCTTCATGAACAGCTGCTGCTTTCGCAACACCTCCGTTATCATCGACGCTCACATTTATGCGGATTTGCTACTAGGTCGCGCTCCGTCGTTTCACTGCTGTTGCAGTTCCCCTATAGAGGCAGAGTTTCTCTACCAATTTGTGGCGTATACTTCAAATATTTTTTTACAAATGTTTTGTACCCACTCCGAACAGTCCGAGCCTTGTTTACACTTGCCGGTATAGGTAAGAAAATAAGCATTATATACTTTTAGGCGCAGAGGACATCCTTAAGATATTTTCGACGATTGGTCTTTAGCGAGTTTGATATCCAAAATATGGGTGCTTGATGATCTGCGCTGAAGAAATGTGACAATAAATTCATTCTCTCTCTTTCCTCGCTGAAATTAAATCCTAACCATCAGAATCAGTTCCCAAGTTCCTTATCCATATCCATCCATAGTTGCTGTTTGTATTCTAACCATGCTTAATGATGCACTCAAAAATGCCTTGAACAACTTTTGCCAATATGTTAATATGTTAAAACTGTTCATTGACACCAAAAAGTGCTGCCATGAAAAGTACTTGACAGCAAAAAAAAAAAACAAATAGCAAACTACTGTTTATGAAACTGGTGTAGCAACAAATGGTTGCACATATTTTTAGGCGCTAAAAGTGAACAAAGTAAGAAGATGGTACACCGACAGAGCAAGCAGTGCAAAGCTGTATAGAAAATAATAACTACGTCTCACTCTTGCGCACAACCCAACACCTTTGAGCTTCCTGATAGTTACCATAACGAATTTGCAAATGTAGTATACTTTGCCGTGCTGCATAGGAGTGCTCTATGTAAACACGCCACCACTTTTGACGTTTATTGTTTGCCTGTCAATATTTGTTTCGAAATATTTGATTTGCTTTTAGGCGCCACACTAGTACGAAATACATTGTGCATTTGGGAACGAGTATGTGAAAATTTGGCAAAATTTCCAAAATTTCAAAATTGGAATAAAGCAGAGTATTAGTTGTTTGCCACACGCCTATAAATATGCTCTGAACAACTAGCAGCATACAGTTTCGTAGCATATTGCTACGTTCCTAAGCCACAAATTAGAAAAGTTTCTAGTGGCACAAAAAAACACAAATAAAGACAAGTAAGGAAGGCTAAGTTCGGGTGTAACCGAACATTACATACTCAGCTGAGAGCTTTGGAGACAAAAAAGGGAAAATCGCCATTTAGCAAAATTAACCTAGGGTAACCCTGGAATGTGTTTGTATGACATGGGTTTCAAATGGAAGGTATTAACGAATATTTTAAAAGGGAGTGGGCCATAATTTTATACGTGGACACCATTTCCGGATATCGCCATAAAGGTGGACCAGGGGTGATTCTAAAATATGGGTTGTACGATATGGGTATCAAGCGAAAGGTGTTACTGAGTATTTTAAAAGGGAGTGGGCCATATTTCTATATGTGGACGCCTTTTCGAGAGATCGCCATAACGGTGGACCAGAGGTGACTCTAGAATGTGTTTGTATGATATGGGTATCAAATGAAAGGTATTAATGAGGGTTTTAAAAGTGAGTGGCCCTGAGTTGTATATGTGAAGGCGTTTTCGAGATATCGACCAAAATGTGACCCTGGGTGACCCAGATCATCATCTGTCGGGTACCGCTAATTTATTTATATATGTAATACCAGAAACAGTATTCCTGCCAAGATTCCAAGGGCGTTTGATTTCGCCCTGCCGAGCTTTTGTAATTTTCTTCTACTTAATATGGTAGGTGTCACACCTATTTTACAAAGTTTTTTCTAAAGTTATATTTTGCGTGAATAAACCAGTCCAATTACCATGTTTCATCTATTTTTTAATATTTGGTAGAGAATTATGGTATTTTTTTTCATTTTTCGTAATTTTCGATATCGAAAAAGTTGGCGTGGTCATAGTCGGATTTCGGCCATTTTTTATACCAAGATAAAGTGAGTTCAGATAAGTACGTGAACTAAGTTTAGTAAAGATTGTCAATTTTTGCTCAAGTTATCGTGTTAACGGCCGAGCGGAAGGACAGACGGACCACTGTGTATAAAACTGGGCGTGGCTTCAGCCGATTTCGCCCATTTTCACAGAAAACAGTTAACGTCATAAAATCTATGCCCCTACCAAATTTCAAAAGGATTGGTTAATTTTTGTTCGACTTATGGCGTTAAAAGTATTCTAGACGAATTAAATGAAAAAGGGAGGAGCCACGCCCTTTTTGAAATTTACTTTTAGTTTGGTATTTTGATGCACCATATAATTACTTGGTTGAATGTTGACATAATTTACTTATATACTGTAAAGATATAAAATTTTTTATTAAAATTTAACTTTTACAAACATTTTTTTGTATACGTGGGCGTGTTCGTAATCCGATTTTGCTAATTTTTCCTTAGCACACATATAGTAATAGGTGTAACGTTCCTGCCAAATTTCATCATGAAATCTTCAACGACTGCCAAATTACAGCTTGCAAAACTTTGAAATTACCTTTTTTTAAAAGTGGGCGGTGCCACGCCTGTTGTGCAAAATTTTACTAATTTTCTATTCTGTGTCATAAGGTCAACCCACCTACCAAATTTCATCGCTTTATCCGTCTTTGGTAATGAATTATCGCACTTTTTCGGTTTTTCGAAATTTTCGATATCGAAAAAGTGGCGTGGTTATGGTCGGATTTCGTTCATTTTAAATAGCGATCTGAGATGGATGCCCAGGAACCTACATACAAAATTTTATCAGGATACCTCAAAATTTACTCAAGTTATCGTGTTTATGGACGGACCGACGGATGGACGGACATGGCTAAATAAATTTCTTTTTTCGCCCAGATCACTTTGATATATAGAATTCTATATCTATCTCGATTAGTTTATGCCGTTACGGATTACCGTTATGCGAACAAAGTTAATATACCTTGTAAGCTCTGCTGAGCTGAGTATAAAAATTTGAATATTAAAGTGGTGCATAAAAACGAGCAGAAGATATTCTCAAACAGTTCAAAAACAAAAAGAAAATGTATAGAGTTAAAGGCCTTCCAAAAATTGCGAGAATACTAAATCATGCCAAAATCATAATCGCACAAAAGTATGCAATGCATTCGTGCATAAAAATTTAAGTGAATTGTAAATATTGATATTTGGCGTATGAAGGCATTGAATTTTGTGTAGACTACTTTCAGACGCAGCATATTTAATGGCTGTTATGTTTTTTTGTGCAAAATTTATTGGACTAGATAAGCGACGAAGGAGCATACGGATATGCTGATTTACTTTGAAACAAATATTTATTTTTATTTTTTTTATCAATTTTTATTGTAAATTTCGCAGCGTCCAATTTTAAAATCCCCCAGGGTCTAATTTCATTCTTTATTTAGTATTAACTGATTATTGTTTTCTTGTATTTACATTCAAATTCACCTTACTTGATTGACGTCTCTTGTTGGTGCGTTTGTAGCTGGTGCGCTATTATTTCATGTTGTCATCTTGGCAATAAGTTAAGTGAAAAATTCAATTTGTCCTTTGAGAGCTGGAATATATGGACTCCTTCATCTCACAAACGTTAAGAGTCTTATTTTTGTACCCAGTGTCTGCGTTACAAAGGAGTTTGCTGTAGTGGTCTGTCTCAACCTTTTGACGCTGCAGGTAAAATGTGAGTCGACACCCATCTGTTATTTGTTTAATCACAGTTCGCCGGCAACTTAGCTTATTATTTGATAAAAAACGACAAAAGAACCTCAGATTTGAATTCGGTATTCATAAAGATCGACTGTCGAACAAATATAAAATAATCCTGTGTGCGCCTAAAAATATGCAAAACTTTGCTTTATTAATTCTGTAGTATTAGATCGCTATCTAGGAGGCATATCTTGGTACCAACGTTATTAGCTAGATAGGACGCTCCTTAGGGCGCTCGGCTCAACCACGACAACAAGTTTATTTGTTTTATGATGTAGAGAGTAGATCCTTGCCTTCTTGGAGGCAATGATGTGCCATATATCTCAGCATTAGCTAAGCGAAGGCAGAAGTAAGTGAAAGCATTGAAGGTGTAGCTCTGCGCACAAACTCATGAAAAGTCCGAAAGTTGTAGGCATTGTAGTGCTAGGACCGACATATCTGGACTCAATCTATATATATAATAATCAAATTATGTGTGTCTGTGTGTTACCTATGGAAACGTATTTACCACACTTCAATCATCAGCAAATTTTGGCTATAGGTTCCTTTGATCAACACGAAGGTTTTAGGCTAAAAATAATTTCGATATATAAAAGGGACGTGGCACCTCCCATACAAATGGAATCTTTGGTGCTGCATAACTCTGAGGGTATAAATGCCAGAACATTGAAATTCAGTTAGGAGTTATATGAGGTCAATCCCTAACACAACCAAGAAAATTTGGAATTGGGAAAAATGAGGCGTGGCACCTCCCATCCAATTGGAATATATGACACTGCATATATCTGGATGTAGTAATGGTAGGATAATGAAAATTGGTAAGGAGCTATATGACTTAAGTCCTAACACCTCCAGTAAAATGTGGAATTTGGAAAAAGGGGGCGTGGCACTTTCCCTAAAAATGGGATTTTTCAGAACTATGGCTGCCGTACAAACTTAGGTTATTTTAACACCTAAAGTTTGACTGCATTGTTGAGTTTGGCTGTTATTCCTTTTGGACGTTTAGTAACCTGCCGCCGTTGAAAAAATTTGATAGCTTCAATCTATCTACATCTTCTATAGAAATCAAATTCCGTGTGTATGTCCTTATGGAAACGTATTTCCCACACTTCAGTCATCACCAAATTGGCCATAGGTTACTTCGATCAAGACGAAGGTTTTTCATATTTCAGAATAAAGAATTTTAAATTTATGTTTTTTTTTTGGCTATGTGAACGAGCGCTCTAAGTTCCCAAATATGACCATGTTAACAAAATCAGTGATCGTATTCAAAACCAAATTCCTGGTGAAGTGGCGAAATATAAGTCGATCGACATAGTTACAGATGAAGATCAGATTGTGAATTATCCAATTGAATTGTGAATTATCCTTTAGAACCACCTGGAATGCCTGCGCATATATTAACTTTGAAAACTGGCTTACCAATCATGCTTCTTCGGAATTTAGAGCCACGAAAATTGTGCAATGGAACCAGACTTTGCGTTAAGAAATTAATGCCGAATGTAATCGAAGCAACAACTATCAACGGTAAAAGCGAAGGTGAAGATGTGCTTATTTCACAGATCCCAATGATTCCTACAGTTTTGCCATTCAATTTTAGGCCCTTGCAGTTTCCTGTAGCCTTGCGTTACAACGTACGCCGGGTATAGCTAGTGGCTTGTGTTGCCTGCAAGTCATCTGTGTACCATACATGATGTTTGCTTTTCGTTAAACCTTAATCCGGATACATCTTTTTCGAATGCTAAGATCTTGCCCATGTCGTCCCTGGCGAGTTGAATCTGTGGAAGCTTTACTTTCTTGCCTACATTGCGGTATTGAATCAAGTCGGTCTAAAATCATAACGTATTACAGGGACCTCAAGAAATATAAGCCAGATTTTCACAATCATTCATATGAGCGTTGGGTATAAAAAAATATAGCGAATACGAGCACGAAAAAAGAAAGACAAAGACAAACGCGGCCAGTATTAATTTCTTGTATTACCACCCGAAAAGTATACAACAATATTCAAATTCGAATGCTGATTTTCCAATTCAACTGCAGAGTAGACTTTGACTTTCGTTGAAGCCAAAGCAAAGTATATGGAATTACGAACATAGTTGGCTGGTTGTTAGTATAATACTGAAAATTGCTACTTCATTCTTCTTATTCATTCCTTCTCCTATGATCTTCATTTTCTATATTAATATTTTAAATCTACTACAGCAGCAAGAACGGGCATTTATTTACAAAGCAAATTTAAAATTTGGAGTGCTTTGAGACCTTCGTTATTGCCCACAGATAATTGAGTGATTTTTTTGCCCGTTCTAATATAAAACTTAAAAATAAATACTGGGCGCGATTTAACTCCGAAAAGATTAAGGCCGAGCTTTTCTTCCAATTTGCGTCGTACTCCTTAAAATTTCTACAATTTTTGCAATTGGCCGGACAGGACCTACATACATCTTTTATGCCGACTTCGTACGGCATCGGCAAGGCAGATGAAGTATCTCTGAGAAGCTCTTCAAACACACTCAAATAGTTTTCCAATCACTGCCGAGGCACCACCAAGCATAGAATAATATTTTTCTAATAAAAAAAAAATTTATCTTAATTTTCGATTTTTCCTTGCCCGGAATTGAGCCCAGGTTTTTCGGTGTGGTAGGCGAAGCACGCTATCATCCATCACGGGCGCTGAGATGCTCGTTCTCTTTCCTATTTTTGTTCTTTCTCTCTAGCTAATTATAATTCTTATTCTCATTTTTTTATTTTCATTCTCATTATCATTCCCACTCCCATTCTCATTCCTATTATCAATTAAACTCTCACTCTCATTTTCATTCTAAACCTCATTCCTATTCTCATTCGCATTCTCATTCTCGTTCATATTTTCATTCTCACTCGCATTCTCATTCTATGTTTTATTCTCCTATAAATTTTTATTCTCATCCTCGTGCTAATTTTTATTCTGTTTCTCATTCCCACTCAAATTTTCATTAATTTTAGTTCTCAATTCTTATCCCATTCTATTTCTATTTCTAATTCGTATTCTTATTCCTATTCCCATTCCCATTCTTATTGCCA
Organism: Eurosta solidaginis; assembly: GCF_040869045.1. NCBI lineage: Eukaryota > Metazoa > Arthropoda > Insecta > Diptera > Tephritidae > Eurosta > Eurosta solidaginis. Next base: position 38,842,444 of record NC_090322.1, on the reverse strand, counting down.
TTTTCATACTCATTTTCACTCTCATTCTCCATCCGATTCTCATTCTCATTCCTATTCTTGTTTCTTTTCTTATTATCTTTCTCCTTCTCAGTCACATTCTTATTCTCATTATCATTCTCAATCTCCCATTCCCAAATTCATTTCTGTTCCATTCTTTTCTCACTTCCATTATATTTCTCACGCTTATACCCATCTCCATCTCCATTCTCATTTTCATTCTACTTCTTCAAAAACTTATGGCATTGTAAATCGCCTCCAGCTTGTCGTCTCTGGCTTGTCGTCGGAAACTGTTAATACTTATAAAATGGTTGGCTTGACTTTATTGATGCTTTGTCTTAACTTATTTCCCCTTTGTCCGAGTGCACTAATTGCTAATCTGAGCAAGCACATTTGTTAAGAGATCCACTTTCTAAATCCTCAGACGATCAATAAGCAGGTATTCGTTAAATTGATTTTGGGCAACCAAATGCGCGCTTGTCATTTTATGAGAATCTGCGAAGCCAAAATGATGCCGAGCTATAGCAACGTATAGCACAAAAATCTCGCTTAAGATCCCTACAGCCTCCTCTTCTTCTTCTTGTAGCGATAAAGACACTCCCTGAAGGTTTTGGATAGTATTATCGATGTTTATGTTCCTTTGTTGGATTTGGATCTGGTAATTCCGATAACAAGCACCATTAAGGTATTAGCTCGACTATCTCAGGAACCATTGAATATGACCACACTGAGTCTTCTAGACTTTATCGTTCTCCCACCTACTAGTTTCATGTGGAACTTGGGTCGCCAGAGGCTCGCCTGTTAAATACGTGTATGATACATTCATATTTCTAAGAGGATTCGACTCGGGTAGGTAAGATTGACAATTGGGCTGCGGAGGCTGTGAAGCTAGAATATTTGTATTGCGCTTAACAGTCCCTTAAGTCCCACACGATATCTCCTCACCATCGAAGCCGAGAACTGAGGTTTGTTTGTCCATAAGATGCTCAATAAGTATCATAAATAGTTACCGCTCAATGCAGTGCCAGCCTACCACAACTCTTGTGATATTACTTCCAATGTTCCTCTAAATCTTGCTATAGGGGTGCTTTGCTGATGTTGATGGAGTAGCAGAAAAGGTACTATTCTTTTCGTCGAATCTACTTTTCAGCCGAAGGCCTTGGGGAGTGTTATACGATGTTGATGGTCCTTTGCCGGATGCAGATCCGGTAGGTTCCGGTACCAAGCCCGACCATCTCGGGAACGATTTGTTATGACCACATGCGACCTTCTAGGTAATACCACCCTCCCACCCTCTATATCCATGAGGAGCTTGTGGTCGCCAGACCCTCGGCTGTTAATGAAACAGGATTCGCCACGGATAGGTGAGGTTGGCAATTGGGTTTGGAGAAGCTGGCAACCTGAAAGTGTTGCGCTACACAACCCCTTGAATCTGTTATTTTAGTCGCCTTTTACGATAGGCATACCTACCGCGGGTATATTTTAACCCCCACTCACGTGGACCTCTTACAATATTGATTTAAGTGGATCACTTTATTACACTACGCTCCAACAACAGCTCGACATAGAAATCATACATAACATCAGGAAAGCCTTTACTATATAGAAAAGATCGTGATTTGGTTTAAAATCAATTTATATAAGCATGAAGCTATTAGCTGTGAGCAATTCCTCTTTCATTTCCCCCGAACAATACAATACAAAAACAATTTTTACTATTTGCCTTAAGAAATTTCCAATGGGACTCTTTAACTAATCTTCCACCTTATACTAATCGATTAAAGCTTATCAATCTTCCAACTCTTGCTAGTCGAAGGGAAATGCTTGGTGTGATATTTATGACAAAACTTTTAAATGGATCAATTTCGAGCCCATTCCTTCTGAATGAAGTGAACTTTTGCGTTCCCTCTCGGGCATCGAGACACTTCAAACCTCTTCTGCTGAAACAATATAGAACGAATTTCGAACAAAATGAACCTTTTCGGCGTTTATGCCAAGATTATAACTCTCACTCAAACACATTTGATAGCTCGGACTCCCTTTTTTCTATAAAAAAGATTGTTCTCACCTCTCTAAATTGATGTATAATACGTTTGCTTCTGTTCTCTTTAAGTATTACGCTTGGCTGATGAAATTTCTTCTGTAGCTGAGCAGTCTCAGATCGTGACGCTTGACAAACCGCTGCCCATCAAAGACTCGGCAAAATAAAAAAAAAAAAAAAAAAAAAAAGTTATTATATATATATATAAATCAATCGCGTGAACAGGATTAGCCTGGTTTCATTGGGCCACTTGAGGGCAGCGCGCTGCCACAACGTCCATTAAAAAAAAAAAAAAAAAAAAAAAAAAAAAAAACAGCATGCCATCCAAGGCAGCAAACTAACTTCTCTCCAAGAAACCAAAATTAAAACTTTACACGTTTTTAAAACTTCTCTAGTCACAACGCCCAAATCGCTTGAGTTGGTTTCAATTCCGCAAAGGAATTCTTGTTAATTTTTCACACATTTCTTCAAAAACTTTTTACTGATTGAGTTTGTGTTTAAAATTGTTTAACTTCTGTTTACCGATTACAAATAAGCTGTCAATTAGGCATGTCGACGACGTGCCAATGATCAAGACTAAGAAACACCTGCTGCATGCCAAGAAGAGCCAAGCAAAAGGCGCAAACGAATATGCCACATGCCCCATGCCACATGTCACATGCCACATGCCATATGCTGACTTACACTAATGCGTATTGATAACGGCACGTAGAGGTGTAGCGGCGGGCCTAGAAGCTAACAAATAAAGGTTAGCTGTGAACGCTTGAATGCGTTGGCAAAGTTTTTGCGGCTTTTTCAATATTTTATGAGACCAAAAAAAGTGAAAAGAACAAAAAAAAAGGTGTGGAAAAGAAACAATAGGTACTAGCAGCATACACACAAACACATACACATAAACAAAAAACTTAAAACTTAAGGTGCACTAATTGAGTTAGTTAGCGGAAGTGCGGCAGGAAGTAAAGGTTCTGTGCTCTCGCTTATTTGTACGTATGTAGATGGGAGGTTCTAACACAGGAAGTAATCTAAAGTTGTGTGCGCTTATAATAAGTGTAATTCAAGCATGCACACATACTGGGTATTTAAGCTGTTGATTTCTTGTGTTCTTTATTCATTTTTGTTGTTGTAATAGCTACTTGCTGCAATGAAGCATTGGATATTGCAAAACAAACGATTTATTTGCTAAGCAACAGCATAACGCAGTGCAAAGGCAGCACCCACCATCACACCTGCTTGCTGCCCACACATTCCCGCTATACACACAATTACGCAGACACACACACAAACTCAGCACAGCGTGTTATTGTTTTTACACCTGTTTGTCGCTTTTGTACTATTTATATACTCATGACCTCTGTTGGGTTTAGTTGAGGTTACGTATACGACACGTATGCCCAACGAAACGCCAAAATTGCGGTTTTCCTGTTTCCTAACGTTCGTTTTGCTATTGTTATTGTTGCTTTAATATGAAGAAAGCGGAAAGTTTACTTTTATTCACACATAGTACATACATATATACTCACATTTACTCTCACTTCTGCATATGCTTTATGCTTAACTCAATGAGCCAAAATTAAACAATACAAAAGATTAAGTGCAGATTTGGGATTTTATCTGCTTGCAGCCATAAATTGGTATTTAAAGGAAGCCACACAAGTGTATACACATGTATATGTGTACCGGTAAAGTAGAAGAAAGCTTATTAATGCACTGGCTTTGTGCTGACAATATTAAGTGAATAAATGCATATGTATGTGGGAATTATTGTTAACACTATACGACTATATCTCTTTTTGTGTGTGGTTGTTGTTGTTGCTGGCGGCCGCCGTGGTATGATTGTAACATGCTCCGCCTACCACACCGAAGATCCTGCCATGAGCTCTCAGTGAAAACTTATCTGCCTTGCAGATGCCGTTCGGAGTCGACATAAAACAAGTAGGTCCCGTCCCGCCAATTTGTAGGAAAAATTAAAAGGAGCACGACGCAAATTGGAAGGGAAGCTCGGCCTAAGATCTCTTCGGAGGTTATCGCGCCTTACATTTATTTTTTTTTATGTTGTTGTTATAGGGATAAGGACACTTCCCGAAGGCCCTGGAGAGTGCTATCGATGCTGATGGTCCTTTGCCGGATGCAGATCCGGTATGTTCCGGTAACAGGCATCATTAAGGTACTAGCCCGACCATCTCGGTAACAATTTGGTATGACCACATGAAACCTTATAGGCAATACCGCCCTCCCACTCCCTAGAGCCATGAGCAACTTGGGGTCACCACAACTTCGGCTGTTAAAGAAACAGGATTCGCCACGGGTAGGTGAGGTTGAAAGGAAAGGAAGGAATGGAAAGGAAAGGAAGGATTTGTGATAAGTGTGTTATCGGCGAAAAGTTATCGAAGTGCTGTCATAAACTTACCGTTTTACTATAGAAAACTTATCGGGATCTAACAAATTGGTTAACAAAAAGTTAACGATTTATTACTGAAAAGTTTTAGATTTTTTTATTATGAATTTATCGATTGCTTATCGAAAACTTATTGATTTACTATTGAAAACTTATCGAATTATTTATAAACAAGATATCGGTGGTAAACAAATGTTATTAATTATTTTGTTAACAAGTTATTAATTTTTGTATCAAAAATGTACCGATATGTTATCGAAAAATATTTTTACTGAAAAGTTATCTATGTGCTATCAAAAAATTATCAATTTTTTATTGAAAACTTATAATCATTTATAGAAAAGTTGTCGTTATGTTAACCAAAGTTATCAATTCGTTATCGGAGCATTACCAATTTTTAATTGGAGAACTATTGATATGCTATCGATTTGTTATTGAAAATTTATCAAAGAAAAGCATTTTATCGACTTTTTAAAAAACAGATACCGACAAAACTTTAATTAAAAATCGATGACACGTCTGTAATACGTCGATAACAAGAAAACCAATAAGAAGATTGTTACCTGTAAGAAACCGATGAAGCTCTATTCAAAAAGCCTAAAATTATTTGTTTCTGGTAAAACTACCTCTGTTCCCTGAGCTCTAGTTAAGTTACAAATTTTAGTTTTCTAGACGTTTATATGTATGTTAATACATCGAACCTCACGATTATTTGGTATCTTCGCATTTTTTTAATGATAAAATTTATAAATATATTATGACGTTCTAAAAGGGGTCTGTAATCCGTGGATCCTTTGATCGACAGTATCCGACCGCCAAAAACTTAGTGCCGGATAATGGCACTTTAGATAAAGCACGATTTCCTTCCGCTAAGAGAACGAATGATGGTGGCACACCGCCGAAACCAGTTTGTCTCTAAACCGAATTTGACAAGGACGGAAAATCGTTTTAATATGCATCAACTTTCCTTAATACGTCTGCAGCTGCGGCAGTATTCTTGGGATGCGATTCATATCTCAGCGTGTGACTTACTCTTAAAAAATGTCAAGTGATAACCTTTACCAGGAACGATAGCCTCTGCTTGTTTAATCAAAAGTGTAAGAAAGTTCTGAGCAGAGCATATTTTTAGCGCGATTAATGTTGCTATTGAAACTAAGGTTTTGGTGCTCAGGAGCGTAGATTTCCTTCACCCACAAAATGTCGAGTGAGTGTCTTGGTCGAGGAGCACCACTAATGTAGAGCTTTGGCATTTTCTCAAATTTTCGTAAAAGCTCAAGGTTCATAACCTTTGGAAGAGTGGGCAACCAAATCAAGTGAAATATGAATGTAAGTAGGAAGTGAAATATTTTGGGGTTGCGCTCATGCGTCGACTTGTAGAAAAAGCAGATTAGGATCTATTCAAAAACACCTAAAGTGCAGCAGTGCTTCGCCCCATGCAATAGATGTGATTACTCACAAATTGTCATCAATATCCTCTAACAAGAGTCCTAGTAAACTCAACAGGTTTGGACCAAAGGTATATGGTCATCAGAGCCTTTGATTCCACATTGCAATTGAAAAGATGGTTGATGTCATGTGAAGACACAGTACAAGCGGAACATACATTGGGTATATCGAGGTTGAGCATGTAGAACATGTTAGATGTGCTTGGTCATGCTTAAAGGCATACTCTGGGACTGGTCCTTTTTTTTTGGTGACGATTGAAGTTTCAATTTGGGTGTGAACTACGTGGTTTCTTCCGATCTCGAGTAAGGTCTTGGGTCCGCTTACGATTTTGGTTTAGCACGCAGTATCGGTTTCGGCATCGGTTCCTCGCAAACGCTTTAAGAGGCTTCTGAAAACTCCATTTTAATCGAAGTTCATTTTTTTTGCCATAAACATAAGATTTGAGCAAGTACACATCTGCCATAGCTACAAACTAACCAGACACAGCAAACTTCTTGCAAGACAATCATTTTGTAGGTATAAAACCACAAAACCTAACGTGAAAACTTTTACCTCTGCAAATGCTGCATGTATGGATGGTGCAAGAGTAGGTAAGTAAGTGATTTGTGTTGTATTTGTTTGAGCACTTTATTTTATTGTATTAAGCACGTGAAGATTAATTGCTATTGGTTATGTTTGGCATATGTTAGTTGGATTTTTTTTTTGTTTTTGTTTTTGCTTCTGTGGTTAGAAAGGTAATTAAGTACATTTGGTGATTGTGTTTGCTTGGTTTGTATGCAGCTATGAAGTGAGTGTAGTGAAATAAGAATTGGAAATTGAAAGATGCCATGGTAAGGTGCGGCTGAACTGGTCGATCCCTGAGGACCTCACATAGACTGTACGAGTCCATAATGTTAGCAGAAGTTTGCCCAACGACCAAACTGAAAACCCTTTCAAAAGCCAGGAGTTTTGTTATGAAATAGGTCCCCCCTATTGACAATTACTAGCTGTTTCTAGGCCTGAGAGCTGTGTCACTGCTAACAGCTAGAGTTTAGCCTGGCGAGCCCAAGGAAGGATCGTTTCCTCCTCCAACCCGCACTTCTTACATCTGGTATCACTAACTAGGCCAGGTATGAAAACTTGTTGCGCTAGAAGGGAGTGCCCAGTCAGGATACCCACCATGATTAGCTCTGTTGGTCTATGGCTGTTAATCCTGCACATGCTCTTCGACAAGTTACCGCCCCACGCTTGGATTCACGCCTTCTTTTAACCTCGGTTAATACTATTGTGACATTCGGGACAGATTTTCATTATTTTTTATCCTTTCAATTGCTAAAAATGTTTTATTTTTGAGAAAGATATGGTAATATTTTCATATTTAAAAGCTCTATAAATCCCTCTATGTCATTTTGAGCTCCGAAGATGTTTGCAAATATTTGGCTTAGCCATAGGTTTGCGAAAATAGAAATATATTTTATGGAGCCAGGTTAATAGAACAAATTATGTGCAAACCACATTCAAGCTCAAGACATCAAAAGAATAAAATATAAACAGAAGATGATGAGGTTGGTTGGTTGATTGCTGTGCTGTACTTCCTTGTGAAACTTATTATTGCTACCTGCTTCGGCGTTGCGCCATAATCAATGGCGTTTTTCGTTCTCATAGCGGAGAGGAAAGCGTGCTTTATTTAAGGTGCCATTATCCGGCACTAAGTTGTTGGCGGTCGGCTACTCTCAATCAACCATTAATCAATGTTCTTGCATAGGTGTGCAACTCAAAGGATCCACGGTAGTTCGTACAGTAAAGGTTACAGACCCCATTTGGGGCATCATAATTTATTAATAAATATTTTCTTAAAAAAGGCGAGGATACCAACTAATGTGTACGTCTAGAAAACTAAAATTTGTAAATTAAATAGAGCAGAGGTAACAGAGGTAATTTTACCAGAAACAACAAAGCTTCGACGGTTTCTTACAGGTAATAACCTTCTTATTGGTATTTTGTTATCGACGTGTTACAGACGTGTCATCGGTTTTTAATTGAAGTTTTGTCGGGCCTGACTTTTTAAAAACAAATCGATAGCAAATCAATAGTTCTCCGATAAAAATTGGCAATGCTCCGTTAACGAATTGATAACTTTTGGTTAACATAACGATAACTTTTCTTTAAATGATTCGATAACTTTTCGATACAAAATCGATCGTTATTTGGTAGAATATCGAAAAATTTTGGATAAAAAATAATTTTTCGAAAACATATCGATACATTTTTGATACAAAAATCATTAACTTTTAACAAAATAAATAATAATTATATTATCACAAATTTATGGCACATTACTTACCAACAAACTGATAAAATAGCCTGATAGCAAATCCATAAGTTTTCGATAAGAAATCTATAATTTTTGATAACACTTTCCTTTACCTTTATTTCCTTTCCTATTCCTTTCTATAACTTTTTGCTTACCATCGATAACTTCATAATAAAAAATTGAACACGTTTCAATAATAAATTGATAACTTTTTGATAACCAATTTGTTGCATCCCGCTAAGTTTTCTATAGTAAATCGGTAACATTATGACAACATTTCGACAGGTTTTCGTCAATAACACACTCATAACAAATCCCTATTTTCCTTTCCATTTTTTCCTTTCCTTTCCTTTATTTTTCCTTACTCGCCTTGCTCTGCTTTGCTGTTTGATTTCGCTCATATCAACTCTACCATTTACAATGCTCTGACATTATTCTCCAGAGTAGTGAATACGTTAAGCTTACATTTTGTATTCGCCCATACTACATACCAATACCACACACAAAAGAACCCAGCGGGTTCGGGAGCTTAGAATATACCCGTTGCAGGTATGCCTGTCTTAAGATGCCACTAAAATACGGAATTCATTCAAGGGGTTGTTTAACGCAACTCTTTCTAGGGATTGCCAGCGCTATATATAGTTTCTCCAGGCCATTTGTCAACCTCACCTACCCGTGGCGACTCCCATTTCCTTTGCAGACTAGGCTATGGCTACCCTAAGTTGCTCATGGAACATGGGAGTAAGTGAGCGGGATGGACTAGTATTAAATCTACTCGTATTAAATCGCTCCCTATATGGACGCCTTTATCCTTAATGCTACTTGTTAGCGGAAGGCATCGGGTCTATATCCGGAAAAAGGCCATTAACGTAAATAACGCTCCACAAAACCTTCTGGGATTGGCTTTATCGCCACAACAACATGCATTTTTAGCCTTAAAATTTATGGTACTTAAATACGTAGTAAGAGCTTCACTGTGAAAAGCAACTTGATTGCAAATTGTCAGTCCAATCCCTATGAGGTGTTTGTATCGTCAGTAAGCATTCATAAGAATTCAACCCTCAAATCAAAAATGTTTTACAAATAAAATATCAAAACAGTCGATCTTAATTGTACATTTGAAGTGAGAGAAAGAAATACAAAAAGAAAAATTTAATATTGTTATGAAAACTAATGTCGAGTATACTTCTTTATACCTTCATGCGCTTTTGAGTTTTTGTTCGAAATGTTGAGGCCCAGGGAAATCGGGTTTACAATAGCCTTTGATCAATAGAAGAGAAAATAAGCGACATAAATTTTACTACCAGGAGGTGTATTGGACCTAAGATATTGAATATGGAAAATTACTGTAAGATACTTTAAGCTGAATCAATAAAAGTTAAACACATTCATTCATATATAGATAAGTAGGCATAAATGAAAATGCACCTACAACTCCCCTTGCCATACACCTTATAATGGCAGGTAATAAATATAAAGCATATGTTCAAATGCTGCTAAAATATGGGAGGTAAATAAGTTTAAGGAAGTTGCTCATGTGAATTTTGGCTTGTCTTTTGGAAAACTTTCGCGAAAAATATTACGTCTGCGGTTGGTAAATATGGCAAAAAGGCAATCACTTAATAATATAAGCTACTGCATAGAACAGCAAAATATGTAGCCACCATAAGCAAATAAAGAAGTTTATCTGAAGGGGAGAGGCAGTAGGATGATGAGTACCTAAGCAAGTAAGCTATACTCCGTTATGTTAGGTTAAATTGAACTGGTCCGTGAGGACATCTCATAAGCTGAATGAGTGCGTAGTGTAATCAGAAGTTTTCTCAACAGCCAAACTGAAAGTCTTTCAGAAACAAGAACCTATGCTATAAAATAACTCCGTCTCTTAAAAATTCCAAAAGCTTTCCTAGACTTATGCTACTTGCTGTGTACTCATAATAGCTGTAGTTATATTCTGGCGAGCGCAGAACATGAGCTCGATCGTTTCCTCTTCAAACCGGCACCTCCTACATCTACTTTCACTGACAAAGTCATATTCAAAAGTATGTTACGCCAGGAGGCAATGCCTAGTCGGAATACCCATCATAAGCCTAGAGTCCCCTCCCTTCAATGATAAGAGTAACTTTGTTAGTATACGGTGGTAAAACCTGCCCATAATCTTCGACGTTTTTCAACCCTGTGTTTGGTTCCACGCCTTTCTTCCTTTGATTGATCACTAGCCCACTACTTCCCGAAAGTTTTTAGAGAGTTCATGTTGTCTATAGTGCAAGCTTTTGGCTTATATGTATGCCGTACGCTCCAGTACTAGCAACTTCTGGTACTAGCCCGACTGCGGTGGGAACAATTTGTTTACCCGTCGTATTCATAGCTCTATAGACTTTAGATATTAGCCAGCCTACCCAAATGGCTTGGACGGCTTTAACCAATTAGTTAGAGTGATTTATCGAGGTATTAGAAATCAGTCGTTTGATATTTTTTGCGTACTTTTGTTCGTTTATTACACAGCGTTACAAAAAAGACAAAAGTACCTGGGATGTGACACCATTTTTCTGGCAGATCTGATCTAAGAACGACTGCAGATCAAATTTTACTCGGACACCTCAAAAATCGTGAGTTACTGGTAAAAAACCGGTTTTTCGCACGATTGTATACTTACGAGCCTATAACTTTCTTGGTTATAAACCGATTCTGAGCTTCTTTCCAGACCTTTTAAGAAGAGATTTAGATCTTTCCCATGATATATATTACCTAGAAAAAAATTACGCAGCTATAAAAATTTTACATGAAGTGCGAAAACGCAAAGGAGAGATCACGCAGAGGTAAGGTTACCTCATCCTGAAATATGGAGGCATTGGAACAAGTGATCCACAAACCTTGCAAAGAAACCAAACAAATACGAAAAAATACAAAGTCTTGAGCGGTCATAATATAGTGGCATCGCAATTGGAGTTAACCAAGCCTTCGAGCCGAAAGCACCAAAAGGGATTAAACCCAGTGTCCCAGAAAATTAGAGCCTCCGGAGAATATTTCAAGTGAAAGTGTACGCTCTAAGTTAGTATGAAGAGCTGAACCCGACACTTTAAGGAAACCATACTTAGCAAGAGTTAAACTGCAACTAAAGAAATCCCATAATGCTAGGAATCCCCAAAACAGCATTGCTGGTATGGGTTCCGGACACGGGACGGTAATGAACAGACTGGAAGCAGATAGAGGCAACGACTGTTAGTCTCATTGGCTCTAGGCCGTTTCTGCTAGTTAGCTCACAGAAAACTAGGGGAGAAATAATGCATGAAGAGTGGAGAAAGTGATGAGAATACTGGTACAATACGCCAGCCTTGAGAAAATATAGAAAGTATAAGTCGCTTAAGAGGCCTCCCCAAAAATAACCTAAAAATTCTAATAAGAATTCATACGTAAGAGGCATACATAGCATATGTGATATAGGAATGCAGTCGCGTGCTTAGTGCGTTTTTTTTTTTTTTTGATTGATCAGTGGGGAGTGTCTGATACATCCTCTTTAAATATGACGCAATCTCAAGAAGTGGCACTGAGATTTTCGGTTCGTCATTATCAGAACAAGCGCACAGCCAAACCTTGAAACCAAAGGAGCTACTAGACTTGATACGAGAAGCTGACGTAGATGAGGTGCTGTGAAGTATATGAGAGCTCAATAGACGTATACTCACAGTGCAATCTTCAACCTTTCTATATCAATCTAACCTAAACAGGGTCTTGTCTTAGATTGTACATTGAGCTGGGAAAACCATGTAGAGGAAAGATCCAGAACCAGACCATAACTTTCCTCTACACCTCCGAAGCATCCATGGGCAAAATGTGGGGCTAAAAGCCACACACCGGGTATCGGTTGTACACATCGGTCTTTAGACCCATTTTATTATATTGCGTTACTATTTGGTGGAAAGCACTTGAAAGAAACAGCACAGTGAGCAAGTTGACTAGGTTTCAGATATTTTGCTCTCCTTAAGTAGTAAGAGACCGAGCTATTGAAGCATCTTTAAGGCAGAATCAGCATCCATAAAATAGACGGCCTGATGACTACTATCTAAGAATCTCACTTCCTTTGCAATTTACATTGACACTCAAGGGCCTCCAAGACCCTCAAAGGCTGCTATGTAAGATGTCAAACTTGGCTACGCATAAATGTGTACAGAACTAGGTTCTTTATATTAATTTTAAACGTCACCTCCTTAGGACCATTGATCGCGATACGAACGCTTGGGAATTCCAACGAATGACTTCTGTTGAAACTGTAGGAAAGAGGAGAAAATTGAAAGTGTTGAACATCTCCTACGCAAATGCTCAGGTCTATTGGCTGTTTATCAGAGCTTGGTTCTGTTGAAATTGTAAGTATATCGCGCTACATTAGACGTACAAATTCGTTCAAATTTTTACATATACATATATGCAAATGAGGAAGGGCTCATTCAGTGATATTACAATTGCCGAACTGGCCAAAGTTTCTTCACGGCCTAGTAGCCACTGTAGCCTGGCCTAATAGGCATCCCAGAAACTCTGCCGCATGAAAGCCCTCTAAAGCATTAGTTGAGGTGAGGCGCCTATATGTGTACTTTTTTTTACTCTTATTGTTGGTATTGTGGCGAATATTAGCATTATAATAAATAAACTGTGGCGTCCTGCTAAAAATGGCAGGATCGCCATATAATAAATAAAATTAACTGTGGGAAATGCAAAGCGAGCATAAATAAATCGTGGGAATAATTTGTATGCAGGTAAAGGCTTGTGGCGAGCATTTGGTCAGCTTTAAACAGTAACATAAACAGGTTCAAGTTACTAGACGGCGCACGGCGTAGTTACCATGGCGTTTGAAAATATATGTGTGTACAAATGAATGAATAACTTAATGAGTGAATGCTACAGCATTTCTAACATCAATATGCTGTTAGTAAATAAATACAATGACAGTAAGCCATTTACACAAATCCATAGAAGGCAACGAAGAATATTCCACACACATAAGCAGCAGCTTGAAGACGTTATTTCACATACACATACATATGTTGTCAACAGATAAGAGCGAAGGAGAAAGAGAAACAATAACACATCACGTTATCATCAGCTAAGAGCAGAAGCCGCTACTCACACATACACATGCATATTACATTAAGAAAAACATGAACTACAGATATACATTTATATAGCTAAATAACCAAGAAACAACTGTTCCAGCAGGCATGTTCACGCGAAAAGTCTAGACCTTAGGAGAAATAGGTGAACGCGGCTAATTGAGAGTATAAAAGCAGCGCGGCGCAAGCGATAATGAATCAACTTGATTTTAGCACGCTTCACTGAAGTACGCGATAATTGTAATTGTGAAGTACTACTCCCAAAGTAGTCTAAATAAGAAACGTTTTGTTATACTGAATATTTGAGTTATTTTTTCGACTGTTCAGAGATTTGAATGTTAACAGAAGCGGCATGGTAATCAGAAATTCCCCAATATTCGTTACAGTATTAAATATGTCGCTGTTGTTTATGAATTTTTTTTTCTTGTTATTCTACTATCATTACTCTTGTTCTTACTGTTTTAGTTATATTCCAGCATAATATTTTAAGTACTTTCTTGCAATAAGTTTTTGTGGTAATAAATTTTGTGACTTCACCTTCGAACTACCATCGAACTTGCCAAGCGCAATGAAAACACACACACACACACTTACACATACATACAAGATAAGCTACACGAAAACACCTGTCTACAGTTTTTACTTTACTACTTACTTTATTTATTTATTTTTGTGCGTATTACTTTTAGGAATATTAAGATCGGAAATATGGCATATGGTGTTGCATTATAATTTTCTAGATTATTCACACTCTCTCAACTTCCCTCTTGTCTTTATCTTTGTCTCTATAACAGCCTCTGAAATGTTATTCTTACATTCTTTGATTGCTTTATTATTATTATTGGTAGATTAGCCAGACAGACAACATGTGCGTTAAGGAAACAATCATATACAGACGTACGTACGCGCGTGTGTATGTATGAGAACTTTCACTTATGAATGTATGGCATGTGTGCGCGTGTGTGGCTCGTTATCCAGATTATCCTTTTATTTCATTTCTATTACTTTCAGTATTATACCATCAATTTTTTTTGCTACGACTTTCGTACATTAGTCATTGATATAATTTGGTTGTAATGCATTCCCCCTGCCTCTTAGTATAATAGTCGCCTTCTCGTTCTGGCTTTTACTTCCCCTATGTCCTCTCTCTGTGCTCTTTTAGTATTGCCTGTAAGTTACTTTTATGTAGCTGCTAAAATATGCGTCAAATATGAGTTATAAGTTGGTATGAAGAAGGTGGAAAATTCTGTGCATCCTATAGCGAAACTCGTATTGATACTGACATTCATACTATAAATCATTTTGCTGTTTTTATTGTTGATTTATGTGATTGCGTTGAAGTGGCAAAGAAGTTAAGAGCAGAGAAGATGAAATGTTGTAATCGAAAAAAAAAAAATTCTTTGAGGCAAAAAATGGCAGCAAAGAGCACACAATATCTAATGAACCCCATGTTATATTGATGATGGGCGTAGAACAATGCTTAAACGCTCACTCATACGAAAATACAATACGATTATATGTGTGCTTATATGGTACAACAGCTTAAGCAGACTTTTGCATAACCTTATATATTGGTTTAGTAGGTAGGCTTTGAGTCTGAGAGCCAGCTGTCATTTTGGCGTCATCATTACGAAAAGTGAGTCGTTATTTATTTTACTATGCTATTAAGTTATCTCAGTCAATGCATCCGTTGCAGGTTTAGATGATATTTGACTCTAAAAAGGGAGCCCGCAGGGCGTAACTCTTGGCATGGAGGTCCGACGCGTTTTCATGCCCATGAGCGCGTTTTCATGCTCCTTTTCTTCATACGCCGCCTGAGTTCCCAGGGTCCTTATTTCCTTATAATGCCTGCGGAGATGACTTATGGAGGCCATGAGAGGCGGTGAAGTTGCAATCAGATGTCTGTTGGAATGCTCAGGTTTCTGGGTATTCAGCAAAAATTGTTGTTCCGCATTTTATTTCCCTACTTTATGAGGAGTACTCTCTCGTCGCTGTGTAAAAAATATTCTGGAAGTGATCTCATGGCAGACCTGAGCTCAGAGTTTCGACAGGTCTGGACTTTCCTACAGCGCGCCTCTTTGAGGAACGGCGACCAATTTAGGGACGCGTAGCACACAAGCGGGCAACCAATTGTTTTTAGGTGATGTTTTTGTTTTTGTAGCAGTGCTTCGCCCCATCTAACAGCCGCGACCGATCACAAATTGTCATTGATATCCTCTAACGGGAGTCCAAGGAAACTTGCTGTTTAAACAGGGGTGGACCATAATGAAAGGGGTGTTAGAGGCGTTGGTTCTACATTACAATTAAAGAGATGGTTGGTGTCATGTGGGGACACATTGCAAGCGGGGCATACATTTTGTATGTCGGGGTTGATTCTGGATAGGTAAGAGTTTACCCTGTTACAGTATCCAGAACAAAGTTGAGCAAGAGTGACACGGGTCTCCCTGGGGAGTATGCGTTCCTCTTCCACAAGTCTTCTAGTACTGGATTCACCGGGAAATTCCTTATATAAAGGTCCGACACCTGTTTGTGGAGTTCACCAAGGATCTGCTTGTGTTCTTTTGCTTCATACGGCTGGTTTCACAGGTGCCGTATTTCCTCAAAATGCTTACGGAGTTGACTCCTTAAGCCCCTAGGCGGTGTTGGCTCCCTGATGGGGAGTAATCTCGCCTCATTATGTAGATGGTGTTCTGGGGACATAAGAAGGCAGCCCGTGGCGATTCTGAGAGAAGTATTTTGGCAGGCCTGTAGCTTCTTCCAGTGGGTAGTTTTTAGGCTTGGCGACCATATGGGTGACGCGTAGCATGTAAATGGCTGGCCAATTGCTTTGTATGTAGTAATGAGCGTTTCTTTATCTTTTCCCCAGGTACTGCCAGTAAGGGATTTGAGGATTTTATTACGGCTCTGGATTTTCGGAACAATTTCGGCTGCGTGGAAGGGTAGACCCTTCCAAGTCTTGCAGTAACGTGCCATGGTTGACCGTATCAAAAGCTTTTGATAGGTCTAGCGCTACGAGTGCTGTTCTATGGTGAGGGTTTTGATTTAAACCGCAATTTATTTGGGTGCTGATGGCATTTAGCGCGGTGGTGGTGCTATGGAGTTTTCTGAAGCCATGCTGATGACAGGCTAGCTGCAAATTTGCTTGGAAGCAGGGGAGCAAAATGGCTTCAAGCGTCTTTGCTACTGGCGATAAGAGAGTTATCGGACGATACGACTCTCCTATGTTAGCTGGTTTCCCAGGCTTTAGTAGCGGGACCACCTTGGCCATTTTCCATTTTTCGGGTATGACAAAGGTGGAAAGAGACAGGTTGAAGACATGTGCTAAGTATTTGAAACCCTCTTTCCCTAGGCTTTTAAGCATCGGCATGGCTATGCCGTCTGGGCCCACTGTTTTGGATGGTTTAGCGTGACCAATGGCATCTTCAACCTCTCTGGCGGTGATGGTAATTGGTGACGCGCTGAATTTATGTTTATGTGTGTGTCTGTTGGCCCTCCGTCTATCTATTGTCGACCGTAGAATGCATTACATATTGACGGCAGAAAGCGCTAGCGCATTTTTTCGAATCCGACAGCACTTTATCGCCGAAGGCGATGAAAACTTTGTCATTGTTCTTAGACGGATTCGAAAGGAACTTTAGGGTGGACCAAAGTTTACCCACACCGGCAGAGAGGTTACAACCTCTTCGGTGCTCCCCCATTTCGCCCGCTTGTGTTCATCCACAAGCAATCTGATGCGTTGGATTATATCCCTTATTTGGGGGTCGCCTGGGTCGAGCTGTCTTATAAGGTCACGTCCTCTCGCTAAATTTGCGGCCTCCGTCGGGAAGTGGGCCGAATTTCGGGAATTCTCCCAGCGGGAATGAAACGTGCCGAGGCGGATTCAATCACCTTGCGGAAAGCTCGCTCCCCTTGACGGGCATCAGTCGGGATAGGGAGGGCAGCAAAGAGGTTGTCTGTAAAATATTTGTTTCGTCCCACTTTCCTTTTTTAAAGTTTATGAAAGCGCGTTTCTCTATAACGATGAAGTTGGCGGTATGCTCGAACGAAATAAGTATAGGCAGGTGGTCGGATGCCAATGTTACCATCGGCTGCCAGTTGACCCAGTTTACGAGTTCTGCGCTCACGATTGAGATGTCCGGCGAACTGTGACAGCTTCCTACCATACTGTGAGGGCGTCTCCGTTTATTGTTGCAGAACGTCGTTTCATCTATTTGATCTGCCAACATCTCACCCCTTCTGTCCGCCCGCAAGTTTGAATGCCATAGATCGTGATGGGCATTAAAGTCGCATAAGATAATGCAATTGTTGCCAGTGAGTAAGGCGCTAATATTAGGGCGGTATCCACTTGGGCAACAGGTGGCAGGAGGGATGTAGATGTTGATGATTTCTAGGTTTGCATCGCCTGGCCGGACAGATAGGCCTTGACGTTCTAAAACATTGTCCCTGCGGTTGATGCCAGGATCAAATATATGATATTGCACTAAGTGGTGTATGATAAACGCGAGGCCGCCTCCATTTCCGCTAATGCGATATTTTCTGTGGACATTATACCCAGAACAGGTTTGCAGTGCAGATCTTACTGTGAGTTTAGTCTCTTGAATTACAGCATTGCGGATGTTGTGCCGCTTCATGAAATCGACTATCTCCGTGATCTTCCCAGTTAGTCCATTACAGTTTAACTGCAGAATTCTGAAGTGCATAGGGGGAGACGTCGCCACTCTGGGAGTAATTGGCGGGTGACTACGCCTGGGTTGAGGAAGACCAGGACGCAAATGCTGTTGTGGCCCTGGGACTGGGCGTCCTTGGGCAAGCATAGGGGTACCTGGTAGATTGGGGTTTGCGACCTGGCAACATGGCGCAATGAAACCCGTCCCTTTAGGTGATAAAGGACGTTTCTTTGTCTTTTTCACAAGTAATGCCGGCAAGAGACTTGACAAAATATATTCCGTCATTTCCTCCGAAAATCGTATCCTCATTAACGCTGGAAGAGAACTTTAGCTAACACTTACACTTATGCTCCAAAGCCACACACTTGATACCAGCGAAGTTGGGAATGACGCACAAAAAATCCCCAGACGATTCCTCCTACAAAGTTCCAAGACTTTAGCCAAAACAGGCAGATGGAAAGAAGGGGCTGTAAGTACGCTGTTAACCAAAGCCTCGCTCACGTTCCTGGTGAAGGCGGATTATATGCACTGAAGATCTCAACCTCTTCAAGGCAGGTAGCACAAAATAACAAATCTCGTTATACCCCGAAGCCTCACAAAGCCCCAAAGATCACGGCGAAAGCGAGACTGAGCACATTCAAAATTGTCAGCTGTCTCTATCTCATCAGATCGCATTGGACAGTGAAAAGTACAGAGCTTACAACCGACAGTACTTCGAACTGGGTACTAAAATTTTAGTCGCCTTTTACGGGATCGACACATACAAAACTCTCAGCTATCTCTATCTACTCAGGTCAGAATGGATAATGAAAGTGATTTCGTTTAAGTAAGTACCTGCCGTCGTTCGCGTAACCGATACCCCAATGCAAATGGATCAAAACAACGTTTGCCACACGCTCAAGACTCACATACCTTAGTCCCAGTTGATGTGGGTAGACATACCATAATTTTGGTGGAACTGGAAGCCTATCTTAAACCCATCCTAATCTATGGGCCATTACACTCGGTTGCATTGCAAGTCGACATTCGAGTTAAATTCTCTCAATCAAAGGGCCTTTCCCAAATGTTCAGAAATTGACCAATCTCCCCGTGGTATGACCTTTTGAGTCTTTGATCAAACTTTAGCAGCCGAAGCTACTTCCACATATTCCGGACCGCCGGCCTAGGTCAGAATGCATAGTGAACAAGTAAGGAAGGCTAAGTTCGGGTGTAACCGAACATTACATACCCAGTTGAGAGCTGTGGAGACAAAGTAAGGGAAAATCACCATGTTGTAAAAAGAACCTAGGGTAACCCTGGAATGTGTTTGTATGACATGTGTATCAAATGGAAGGTATTAAAGAGTATTTTGAGAGGAAGTGGGCCATAGTTCTATAGATGGACGCCATTTAGGGATATCGCCATAACGGTGAACCAGGCCTGACTTTAGAATTTGTTTGTACGATATGGGTATAAAATGAAAGGTGTTAATGAGTATTTTAAAAAGGAGTGGGCCTTAGTTCTATGTGTGGACGCCTTTTCGAGATATCGCCATAAACGTGGACCAGGGGTGACTCTAGAATTTGTTTGTACTATATGGGTATCAAATTATAGGTATTAATGGGGGTTTTAAAAGGGAGTGCCCTTAGTAGTATATGTGAAGGCGTTTTCGAGATATCGACCAAAATGTGGACCAGGGTGATCCAGAACATCATCTGCCGGGTACCGCTAATTTATTTATATATGTAATACCACGAACAGTATTCCTTCCAAGATTCCAAAGGCTTTTGATTTCGCCCTGCAAAACTTTTTCATTTTCTTCTACTTAATATGGTAGGTGTCACACCCATTTTACAAATTTTTTTTCTAAAGTTATATTTTGCGTCAATAGACCAATACAATTACCATGCTTCATCCCTTTTTTCGTATTTGGTATATAATTATGGCATTTTTTTCATTTTTCGTAATTTTCGATATCGAAAAAGTGGGCGTGGTCATAGTCGGATTTCGGCCATTTTAACACCAATACAAAGTGAGCTCAGATAAGTACGTGTACTGAGTTTAGTAAAGATATATCGATTTTTGCTCAAGTTATCGTGTTAACGGCCGAGCGGAAGGACAGACGGTCGACTGTGTATAAAAACTGGGTGTGGCTTCAACCGATTTCGCCTTTTTCACAGAAAACAGTTATCGTCCTAGAATCTAAGCCTCTACCAAATTTCACAAGGATTGGTAAATTTTTGTTCGACTTATGGCATTAAAAGTATCCTAGACAAATTAAATGAAAAAGGGCGGAGCCACGCCCATTTTGAAAGTTTCTTTTATTTTTGTATTTTGTTGCACCATATCATTACTGGAGTTGAATGTTGACATAATTTACTTATATACTGTAAAGTTATTCACTTTTCTTTTAAAATTTGAATTAAAAAATTTTTTTTTTTTTAAAGTGGGCGTGGTCGTTCTCCGATTTTTCTAATTTTTATTAAGCAGACATATAGTAATAAGAGTAACGTTCCTGCCAAATTTCATCATGATATCTTCAACGACTGGCAAATTACAGCTTGCAAAACTTCTAAATTACCTTCTTTTAAAAGTGGGCGGCGCCACTCCCATTGTCCAAAGTTTTACTAGTTTTCTATTCTGCGTCATAAGTTCAACTCACCTACCAAGTTTCATCGCTTAATCCATATTTGGTAATGAATTATCGCACTTTTTCGATTTTTCGAAATTTTCGATATCGAAAAAGTGGGCGTGGTTATTGTCCGATATCGTTCATTTTAAATAGCGATCTGAGATGAGTGCCCAGGAACCTACGTACCAAATTTAATCAAGATACCTCAAAATTTACTCAAGTTATCGTGTTAACGGACAGACGGACGGACGGACGGACGGACATGGCTCAATCGATTTTTTTTTCGATACTGATGATTTTGATATATGGAAGTCTATCTCGATTCCTTTATACCTGTACAACCAACCGTTATCCAATCAAAGTTAATATACTCTGTGAGCTCTGCTCAACTGATTATAAAAATACTAACCCGTGTCACTACTTCAAGCTGGTCATCCAAATTTTAATCGCCTTTTACGAAAGGTACGTCTTACCGCGTATGTACCAACATATAACCTGCTGGGGTAAATGTGCATAGTTAAATGTGGTTCTGCTAAAGGTTTGCCAATAGACTTGGGTTCCTGAGCTTTTATGCATAACATATGAACTAATGAAAGAATTGACTGTCTTCCAGTGATTATCTGCACTAGAGTGTCAGAATTTAGATGACGATTCTACCTATATCAGGTGTCTGATCAGCTGCCCAGTTGGCGATGGTTCAGTCCAAATGGTTGTTAACAACTTCGTAGGGGTCGGTTTGTGCTCTAATATTGTAAGATGATACCCTATCAGGCGACCGATATACTATAGTGCGTGGTAAATGTGGGATACCTTCGATGATCGATGTTATGCTGAATGATAGCTGATTGGAGGATGTTAATACTTTCAGCTTTCAAAAAGATTGGTATGTAGAAAGGGCGCCGCCTCAATCTACTCTGACGGGTCCAAAATGGTATGCTGTGTTGTGCAGGTTTTTTCTCCGAACGAAGGCACACTCACCATCCGTATTCCAAACACAGATGGTATCTCCCAAGCAGAACTACTAGGAACAGAGACGGCCTGTTGCTTCCTGTTGCATGATTCGGTAATCAGTCTAGAAGTATGCATATATTCAGACAGTCAAGCAGCACTCATGCTTACATCCTCCAAGACCGTCGATAACTGTAATGAAAAGTGACTTCCTACCTATCTTCAGAAAACCAATATTACAAGTTGGTGCTCTACAGACTCACGTAGGATTACCAAACAAATTTGGCGGACTAGTACAAAAACAGAAGCTTTACTAAAATTGTCTAGGAAAGAAATACTTATGATGACAAACACAATTACAGAGCATTGGCTATTTAGCCTACACTCAGAAAGAATGGGAGCCCCCTCTTTTTGATAACTAATTGGTTCTAAGAGAAAGTGCATGTACATTGTACCTAGTCCGCTATTTGAGGCAGATCTCGCCGTCCGTACAATACAGCAACCAACATACTATAGCCAGCCAATACCTGATGTTTGGTAAGAAGTCTGTAAAACTCCATTTCTCTGGACCAAAGTCACAAGTTTGCGCATACACACTATGTCGAACGTCCGGAGCTTTGGAAATATCTAATACAAGTTGTATATTAAACTGAGCTTCAGTGCCAGAGTTACGTTTAATACATTGAAGATGAACTTTGCTGCTTTCAATTGCTTCAGAGAAGCCTTGATAGAATTGTGCTAAGAAAACTACAGATATTGTCGAGCAGACCCATGCGTTTCGTATTGGGCTTAGCCACCGCGAGCAACGGTCTTCCACCGTTGGGGTTTATTTTGTAAATCTCCGCTTTTAGATAGGTACTTTTGGAATATTCCGATGGATGTTATATTAGAAATTTTGTATCACATTTTATTTCTGTAAATTTATCCGTTCTTGTTGATGACTGCAGATATTCGCAAAGTATTTAGATCAAGTTGTAGTTTTTATGATGTTATTGTATTATTTTTCTTTGAGTAACATCATTATTTTTATCCTACCATTCTCGGGTATCGAAAGTTGTTTTTGAAAGATGACATAAATCATTGACAAGATTGATTGCTCAAGAGCGTTAGCTTACATACGCACTCTACTACATTTTATCGATAATTTCCACGGAATGGATGTTAATTTTTTAGTTGAAGATAATAAAGATTCTGGTAGATTATTTTGCGTCTCAATCTCAACACTGATGAGTTATCGAGGCTGTGAACGGGTTGTACGCGGACTTTATCACCAAGTGCAAAACCGGCATAGATTGTGGAGTTACTGGGGAGCATATGGCTTTGGTTTACCTTACTTACCTTTGGAGGCGTGGAGGAAAAATATCGCCATTGCTGCTTAGATTGCCATTTGGTTGTTAGAGGATTGCCCTCATCTACAGATGGGTTTGGAAGAAGAATTTGGTTAAATAATCTTGCTGCATTACTTAAGCTCCGACTGAAGGCTTTTTCGCTTGTCAAGCTACAAAAAATATATCCGTAGATCAGGCCACAAAATGCCACTACAACTGGGTGTCTATCTGGGATCTGGGGCTTGCAAATGTAGGACCCTTAACAGAACAAGGTCCGGGACTTAATATGCGTGCAGCCTCCGAACTTATTTACTTATCTATTTATTTATCGCTTAATCGTTCAACAAGTTTTGCCAATTAATTTTCACTCGGTTTTTGCAGCGGAGTGACGGCCGCCCTCTTTCTCGGCTCAGTAGGCACACTTAGATTGGAATAACTCCGACCTGCTGTGTAAAAAATTGGACTTTTTAGGAACTAGCCTAAGTGCTGTCGCGAGATCTGACAACTCTGTCGCCCTTAGTACCTAATTTAGTTTTCATGCGGAAAATTCAAAATTTACTCTCGATTTTGTAGTGGGGGAGACTCCGTTGCCATACACTGTAGTTCATGAGTGTACGTCCCGTTACGATCCTCATAGCAGCAATATTATGCAGTTATTCGTTATGGAATCAAAGGACGATGTAGAAAAGAACGTAATCTGCTAGCGCTCTAGTAGTAGGTTCTAATAATATCAATCAAAGCACGTGGCTCTTCATGGACGATCGCAACCGTCAGGCTCAGCACGTGTATTCGCTCCGTCGCCTACTGCCGTCGCATACCGACGTCTAGCTTTTGTCGTCTACCCATCGCCCTAGTACTCCGTTACTGACACGACGCGCGGCTATTGCCGTGTTGATACCCCTATTGCTACGACCATTGGCTGACTACTGATTATCTCACCGTAAGAGAACTATCCAACGCCATCCAACTCAACTACTACGTCCGTCGCTAACTGCAAGCCAGGCCACCTCGCACTATGACTTCTGACTCTCTTGGTACGGGAATCTGCTGCCCTCATAAGATATCTCGCACATAAATACTGTGTTTTTATTCAAGGGAAGAAAGAGGGGATGTGTTGGATCTCTACTAGACCCTGGTTCGGCGATTTCGGCCGCCTCGTATCAAAATACGGCAGTCAATTATACTGACTGTAATTCGCAGCATCAGTATATAGCTGCCCATAGTTAGAGCATCTAGTGCGCGTATGATTCTTTGCTACCCTCCACACCGCAGCTTTTGCAAATGCCATTTTCCTTTTTCTCGGCGAGCAGGCCAAGCGACCAGTTTCCCATGATTATTACAGTGATCCTAAAGATTTCTTACTTTGACCTATTTATTACGTCCTCTGTTTTCCTAGTATAGTTTTTCGACCACTTTTGCTTCTTTTCTTGAAAGTATCCGCGGATTACCAGTTGGATATTGCTAACTCCTTGAATCTGATTTGTGTGTTTCTTTTGATTGATGTAAGTGGATGATGCATTTTCACCGCCCCGCTGCCTCCAGCAGTGACCTTGCTTTCCAACTTCATACCCAGAACTTCCGCTTGAAATCGACAAGTGATAAGAGATTATAAGCACGGAGCATGCGATAAAGGTCTTACCAAAGACCTGAAGCGTTCATAAGGTACGAATGTTATCACGGCTTTTCTAGGCTTGTTTTCCTAAAGCATGGGTCTCCAAAAACTGAAACGCATCATCCTTACGCATATGCAATAAGAGCACAATAGTGCTATGGAATGCAGACCCCTTCCCTAAAGCGTGAGTCTCATTTGCGTCAAATCGATTACGCTCATATGCATTTAAGGCTTGTATTATCTTCTAATAGAGCTTTATATCTTAGCTTATTTGTGTATACTTTTTAAGTAAGTTCAGCTAATCTTACATAAGCACTCATAATATTAATAATGAATATCATATTGAGTTGCGAAAGAAATTACTGAAGGACTTACTGCTGCGTTGATAGTTAACTTCTATACTTCATAGCTAACTTAGTCAATAGCTCGTCGTCTTCAACAACTAATTAAACAAGACCACATCATTACAATACTCATATTTGCCAACATATATTTGTATATATGTACGTACGCATATTCATAAATTATGTCGCTAATCAGGAATATTTTCAAAAGACACAAATATTTTTAATAACTCCAACCAAAGCCAAACGAACATGAGCAGGTGCGACACTTAACGTATGGAAGCACGAGTATGTTACGACTCATAAACTCATAAAACTAATAAAAGTGTAATGTAAATAGTAATAAGCGCTGCGTTAATATAGCAAGCAGTCATATGAATAGTTAAATTACATATTTATTTATTTGAGCGTAAAGCCACAAGCTGTAGCATACATTTGGGAGCAAAACCTCACTTCAGTAGACTGTCATTAGCGTTTCAGCGACAAGCTCTTCTTATTAAATATAATATAATACGATTTATTTATATGCTAACAAGTAACTATGTATGTATTAATATGTCCTTGTTGACATACATATGTGTATTAATTTTGATACGCACTTCACTTATTCATATATACTTTTAGGCGCATACATAACGCTGCACGGCATTGTAGTTTAATGGAGGTTGAGTACAAATCAAAATGCTCGGCAAAAAATGTGCAAGGACTATAGGTTAGGTTAAAAAACGACTAAACCGTTAAGTTGCATCCGCCACTTATACCGGTTAGACCCCATACTGTACCAGATAATGCGGTGCGAACACCTTCGTGGAATCAATAGATTTAGCTATCGCCCTAATTTCAAGCTTGGAAACATTAAGATTCAATGTCCATCCTAGCGGCGTGCTTACCTATCAAACTGAGACTAGTACAACTCTTAGCAAGGACGAGAAGCCCGGCTTATTCAAGTCCAAAAGAGTGTAAATGCGTCCTTTATCATACAAAGTTCTAACCAAGCTCGATGACTCGCAACAACAACAACTCTTATATAGGAAGCGCTGAATAGAGTAGATTTGCCGTGCATAAAAGAGGCCATAGGTGTACTTACCGAGTCATTTTTGGTAAGAATAACCAATTTATCTGTTGCCATCAATATCCCTGTAACCAGGTACCTCGGCCTTTTGATTGATAGATTTGAGGCATTGGGTGATCATCTTTGTGTAGGTGAAACATGAATGTCAAACCTTAGCGCAGTCTTGCTGTCCGAGAAAATGATTACCCTTTTCCCGTCTTCAGACACAAGTGCTTGATAAACGTAACGATGGTCAATTAGCCGAAGGAGATCTACAGTCGCAGGTCCGGTGAAATAATACCACCCCCCATCTTCCCGCC
Organism: Eurosta solidaginis; assembly: GCF_040869045.1. Lineage (NCBI taxonomy): Eukaryota > Metazoa > Arthropoda > Insecta > Diptera > Tephritidae > Eurosta > Eurosta solidaginis. The sequence continues at coordinate 38,816,289 of NC_090322.1, read as the reverse complement.
AAACCATCAGTAAATATTTTGATGGCATCATGATCAATATGTTGCCTATTTGCCCATTATTGTCATGTGGGAATGCAACCAAGTTAATTCTTATTGAAATGTTGCAGGGAGTACAATAGTCAGTTAGTAATAGTATTGAAACAGCGGCCTTGGTGCTCAGGATATTACCAAGGCTACTTCCTCTATTTTTCCAACTGTCAATTTCTCTAATTGACAAGGCCGCGATAACGGCTATTTCCTTAGCTACCAAATCTCTAGTGGTAGAAGGTGCAGTATAAACTAGAGCGCAGCTAATACAGAGCTTCAATCTTCTTTGGACTTTTTTTAAGCGTTTAAGGTTCGTATCCTTTTTAAGTGCCGGCCACCGAGCCCCATAGAGTAGATATGGGCGTACAAAGACTATAGATCCAATATACTACTTTTGGAGAATAATCCCACGAGTCACCAATTTCTGTTTTACAGGAAAGCAACGCAGTTTTTGCTTTCTTCGTGCTATTGGCTACATAGTCACTTCAGATTCTTATCAAAAATCCAATGTTACTAAGCTTCTGAGAGCGCGCCTATAAATATTCCACACAACTAGGATTAAAAACATATAGAATCAGTATGTACCTAATGGTGTATAAAAGAATAGCAACAAAAGAGGCAATACTTAGGGACCAATTGCAGTGGATAAAGGCCTTTACACTACTAGTCTAAAGTATGAGTGTTGGAGATTTCGAATTCAATACTCCGCTCCCGAGAAGCTATCATCAGCTAGAAGTGAAATTCAGAAACATGTAACCATCTCCGTATGTAAACTTTGTAATATTTCTCTAATATCAATAACAAAATTTTTTGGGAAAGTGGTGGAAAATATCGTTTTTTTATCGAAAAATTATCAATTTATTTTCGGTGTTTTAACGACGAGTTAGCGCCATAATGTCGGTTTTAATTAGGGATTTATCGATTCGTTATCAATTATTAAACGGTAGGTTACCGGTGTGTTGTTGAACAGGTATAGACGAGTTATCGCTCTCTTATCTATATAAGTGTTATACATTTTTTATACTCAGTTGAGCAGAGCTCACAGAGTATATTAAGTTTGATTGGATAACCGTTGGTTGTACATATATAAAGGAATCGAGATAGATATAGACTTCCATATATCAAAATAATCAGGATCGAAAAAAAATTTGATTGAGCCATGTCCGTCCGTCCGTCCGTCCGTCCGTCCGTCCGTTAACACGATAACTTGAGTAAATTTTGAGGTATCTTGATGAAATTTGGTATGTGGATTCCTGGGCACTCATCTCAGATCGCTATTTAAAATGAACGATATCGGACTGTAACCACGCCCACTTTTTCGATATCGAAAATTTCGAAAAACCGAAAAAATGCGATAATTCATTGCCAAAGGCGGTTAAAGCGATGAAACTTGGCAGATGGGTTGAAGTTATGACGCAGAATAGAAAATTAGTAAGATTTTGGACAATGTGCGTGGCACCGCCCACTTTTACAAGAAGGTAATTTAAAAGTTTTGCAAGCTGTAATTTGGCAGTCGTTGAAGATATCATGATGAAATTTAGCAGGAACGCTACTACTATTACTATATATGTGCTAAATAAAAATTATCAAAATTGGATGAAGAACACGCCCACTTTTAAAAAAAAAATTTTTTTTAATTCAAATTTTAACAAAAAATTTAATATCTTTACTGTATATAAGTAAATTAAGTCAAAATTCAACTCCTGTAATGATATGATGCAACAAAATACAAAAATAAAAGAAAATTTCAAAATGGGCGTGGCTCCGCCCATTTTCATTTGGTTTGTCTAGAATACTTTTAATGCTATAAGTCGAACAAAAATTTACCAATCCTTCTCAAATTTGGTACGGACATAGACTCTATGACGGTAACTCTTCTCTGTGAAAATGGACGAAATCGGTGGAAGCCACGCCCCGTTTTTATACACAGTCCACCGTCTGTCCTTCCGCTCGGCCGTTAACACAATAACTTGAGCAAAAACCGATATATCTTTACTAAACTTAGCCCACCTACTTATCTGAACTCACTTTATCATGGTATAAAAAATGGCCGAAATCCGACCATAACCACGCCCACTTTATCGATATCGAAAATTACGAAAAATGAAAAAAATGCCATAATTCTATACCAAATACGAAAAAAGGGATGAAACATGGTAACTGGATTGGTTTATTGACGCAAAATATAACTTTGGAAAAAACTTTGTAAAATGGGTGTGACACCTACCATATTAAGTAGAAGAAAATGAAAAAGTTCTACAAGGCGAAATCAACAGCCCTTGGAATCTTGGCAGGAATACTGTTAGTGGTATTGCATATATAAATAAATTAGCAGTACCCGACAGATGATTTTCTGGATCACCTGGTCCACATTTTGGTCGATATCGCGAGAACACCTTCACATATACATCTAAGGGCCACTCTCTTTTAAAAGCCTCATTAATACCTTTAATTTGATATCCATATCGTACAAACACATTCTAGAGTCACCCCTGGCCCACCCTAATGGCGATATCTCGAAAAGGTGTCCACCTATAGACCTAATGCCCACTCCCTCTTAAAATGCTCAGTAACACATGTCGTTTGATACCCATATCGTACAAACATTCTAGAGTCATCCCTGGCCGACCCTAATGACGATATCTCGAAAAGGCGTCCACCTATAGACCTAATGCCCACTCCCTCTTAAAATGCTCAGTAACACCTTTCGTTTGATACCCATATCATACAAACACATTCTAGCGTCACCCCTGGCCCAGCCTAATGGCGATATCTCGAAAAGGCGTCCACCTATAGACCTAATGCCCACTCCCTCTTAAAATGCTCAGTAACACCTTTCGTTTGATACCCATATCGTACAAACACTTTCTAGCGTCACCCTGGCCCACCCTAATGGCGATATCTCGAAAAGGCCTATAGAACTAAGGATTACTCCCTTACTCACCCATATCGTAAAAACATTCTAGAGTCACCCTTGGTCCACCTTTATGGCGATATTTCGAAAAGGCGTCCACCTATAGAACTAAGGATTACTCCCTTTTAAAATACTCATTACCACCTTTCTTTTGATACCCATATCGTACAAACACATTCTAGAGTCACCCCTGGCCCACCCTAATGGCGATATCTCGAAAAGGCGTCCACCTATAGACCTAATGCCCACTCCCTCTTAAAATGCTCAGTAACACCTTTCGTTTGATACCCATATCGTACAAACACATTCTAGCGTCACCCTGGCCCACCCTAATGGCGATATCTCGAAAAGGCCTATAGAACTAAGGATTACTCCCTTTTATAATACTCATTACCACCTTTCATTTGATACCCATATCGTACAAACACATTCTAGAGTCACCCCTGGCCCACCCTAATGGCGATATCTCGAAAAGGCGTCCACCTATAGACCTAATGCCCACTCCCTCTTAAAATGCTCAGTAACACCTTTCGTTTGATACCCATATCGTACAAACATTATAGAGTCACCCCTGGCCCACACTAATGGCGATATCTCGAAAAGACGTCCACCTATAGACCTAATGCCCACTCCCTCTTAAAATGCTCAGTAACACCTTTCGTTTGATACCCATATCGTACAAACACATTCTAGAGTCACCCCTGGCCCACCCTAATGACGATATCTCGAAAAGGCGTCCACTTATAGACCTAATGCCCACTCCCTCTTAAAATGCTCAATAACACTTTTCGTTTGATACCCATATCGTACAAACATTATAGAGTCACCCCTGGCCCACACTAATGGCGATATCTCGAAAAGACGTCCACCTATAGACCTAATGCCCACTCCCTCTTAAAATGCTCAGTAACACCTTTCGTTTGATACCCATATCGTACAAACATTATAGAGTCACCCCTGGCACACACTAATGGCGATATCTCGAAAAGACGTCCACCTATAGATATAATGCCCACTCCCTCTTAAAATGCTCAGTATCACCTTTCGTTTGATACCCATATCGTACAAACACATTCTAGAGTCACCCCTGGCCCACCCTAATGGCAATATCTCGAAAAGGCGTCCACCTATAGACCTAATGCCCACTCCCTCTTAAAATGCTCAGTAACACCTTTCGTTTGATACCCATATCGTACAAACATTATAGAGTCACCCCTGGCCCACACTAATGGCGATATCTCGAAAAGACGTCCACCTCTAGACCTAATGCCCACTCCCTCTTAAAATGCTCAGTAACACCTTTCGTTTGATACCCATATCGTACAAACACATTCTAGAGTCACCCCTGGCCCACCCTAATGGAAATATCTCGAAAAGGCGTCCACCTATAGACCTAATGCCCACTCCCTCTTAAAATGCTCAATAACACCTTTCGTTTGATACCCATATCGTACAAACATTATAGAGTCACCCCTGGCCCACACTAATGGCGATATCTCGAAAAGACGTCCACCTATAGACCTAATGCCCACTCCCTCTTAAAATGCTCAGTAACACCTTTAGTTTGATACCCATATCGTACAAACATTATAGAGTCACCCCTGGCCCACACTAATGGCGATATCTCGAAAAGACGTCCACCTATAGGCCTAATGCCCACTCCCTCTTAAAATGCTCAGTAACGCCTTTCGTTTGATACCCATATCGTACAAACACATTCTAGAGTCACCCCTGGCCCACACTAATGGCGATATCTCGAAAAGACGTCCACCTATAGACCTAATGCCCACTCCCTCTTAAAATGCTCAGTAACACCTTTCGTTTGATACCCATATCGTACAAACATTATAGAGTCACCCCTGGCCCACACTAATGGCGATATCTCGAAAAGACGTCCACCTATAGACCTAATGCACACTCCCTCTTAAAATGCTCAGTAACACCTTTCGTTTGATACCCATATCGTACAAACACATTCTAGAGTCACCCCTGGTCCACCCTAATGGCAATATCTCGAAAAGGCGTCCACCTATAGACCTAATACCCACTCCCTCTTAAAATGCTCAATAACACCTTTCGTTTGATACCCATATCGTACAAACATTATAGAGTCACCCCTGGCCCACACTAATGGCGATATTTCGAAAAGACGTCCACCTATAGACCTAATGCCCACTCCATCTTAAAATGCTCAGTAACACCTTTCGTTTGATACCCATATCGTACAAACATTATAGAGTCACCCCTGGCCCACACTAATGGCGATATCTCGAAAAGACGTCCACCTATAGACCTAATGCCCACTCCCTCTTAAAATGCTCAGTAACACCTTTCGTTTGATACCCATATCGTACAAACACATTCTAGAGTCACCCCTGGCCCACCCTAATGGCAATATCTCGAAAAGGCGTCCACCTATAGACCTAATGCCCACTCCCTCTTAAAATGCTCAGTAACACCTTTCATTTGATTCCCATATCGTACAAACACATTCTAGAGACACCCCTGGTCCACCTTTATGGCGATATCTCAAAACGGCGTCCACCTATGGAACTAAGGATCACTCCTTTTCAAAATACTCATTAACAGCTTTCATTTGATACCCATATCGTACAAACATATTCTAGAGTCACCCCTGGTCCACCTTTATGACGATTTCTCGAAAAGGCGTTCACCTATAGAACTAAAGCCCATTCCCTTTTAAAATACTCATTACCACCTTTCATTTGATACCCATATCGTACAAACACATTCTAGAGTCACCCCTGGTCCACCTTAATGGCGATATCTCGAAAAGGCGTCCACCGATAGACCTAAGGCCCACTCCCTCTTAAAATGCTCAGTAACACCTTTCATTTGATACCCATATCGTACAAACAAATTCTAGAGTCAGCCCTGGTCCACCTTTATGGCGATATCCCTAAATGGCGTCCATCCATAGAACTATGGCCTACTCTCTCTTAAAATACTCTTAAATACCTTCCATTTGATACACATGTCATATATCCACATTCCAGGGTTACCCTAGGTTCATTTTCCTACATGGTGATTTTCCTTATTTTGTCTCCATAGCTCTCAACTGAGTATGTAATGTTCGGTTACACCCGAACTTAGCCTTCCTTACTTGTTATATATAACATAGATTGATTATAGGCTTTTAATCGATGGGCTATTGAGCTTTTATCGACGAGTAATCGATTTCATATCAAAAGGTAGGCATTTTGTTATCGAAAAGTTTTCTTAAGCAAATATCATCTTACTGTGATTCTGCCTAGATTGAAGAAGCTTTTCTTCTACCATATCTAAAAATTATTCGATCCGCGTTAGAGTATTTAAGAATTTAGTAAGACACCCCAGAAAATATCCCACTGTGCGCCATTTTCGCGTATATTTTTTACACCTTCATAAACACTACTCTCATAAATGTCTACTAAGGTGCACGTAATTATATTTATTATGCACACTTCCGTTTACAGTGGTCACGCACATACTCAGCTACGAATATGATCTCGTATTTGTACCGTTATACTGATACATATTTACGTATTGATGCAGTTTTAGCAAGTGTTCCTATCCAGTGCATTGCTTGCGGTGAAAAGACGATATTGAGCTTCTCCTTCAGCTTTTTTTATTTCGAGGTCTGTGTTGTGGTAGTGTGAACTGTGAAAATGAGCGTCTTTTTTGGGTATCAGATACGTCGTACGTTGGAAGCTCTTCTCTTTGCTTAAAACTGACATATAGAAATTAGAAACAAGCTATCTCCTATAGTTATATGGCCATATTTATTCCTTTATACTTTGTTTTTGGTGTGCGCTTAGTACTATCTGGTTGGCACACATAATGATATAAGCAGCGTTTTGTTAGAGCTAGTTCCAAGAGCTCCCACTACAGTCAAGTTTAACCACAAAAATTCATATCTTAAAACTTGAGGCAGAAGTCTTTCCTTATGAATCTTTACATCGGTTGTGAGGCAGAACTGCACAGGTGGAGATGGTGGGCCGTTAGCATCGACAGGAGAAGTAGAAGGAGCACATACTGATCCTGATCCTGGTTGATTGCTACCCGATATATTATTCTAGTCGATGTCAAGTTAGGTAAGGTTAAAGTGACTGTTCCGTGAGGACCTTAAATAGGCTGGATGAGCCAATAGTGTTGTCTGTTAAGCTAAGTATCGGCGAAATCAGCGAACCTTTCCTATTAAAATACCAATAGTGATAGAACGACGATGTATGCGAAATAACCAGGTATAAATAGTCCAATCTAGGGTGAAAGACTTGACTTTTTAAGCACTTAAAGTACGTGAAGGAAGAAATACTGAAGGTTAAAGGGTAGCTCTGCCACAATTTCAGTGATTATTGATCCTGCGTCATCGTACTGGCCACACAATATATCATGGTATTTGCGTAGCTTATGCTACTTATAAAGATATCAATTGATAACGAAAGCTCTTGGCCCCAAAGAAGTCCTGAATGTATAGAGGCGTTTCCTGTATGTTAAAATTTAACTTTTCCCTTGGTGTTGCAGCCCCGTGCCTTTGTCCACGCCTTCCCTGCTTGATGGATCATATGCAGCTCCCGTCTTCTTTAAATTTATTCCAAACGGATTGGAACGCCTATTGTCGTTTCAGCAAGTGTTGCCCTCTCCTTTGCAAACTCATCACACTTTGCTTTACCTTCATCCCTTTATGACCATGAACCCAGCATACCTATATGTTGGTAGTACGTAGAAAAATCATACCAATGGCAGTCGTGTCTGTAGAAACTCTGTAATCTAGCCCATCCTAAGACTTTAAAAGGTTCAGAGTAATTAGGCGTACTTTATAATTTAATAGGAGACCTAAATTTAGCAATGGGACTGGATGAAATAAGTTTCGGTTAGCTCAGGTTTGCGTGGCTGCCCGAGAGCACTCATAGACCAGTGATATAAGATCCCATTCAGATATCACGAAAAAACATAATTACCTGTTCTCTTAGAATCATATTAACGATCTGATAAAGGATACAAAGTTCTTGATGTCATACTCCACGACCTGTCGCAAATTATTTTGAAAAAGAGCTCCCAGGAAGCGCTACCTTGTACAATATAACACCGGGGAGTTGCAGATAAGGTTAAACACCGCTTCTCATCTTCATCCTCCTTAAAAATCTTGAAGCAACGACGATAAAGCTCGTGTAACCTTTTTGCATTCTTACTTATAAGGCATTGCATAGTAAGTACGCCTACAAGTGTGGAAACCCTGTCCCTACTTACGGTGCAAACGTGACATAATATTTTAGGATTCCATATTGGCTAGGTTTCCTAAGATGTCCGGCATCTCAGTATTTTTCGGTTTGACGATGGATGTATTCATCATTACCTTGCATGTGGCAAGCGTTCTTAGTAAGAAGAGTCTACCTGGTCGTACCTTGCCTAGCGAGCTCATCTACAATGCAGTTTTTTTACGCCGATCACATGAAGTGTTTACGGTTCTGTTGGGCCGAACTGAAAGACTATGCACCATTCCATTCCATTATCATAGAACAAACAAAATATCTTAAATTCCCTTTTCATTTGCTATTGCTCATTGACAAATTGTGACACCCTCATTAATTAGTGGCATCACGTTTATGGCACGCCGTATGAATATGCTTGGGAATATCCCGAAGCTGTTAACAACAATGCAATATACTAGAAGTACTGAAGCACCAATGCCGCGACTAATTGTTACACGTAAAAATTAATGAATTGCCGTCAAAATAGTTCGGGGCGATACCTAAAAGTGATACAATTTTTATCTACGCCATGAGCGCGCATTCGATTGATTGTTGCGATGGCTTGGGTGGCTGAAATCAAACTTCATCTGTCGCTCAGCTGCTTTTCCACTTGACTTTGCTTTGACATTTTCAAAGTCTTCGTGAATAGCGGTTAACATAATCTAATTGAAAAACCAGTCGAGTGCAGTGAAACGACAGATTTGGTTGGTGATTTTCAAAGCTCTTTTCGCTTTTCTTGGCCTGTTGTTGAGGAAAGTTCGAGTGCATAATTAATGAAAAAATTTAAAAAAAAGTATGGAAGTCTAAGCTCAGGTGATAGCGAACACTGCGTACCCAGCTGTGCATTTGTTCGACTTATGGCATTGAAAGTATTTTGGAAAGAGTAAAAGAAAGGGGCGGGTTACGCCCATTTTCAAAATTTGTTTAAGTTTTGTTCTTAGCTCAACCATACCACTACTGTGGTAGAATATCAGTCAAATGTAGTTAAATTGCATAGAGTTATTGCAAACTTTGTTAAGGTTAAAAAGTGGGCGTGGTCTTTAACCGATTTTTGATTATCGCCACTAAGTCTATATAGTTTGACAAATATAGTGTCTCTGCCAGTTTCCAATGTAATATCTTTAACATCTTTTGATTTACGGCTTGTTAAACATTCAAATTTTCTTTTTCTAAATGAGAGTGGGGTCACGCCCATATTCCAAAATTTTTGGAATTTATGTTTTACTTCATAAAATTTCGGTTTTGAATTATCTCATTTTGTACAGTTTTCTAAATTTTCGATATCGAAAAAGTGGGCGTGGTTATCGTCCAATTTCGCAAATTTTCAATACCAATCTATTCTTGGTCCAGATAAGCACGTATTTGCTTAAGTTTTCATGTTAACAGACGGACAGGCGGACAGACGGTAGGACGGACGTATGGACGGCCACGGCTTAATAATTTTTTTCCGATACCGATGATTTTGATATAAAGAAGTCTTATACTTATCTGGATTCCGTTATACCAGAACAACCAACCATTATCCAATCAAAGTTATAATACTATTTTCACACAGACGGCTTATTGAATAATAAAGGCAATTTTGTACATTAAGACGCTTATTGAGCTCAATCTTCCCTACAAAATTCGAATCTATTATTATATCATTAGTAGCTAATCGAATGCCTAATGAAGTCAAAAGCACAATGCAACTCTGTTTGCAGCGTTCCGCTTCCGTTTCCGCTTCTTAGTTGTTGGTGTGTTCAGTGCTTAAAAATGTCATTTGTCAAAGTAAATGTCATTGTCTACACGGCGGAACGATACAAGGTGGCCGCATCGAACAGCTGATTATAACCTTTTTTATTTGATTTGATACATCAACTACCGGTGCAGTACGATTTTGACATTTGTCCATCGAATTTACAAATACATGGAATTTTTTTTGTTTGTAGGTACGTCACCATGCTCCCACCTTGTATCGTTCCGCCGTGATTGTCTGTCTCATCCTTCATACTAATCGAGCAGTTACTTCTGTGTGAAAGCAAAAAATTTACGATTTCATTAGCAGGTGAAATGAGATCATTAAGTTTCTGTGTGAAAACAGTATAATAACCTGTCTACAAGTACAGCTGGGTATAAAAATTGTGGTGACAATAAAGTCGATAAAAATCGCGCTATCAATGCTTAATTAGTATACATTTTTGAGTTTCTTTTGTAACAAACCTTGACAGAAAGTTATTCTCCATTCATTCCTAAAAGGTTTTTGTACAATAGCAGAAGAAGTGTACAACTTTTCTTTTCTTTGACCTTCTAGTCTTTTTATGACTCACTCTTGGAAAAAAGTGGTCCCTACCGAAAGGTGAAGTCAGATTGCTTAAAAGGTTCGACGTAGTGGGTGGGGTAAAGAACGTTGAACGTCTCAAAACCTCCTGGCTGTATTACAAATACACCAACAGCAATGTACACAAAGCAACAATCAGCCTGCATATCATCCCTTGTACTACACATGTATAACCTCTTTTCTTTCTAAATCGAACCGATTAAGAAGTAAATGATGACAGATTTCTGATTCCCCAGAGGTTAGGTTATCCTAGCAAAAAGGGAGAAGACGCACAGTAATGCTCAATCGCCTCATATTGCTCAAGGCCGGAAGGGCTGCTAGATAATCATTTAATCTAATCAAAACCACTTCTTCATAACATGTAAAGGGACTTATCAGCAATATCATATGTTGTCTGCAGTATTGTGGTCTAAAATGGGTAGAAGACTTAGTAATATTTGTTTAGAGGCAGTTCATTCCTAGGAATTCCATGTTGCCTGGGATCTGGATCAGGACTGAAATAAATGTGTTATATTTGGGTGCTATGTACATAGCAGCACTCGCTTTGATGTAAATAGGTAGTCGCCGAAACTGCGGCCTCTGGCCCATTTCTCCATCGTATAGTCCATGACCTGGCAAATGTATCTGTTTGAAAAACTAAAGCTTACTTCATAAGCTCAATATTGAAACTAAGTCAATGTTCTTACGTTGAATGACGTGAAACATTGTAGCATTGAGAAGGCACGTCTAGCAATATCCACTTCGGTTAATCGTTATGATGCTAATTGTGCCAACTATGAACAGGTAGAACTATATAAAGTCTGCTACTTACTTCCTGGAACACAAATTACAGTACTCCTCCAGTTAGGGTGGAAGGCTAAGACAGCAGCCTTAGGCAAATTTAACCTAAATTGGCTGTACTGCGGTCAAGCGATCTTCTAGACTTCTTGGCTCATGCAACGACTTCGCAGCAGATCCTAATGGCAGTTAGATTACATCAGGAAAGTACTGTTTTAGCAACCACCATAACGATTCTTATTGAGAACCATACTAGGATTCGATCGGCTGCGTAGCGCAATCGAATCAAGGGATCGCCAGTGCAATTAATTGCTTCTCCAACCTAATTTTCAATCTTACCTATCAGGAGCGAGTATAATCTAGAAGTTTTATGTTTTTTTTTGTTTTTGTTTTTTTGTTTTCTATTTAATTTTTTATTTTTTATTCAATAATTTGCTAACTTGCCCTTAGCTGCACGAGTTCTTCTGCTGCAGTTGGAGAGGCCGCATTGGGGTCTTTTTATGTTGATCGGTCGCCGCAAATTCATTATATCGGAGATAATGTCACACGCCGCTTTCCATTTTTCATTACTTTCGAGCACCTGCCCACGAATGTCTCGGTAGTATACGGCTCCCCAAATATGCTACGCAGTCTCCATCTATAGCTATGAGCTTTCTATGTGGTCATATCAAATCGTTCGTGCAATGGACGGGCTGGTATTTTAATGGTGCTATTTTCAGGAACGTGCTTGTTAATATTCGGTAAGGCACCAGCAACATCGACGAAGTCGGATCGTTTCAACTATTTCTCAGGCGGTGAGGTTGACAGAAAATCCTATTTAAACTTCTGCGCCTCGCTTCTTCATCGAGTCTTCTAGACTATCTATCCCTGCGTAGTATATTCTTTGGGTTATAAAAGTTTCATGACAAGGAAATAGCTATAGTGACAGGTGGCTTTGTCACCCATTCGAGTTAACTGTTTTAAGCCGGAATGCTTTTGAAACTTTTTCAGGGAATCTAATGCAGCTTATGTCTGCCAATTCCATACCAGGTGAAGAGCATCATTGTGCTAGGCTCAATTCGAAGAAAATGTTTTTTTCGGGGGAAACGTCCATGCCAGGGTAATCGGAAGCAATTGACAGAGCTTTTTGTATTACGGAAAGGATAGGCATGTATTTTCTTGGGACTTCATGAATCTCTTACTACACCAGATTTCGATGAAAAACTGCCACCACAGTAACTATCAATTCTTGAGTCATCATATTGATGATGATTCAAGGGTGCCTTAAGCTTGTGGTTAAGTTAAGAAAGTTAAGACTTTTTTCCTTTCACCGCCTTTTCTTGAGTTTTAGATCTTCTTCCTCTATTCAAATAAAAAAGAGTTTATTTAACTTAAAAGCTGTCAGAATGACAGCTGCCAGGGCAACACTACTGTCATGTTTGATAAACTTGTTGTAAGATTTCTCACCAACTTATGCACGAAAAGTTTTACACATACGATGGACTTGAAGCAATGCAATGGTAGCTGGGGGGAAAAAATAAATATTTTCAATACAGTTTACTTAAGATTTGAAACCCAACTTGCAAGGTGTGACTGCAGCAACCCTGTAGGAAAATTGATTTAAACATATATGTCGAAGTAATTTTACGTCGATGAAATTTTTTGTAGTTGTACCGATTAGTTAGAAGACTGCTGGTCTTTCCATATTTCTTCTGTGTAATCCTAATTGAGGTAATATAGCTCAGACTTAAGCGGTATTGGTACGAGTGTGACTATCAACTGGGCCGCTTTGCATTCCATTAGCACCAGTTTGGAGGTAGTCATAAAACGTGAAGTACCAAACTGCTGCTTAGTATGACTGTCTCTCATTTTCAATGCAGTGATGTTAAGGCGGTAATGGAAACAACCATGAGCACTCTAAAACCTCTGTTGATTTTCCGTTGACATCCTGTTTTGTTATCAATTAGAATTTCCTATTCGATAAAGTAAGGAAGGAGAGGCTTACTACCTCTTCAATAGTGCTCTGCAACACAAGAAAGCACACTTTTTTTCTAGGTCGAAAAGTTCAGAACGAAATCGAATCAAATGCGTAGGTGTTGCCTGTCTGACTTATCATTACTTCATGGAAATTAAGGTTCTTCACCTGTTTGCCTGTAAGGCTACTTCCATCCTCGAAATCCTATATTGTTCCTCTGCTTTACACTGTTCCGGGAGTTCGAGCTATACGCCAAAACCTGCTAAGAGTGACCTTCAATAAATGATCAAACAAAAACTTTGCCGTCACCAAACTACCCTCTGTTTATTTAACCTTGCTCAAAATGTGATGCAACTCACGTAATCTTATTAAAATAACCACTAACCGCAAACTGTTTACCCACTGCACCTTTGGTTTGAAGTGAGAAGATTTAAGCCTAGTTCTCGTAAAAACCCTTGAGGAATACTTCGGGGAAACAAAATCGAATCCCAGATCTATGTATAAATCAAAGTCTTAGCTTCATAATTCATTTTCCTACAGACCACTTTTTGTATCTTTTTACCAATTTTTAAACTTGCCTATCTACAAAGTGCCGGTCTGTGATATGCACTTGTCATGCATTTTTGTGCTGCATACTTTTTGGCGGTCATATGCCATATTGTGCGGTATATATTTTAAAAATTTGCATAAAGTTTTATTCAACAGAGTAAGTGCGTTTGAAATTTTGTTAGAGGCATTTGTATGAATTTGATCTTGCGTGTGAGAGGCGCAGATGTGAAAGGAGCATAATACATATGGCTGCCCACAAATTCCTATTCCCAACTGAGAACGTGTTGGAAAGCATAGAACTAAGATAGGATTCCTTTTCCCTACAGGGTGCAGCAAGAATGCTTATGCTATTTGGAAAACGAGCGGTCAAAACGGCACTAAGTACTATAGTTTCTGTCTTAATAAGTGGGAAATTACTATAAATACTCAGGCCACTGATGAACAAGGCGTGCAAGGTCATCGTGGGCTTGCAAAGTTATGTTAATCTATAAGGCGTATACATGGTGGCTGTTTCATTATACGACGTATGAATATGTGGGAAGGTTTAATTTAAGAAAAGCCTATTTGACCACGAGAACTAGTGAATATTTCGGTTTGCAAAGACTACAGCAACGTACACAGACAACGTTCTTCGTCTTGTAAATATATTCCCCGAAGTTTTGGGATGTTATCATCGATGAGGACGGTCCGGCGGCGCATATTTCTCTGCTACGTTACGGAAATAACCACCATTGATACAATTCCGACGTTCTTATAAGCGATTTTGTTTGGCCGTGTCAAACCTTCCAGGTCTGTGGATTTTAGTTGTTTAAACTGACGTTTCATAGATTAGGGCCGAAAATTTACTCATATGCCGCTTTGAATATATTTTTGAGACTGCAACATCAGCGATGGCTCACGGACGATGATATACACCTTATAAATGCAGTGTCAGCTAGGACTGAGCAGAAAGCTCGAATCAGGTAACGATACGAAAAAGTAGCTATTCTAGCGAAAACTTAAGTTGAGAGCAAAAAACGGAGTTAATACTGCCGTACTAAGCAGAGAACAAAGGGCATATACTACCAGCAACTTTCGCGAGATAAACAAATATGATATTTAAATGAGAAGACCTGTTGTTGTTGTAGTGATAAGGATACTCCCCGAAGGCCCTGGGGAGTGTTATCGATGTTGATGGTCATTTGCCAGATGCAGATCCGGTACATTCTGGTAACAAGCACCATAAAGGTACTAGCTCGACCATCTCGGGAACTATGACTTATGCAGACTTATGTAGGTGAATCCGACTTCCGCGCTTAGAAGTTAATTAAATAGACATATAAAGCTTCTGAGGGTCAGAGTTACGACAATTCAAGATTCATATGGCTTAATAGAAATTTCTTAGAAAAAACTTACTCACTTTCGCTTTTCCTTTGTGCGCCTTAAGGTATGCTATAATCACATAGTGTGAGACTTCGCTTGTTTACGTGTGCGTTTGTAGTTGTTTTGCGTTTGTTTTCTTGTGGTTTATTATGTACGCCTTAATTGATTGTAAATTATAAACTTTGCCACGTACAAACTCTTAAATAACTGTAAATACCCACCCTCTCATACATACCCACACATGTTGCATACTTATAGGGTGTTTATATGCTAACAACAACTCATAGCTTGCTCCTTGAAACGTTCGCCATGTAAAATCAAAGACCCAATCGACCAGTCAGCCTATGAACTTAACAACAACAACAACCAGTTGCTATTCTTACACTTAAGAAATTTTAAAGACAAACATTTCGAGCGAACGACCTTTGAGCTTTCAAAATGCTGGCGCTGGGTAGCGGGAAGTGACGCCTTAAGGGTTTTGCATTATTATTGAAAAGTTAGTTTGCGTGCATAGTTTTGCAATGGCATACATATCATAGTTCTACATGGAATTTATTGCATCTACTTCCACCCTCCTTTCTTGCAAAGCCTTTATTTAAACAAATCTCATGAGACTTTTGGTCCTTTACGAGGTCAGTATCGATGAACTTTGCAAAAGTATCTTCGTTCCAATACATTTACTTACACTACTTGTACTTTTATTGTTATTTTTGTTGGTTTTGTAGTTTTGTTGTCAACAAAATTTGTTGCCAGCGTCGTCACCTTTTTGTTTGCGCATAATCAATGTTTAAGTTGTTGTTTTTGTAAATTCATATTAATTTTGTGTTAAGGCATTGAAGCGCGTATAAGACGATTACATATCATTTAACCGGACAAAACCCACACTGAACCACCATCATCCTTGCATCGAACTAGAGCAATCGAACCAAGCACCTTTGCACTTAGTGTGTAGTTTAGTGGAAAGTAACAGTAATAATTGTTGATGAGTGGATGTAGTTTTTGATTACAGATAAGGGTATTAGTGCCACTTTCTTTTTGTTAATTAAAAGGCAGAAAAGAGTTCTCACTGAAGAAAACTGGAGATTTAACTATATAACGTAGGTTGGTTAGGTTAGGTTAGCGTGGTCACCGATGCGAGCACCAGTGCACTTAGGCCCAAAAAGGTCCCATTTCGATACCACGTGGATTTCTCCCCTTTTCAAACCAAGAGGTCGATTCAGCAAACGTCATGAATTTCTTAGGTTCCAACTTAGCCAGATCGCAAAGATCGTCAAAAAGGGAGATCCCAGAGATTTCTTTCTCCTCTTCGTCTTTGCAGCTCCTGCAGTAATCATTATAGGGAGATCCCAGAGATTTCTTTCTCCTCTTCGTCTTTGCAGCTCCTGCAGTAATCATTATAGGGAGCACCCATCCAGGATACCTTTGAGCTTCTTGCATCCCATTCAGGCCACACGATCTAAGTGTGGTAGCAGGATTCAAGATTGCTCCATCTCACACCCGCTTCCCTAAGGAAAATCCCTTTCAAAGTGAGCTTACAGGTAGCGAGCGGCATACTCAATCCCTTCTGGGACGACGAAAACGGAACGGATGTGCCCCCTCTCGCAAGTTCGTCAGCCATCTCATTACCCGGTATGTCCGGGTGTACAGGCACCCATACCAGACTGAGGGAGGTTTGCTCAGCGATCTCGTTAAGAGATTTGCGGCACTTATCTACTCTCCTGGACTTACATGTGACCGATCTAAGCACTTTAAGTGCAGCCAGGCTGTCAGAGTAAAGACAAATTTGATTATAGCCATGAACAGCATTTGTCAGGTGATCAACGGCCTCATTTATAGCAACCACCTCCGCCTGGAAGACGCTGCAATGATCAGGTGGGCTATGTATCGTAAGTTCAATAACTGTTCGTCCTCTTCCGTCTTATAATTATACTTGTTGCGTTAAAGAATATCCCCTAAGATTTTGGGTAGTATAGTATCGCTGTGTTTTAACATTTAACATTGGGCGAATGATGGAAGGTTTGATAATCGAACTCTCTGCAAGAATGATAATGGCGCCTTGAATGAGTAAATAGTGGGCTGCCAGCGCAATTTTTAGCTCCTCCAACCCAGTTGCCAACCTAGACAACTCGTGAGGAATCCTTTTTATTTAGCGAGCGTGGCTCCGTAAGAAGGGTTCCTAAAGTTCCTAAAGAATGGGGCGGGTTGGATGACTTAAAATGATCAACGTGGTTATATCAAGCAGCTTCCACGATTTTCGGGCTGAGAGTTTAATGGTGAACATTTGGTCAATTAGTTAGGTCACGCTCCACAAACTTTCACTTGGCTTAGGTTAGCTTGAACTGGCCGGTCCATGAGGACCTACCATAGACTGAATGAGTCCGTAGTATTACCAGAAGTTTCTTTTAAGGACCAAACTGAAAACCCCTATCAAAAACCAGGACCTATGTTATAAAATAACTCCGTCCTCTTGGCAAATACTAGAAGCTTCCTAGAACTTAAGCGACTTGCTGCTTCTAGATCTGACAGCTTGTATCACTCCTTATAGCTGGAGTCTTAGCCTGGCAAGCGCAGGGCACGAGCACAGAATGTGTTGGATACATTTTTGTTACTTTTGAGCGCCCTCAGTAATTTCCAGGTGGCGGCACATTCGTTCAACCAGATTACTCCCTAGTGGTCATCAATGACTACTTGGTTTTTCTTTTATGAGCTTTAATAGGATTGAAAGATCCACCTTCCCAACTTCTGCAAGACGAAAAACCGTCCGCCCGCAAATCTGAGCCATCTTGTTTGCAGCCCTGGACATCGGCAGAGAAAGTGCTTAATAGACTTGACTTCTTCCTCAACCTGACTGCGTCTGCAGAGGGAGCACGTCAGTATACGCTGACGTCGGAGTGTTGGTGCAATAGCGCAATGACCTTTGACGGCATCGGTACCCTTAAGTACTCCCCACTGCAGATTTGTTTAGCCTGAGTAGGCAGCTTGATCCTTTCTATTCAAATATCTTCAGGCAAAGCTATCATCCCGGCTGATCCATGGCAAGTCTGTTGCTTTAATTTCATATTCCTCAATTTTCCTCAGGAGATAACCCAGCGTTGGTAGTCAGGGGTTGTCCATCTCGCTTATCTTCATTTCGGAACCTTTCCTCGCCATCTCATATGCAAATTAATTTCCATCAATATCGCTGTGCACCGGTACCCAAAAAAGGGACGCAATTTTGTGCTTTATGCACGCCAGAAAGACTCGACACCTTCGAATTTATCATGCTGGATTCCAACGCCTTATAATTGGCCTGGCTATCAACAAAGATCGTTACATTGATGTTTGGAACCCTACTATCCTCCAGCAGTCTGGCTGATCTTTCTACGATCATTACTTTGTCTCTATATTATATGAAAATTTAAGTTTACCTAAAAAAGCTCAAGTGTTTAAAGAGCCCTGCACCCTGAGAGCCAACCAACCCTAGCTCACTATCGATAGCAGAAATTAAGCATTTGATTTATAACCAAATTCCATTAGCATTCGATGACAGCAATCTCTACATTTTTATGGAATAAAAACATAACTCAATTGAAACACAAACTAAGTTGCAGCTTCGTGGAAAAAACACATAAAGTGAAGCAAGAGCAGCATCTTATTGGACGCCATCCAAAACTTTCTACGACAGTAGCACGTAACTAAACTTCGATTAGCCAACTTCACGCTAAATCTATATTTCCGTGCCGACTAATCATTGGCAACACTTAATGGGCTGCTTCCGTTAATGAGATGCCATAGTAGGAGTGATAAGAAGAAGGGGTAGAGAGAGCAAGTGAACTAAAATATAGCATAAAGACAATGTTTTTTTCGCAATTATTTTTCTTTCATGTCTTAACTGCCTATGACTGAAAATGAGTAATCGAACAAGTGTAGGCGGAGAGAGGAGGCGCAGCGCACAGGAAATTCACTCGACAAACATGCCCTCCAATTACAAATCTATTTTCCATAGCTGCTCTTAATGAACGATGAATTCAATACGTTGTTGGTTCGAAGGTAAAAGTGGTAATAAAGCAACGAATAGAACAGCAGATAATCTACTAAAGGACTTCCGTTACGTGCGTGACTCACACACACACGCACACTAATGCACATGTGCTATGCTTAAGCAAGAATAGACTTTCTTGAAGGTGGAAATAAACCAAATTGTTGAAGCCCTGCAACTGAAAGAAGGCAATGATATACGACCGAATGATTTCTTGGTTACTTGTTGAGCTGTTCTGCCGCACTGCCGTGTACTGGACGTCTTCAGAGCCACTTTATATGTGAGTAGGCATGTTATCCAGAGTAAAATAAGTGGAGCGTCTTAAAAGGATTTAAGTGTTCGGACATTGTGTGCAGTTGTTAAGGATACAATCAAGTGACTTGAATGCGGAATTCGAGTGATAGAAGTGGAGTGAGGGGAGGAGAGAAATAGGGCGTTTAAGAATCATTTTAAAGGTAGCACATGCAAAATTTCAATTACATGGAGGCATACAGTGTGCGTAAAAAGTATCACAATAACTAAATAAAATTTACTCAGAATCTCACAGAATCTCGAGGTTTCCATTTTCCTTACCGTATCCATATCTTTCCCCCTCTTTTTCAATCTCTTTCTCTCCCTACACCTATTTCTCTACCACTCCCACTGTCTTCACCTTACCCTTTTTCATTCTTTCCCGCTTCCTTTCCCTCTGCTTCTCTCTTTTTATACTCAGTTGACCAGAGCTCACAGAGTATATTAAGTTTGATTGGATAACGGTTGGTTGTACATATATAAAGGAATCGAGATAGATATAGACTTCCATATATCAAAATAATCAGGATCGAAAAAAAATTTGATTGAGCCATGTCCGTCCGTCCGTCCGTCCGTCCGTCCGTCCGTCCGTCCGTTAACACGATAACTTGAGTAAATTTTGAGGTATCTTGATGAAATTTGGTATGCAGGTTCCTGAGCACTCATCTCAGATCGCTATTTAAAATGAACGATATCGGACTATAACCACGCCCACTTTTTCGATATCGAAAATTTCGAAAAACAGTAAAAGTGCGATAATTCATTACAAAAGACAGATAAAGCGACGAAACTTGGTAGATGGGTTGACGTTATGACGCAGAATAGAAAATTAGTAAGATTTTGGACAATGGGCGTGGCACCGCCCACTTTTCAAGAAGGTAATTTAAAAGTTTTGCAAGCTGTAATTTGGAAGTCGTTGAAGATATCATGATGAAATTTGGCAGGAACGTTACTACTATTACTCTATATATGTTAAATAAAAATTAGCAAAATTGGATGAAGAACACGCCCACTTTTTAAAAAAAAAATTTTTTAAATTCAAATTTTAACAAAAAATTTTATATCTTTACTGTATATAAGTAAATTAAGTCAAAATTCAACTCCAGTAATGATATGATGCAACAAAATACAAAAATAAAAGAAAATTTCAAAATGGGCGTGGCTCCGCCCATTTTCATTTAGTTTGTCTAGAATACTTTTATTGCCATAAGTCGAACAAAAATTTACCAATCCTTCTCAAATTTGGTAGGAGCATAGATTCTATAACGGTAACTGTTCTCTGTGAAAATGGGCGAAATCGGTGGAAGCCACGCCCAGTTTTTATACACAGTCCACCGTCTGTCTTTCCGCTCGGCCGTTAACACAATAACTTGAGCAAAATCCGATATATCTTTACTAAACTTAGCCCACGTACTTACCTGAACTCAGTTTTTCTTGGTATAAAAAATGGGCGAAATCTGACCATAACCACGCCCACTTTATCGATATCGAAAATTATGAAACATGGTAACTGGATTGGCTTATTGACGCAAAATATAACTTTAGAAAAAACTTTATAAAATGGGTGTGACACAGTTCTACAAGGCGAAATCAACTGCCCTTGGAATCTTGGCAGGAATACTGTTAGTGGTATTGCATATATAAATAAATTAGCAGTACCCGACAGATGATTTTCTGGATCACCTGGTCCACATTTTGGTCGATATCGCGAGAACGCTTTCACATATACATCTAAGGGCCACTCGCTTTTAAAACCCTCATTAATACCTTTAATTTGATATCCATATCGTACAAACACATACCAGAGTCACCCCTGTCCCACCCTAATGGCGATATCTCGAAAAGGCGTCCACCTATAGACCTAATGCCCACTTCCTCTTAAAATGCTCAGTAACACCTTTCGTTTGATACCCATATCGTACAAACATTCTAGAGTCACACCTGGCCCACCCTAATGGCGATATCTCGAAAAGGCGTCCACCAATAGACCTAGTGTCCACTCCCTCTTAAAATGCTCAGTAACACCTTTCGTTTGATACCCATATCGTACAAACATTCTAGAGTCACACCTGGCCCACCCTAATGGCGATATTTCGAAAAGGCGTCCACCTATAGAACTAAGGATTACTACCTTTTAAAATACTCATTACCACCTTTCATTTGATACCCATATCGTACAAACACATTCTAGAGTCACCCTGGCCCACCCTAATGGCGATATCTCGAAAAGGCGTCCACCTATAGACCTAATGTCCACTCCCTCTTAAAATGCTCAGTAACACCTTTCGTTTGATACCCATATCGTACAAACATTCTAGAGTCACTCCTGGCCCACCCTAATGGCGATATCTCGAAAAGGCGTCCACCTATAGACCTAATGTCCACTCCCTCTTAAAATGCTCAGTAACACCTTTCGTTTGATATCCATATCGTACAAACATTCTAGAGTCACCCCTGTCCCACCCTAATGGCGATATCTCGAAAAGGCGTCCACCTATAGACCTAATGCCCACTCCCTCTTAAAATGCTCAGTAACACCTTTCGTTTGATACCCATATCGTACAAACATTCTAGAGTCACACCTGGCCCACCCTAATGGCGATATATCGAAAAGGCGTCCACCTATAGAACTAAGGATTACTCCCTTTTAAAATACTCATTACCACCTTTCATTTGATACCCATATCGTACAAACACATTCTAGAGTCACCCTGGCCCACCCTAATGGCGATATCTCGAAAAGGCGTCCACCTATAGACCTAATGCCCACTCCCTCTTAAAATGCTAAGTAACACCTTTCGTTTGATACCCATACCGTACAAACATTCTAGAGTCACCATTGGTCCACCTTTATGGCGATATCTCGAAAAGGCGTCCACCTATAGAACTAAGGATTAATCCATTTTAAAATACTGTTACGAATATTAGCAAAACTAAGGAGTACTGCCAGCTCTAAGCCGATCTAAGCAGTGACGTGAATGCACATCAATAATTCAATCATTATGTATCTACATAAACGAATCAATAATTGCGTCTACACATATGTACACATTCCGACGAGCAACATTTACATACAAGGCAGCGAGAGATGAGATGTCACACACCGATGAATTTACTTATACGCTTATGTGTGTGCGGGAGACTGTAAACTACAAACACATGCATATACCTTATCTGAGTTGTCACAAGAGAGAGCAATAATTTGTGCACGTAGTTGTGGCTGGCGATTTTGTAGCCGAAACAACTAGTAACTTCTGGAAATCGAAGAGCCTAGAAGTATGCATCGTAAACTATAAAAGCGGCGCCAGCGAGTAAGAAGTAATTCAGTTTGATTTGAATTGTCAAGCAGTTACGAGTAAGACGATATCTAGCGAGCAATAGCACTATTATTTTGAAAGTCAGTTTCCTTTAAGATATCAGTTTGGTTATTAAGCTATTCGTTGCACAGTTTGGGTGTTATTGTGAAGTACTTAATAAAGGCCATTTTTCCATCATTCAATATTGGAGTTATTTATTCAACAGTTTAGTGATTCGAACTTAGCAGAGGATTGCAAATAAGAGGATTTGCAAGTAAAAAATCGTTACAATACTCATTACCACCTTTCATTTGATACCCATATCGTACAAACACATTCTAGAGTCACCCTGGCCCACCCTAATGGCGATATCTCGAAAAGGCGTCCACCTATAGACCTAATGCCCACTCCCTCTTAAAATGCTCAGTAACACCTTTCGTTTGATACCCATATCGTACAAACATTCTAGAGTCACCCTTGGTCCACCTTTATGGCGATATCTCGAAAAGGCGTCCACCTATAGAACTAAGGATTACTCCCTTTTAAAATACTCCTTACCATCTTTCATTTGATACCCATATCGTACAAACACACTCTAGAGTCACCCCTGGCCCACCCTAATGGCGATATCTCGAAAAGGCGTCCACCTATAGACCTAATGCCCACTCCCTCTTAAAATGCTCAGTAACACCTTTCGTTTGATGCACATATCGTACAAACACATTCTAGAGTCACCCCTGGCCCACCCTAATGACGATATCTCGAAAAGGCGTCCACCTATAGACCTCATGCCCACTCCCTCTTAAAATGCGCAGTAACACCTTTCGTTTGATACCCATACCGTACAAACATTCTAGAGTCACCCCTGGCCCACCCTAATGGCGATATTTCGAAAAGGCGTCCACCTATAGACCTAATGCCCACTCCCTCTTAAAATGCTCAGTAACACCTTTCATTTGATTCCCATATCGTACAAACACATTCTAGAGACACCCCTGGTCCACCTTTATGGCGATATCTCGAAACTTCGTCCACCTATGGAACTAAGGATCACTCCTTTTCAAAATACTCATTAACAGCTTTCATTTGATACCCATATCGTACAAACATATTCTAGAGTCACCCCTGGTCCACCTTTATGGCGATTTCTCGAAAAGGCGTTCACCTATAGAACTAAAGCCCATTCCCTTTTAAAATACTCATTACCACCTTTCATTTGATACCCATATCGTACAAACACATTATAGAATCACCCCTGGTCCACCTTAATGGGGACATCTCGAAAAGGCGTCCACCGATAGACCTAAGGCCCACTCCCTCTTAAAATGCTCAGTAACACCTTTCATTTGATACCCATATCGTACAAACAAATTCTAGAGTCAGCCCTGGTCCACCTTTATGGCGATATCCCTAAATGGCGTTCATCCATAGAACTGTGGCCTACTCTCTCTTAAAATACTCTTTAATACCTTTCATTTGATACACATGTCATACAACCACATTCCAGGGTTACCCCAGATTGATTTTCCTTATTTTGTCTCCATAGCTCTCAACTGAGTATGTTATGTTCGGTTACACCCGAACTTAGCCTTCCTTACTTTTTTCTTTCTGCGTTTACTTGTTACTCCCCGTACCAGCCGCTTTCCCTTTCACGTCCCACTCCTTTGCCTCCTCGTCGCTCTGTCTCCCTACCGCTCCTTTTACCGCTCGTTCCCTATGTCCCTGCGCTCTTCACCCTCCCTGTTGCACATCTGTTTTCGTATGATAGGCGTTGCACACAGCTCAGTTTGTTTTTTCTAAGTGAGCAAGTTATGGTTAGTTAGCGGGAAGTTTCCGCAGACACTATGCGATCTAATGCAAACTAAGCTGAGACTGATGGAGAACTGCAGCAGGATTAAATGTCAGCCAAAACTGAACTGGTTCTGTTCACTAGATGCATAAGATTCCTTTGTTGCAGCTGCCGGTGCTAGCAGGTACGACCCTGACGCCGAGAGACTCTGCCAAATACACAGGAGTAATTTTGGATAGGAAATTATCCTGGAGGGAAAACACTCAGGAGCTTGTGGGGAAAGCAACGGTCGCACTGTACAGCTGTAGGGAAGCTGTTGCACGAAGATGGGGACTATCGCCTGTGGCTGTATACTGCTGTGGTTAGACCAATCCTTCTATACGGGGCTTTGGTCTGGTGGACGAGCTGCGATTCAAAATCGAACCTACGAGTATTCCAGGAGTTACAAAGAAGTGCTCTAGTCTACGTGGCGGCCGCTCTACGCACCATTCTTGCAGAGGCGCTGGATACTCTTTTAATATGTTGCCAATAGATTCAAGCGCCAAGCAATATGCGGCCTTTTCTGTTCTACAGCTGTGGGAGTTATCCGGCTGGAGAGAAAATGTGGTTGGCCATGCAGCCATCCTTAAGGATCTGGATTCGCCTTCGTCGGACTATTTCGATATGAAGTACGAGGTTGTTATCCCGGATAGGAATTACTGGTCTGCCTCCACACTGTGCGCGTGTGGCCTGAATGGGACGCGAGACGCACAAGAAGTCTCCTTCTTCTTGGAAGATGGACATATCTCTGGTGGTTGGACTTATAACCGGTCACATAGCAATCGGCAAGAATGCACAACGGTTGGGTGCTCCTTATAATGATTACTGCAGAAGATGAAAGACGAAGAGGAGATAGAAACAATCAAGCATTTTCTGCGCGACTGTCCTGCGCTTTGGCGCAAGAGGAAGAAGTCTCTGGGATCTCCCTTCTTTGTCGATCTTTATAATCTGGCTATGTTGAAACTTAAAAAATTCCTGACGTTTGCTGAATCGACCTGTTGGGTTGAGTAGGGGAGAGATCCACGTGGTATCACAATATGACCTTTTGGCCTAAGTGCACTGGTGCCTGCACCGGTGGTCACTCTAACCTAACCTAAGCTATGGTACATCAAGTCTGATTCCCGGCGTCGTTTGTGGATGGTAATCCAAAAGACTTCCCAGCCTACGAATGCTACTGGGATGAGAAGTTCCAAGTCTGGCAAAGGATATTCCGGGGACTGGCACGGAGAGCTTTACTTGTCAGCGATGATGATGGCGGTAACGCCGAAGGTGAGAGCTTATTGTCCAATGAACATGCCCAGATTTCGAAAATGAGCAGGTAAAAAGAAACAAGAAGGAAACCCGAAGGGGATACAAAAATTCCTCCTACCAGATGGATTGTGGCTAAGTTCAAGGGAGCCAACACTATAAAGGATGAAGGACATGAAAATGATTAGGCGCCCAAACTGGGTCTGACGAGGGTCTGAAAAGGAATCGAAAAAGCTAAAACAACAGAAAACTTTCGATTAGCTCTTGATGTTGCAACAATTCAACTTCGACCAAGTCTACCCAGGCGGAAAGATAATGCTGGGGAGATGACTGCTATTGGAGCGAGTTACGGATGGAAGTATACGGCAAAGACAAATACTAGGTTGACTGGCAAATGGTTGTCAAAGTCGTAGGCTGGGGAAATAAAAATTCACTGAATATCTCAAAGAAAGCAAAGAAGACTATTCAGATTTCTTAACTGGAGGTTTTTCGACAGTCTAACGGAGGTAGGGAAGGTGGATCTTTCGCTCCTAATTGGGTTAATAAGGAGAAGCAATTGATTTGTTGAGAATTAATTAGAAATTATCTGGTTGGATGAATATGACAGGGAAATCAGGGAATTCACAATGGATAAAATATCTCCGAGTGGAAGTGTGGAACATTTCAATGCACTCCCTGAGATCTAATAAATTTTGGAAACGTGGGCAGAACCCTTGAGTCTTCTTGTGGTCACTTGAGATATTATCAAGTTTTATTACGAGTTAACATCTCAGATCCTAAGTTTTATTTCATATTTGGTACCCCGTAGGGCTTAGTACCGGCGGAACTAGGGTTACCAACAGTCCGCTAAGTGTTTATAAGTACACATTCGGGTGACAGTTTCTCAGAATGGTTCTATGTTCCGGTTCGAGGCAATCGACACCGATAGCAAACCATATCTTCTAACTTCTCATCATTTAAAACTTTCCCGAACTGATTTCCATCTTAAATATACTTTCATGCCTTAAGCAACCTATAGCAACTCCTGTATCCTCATGCAATTATGCCTGAACTAAACTACAAACGCCAAAAGTTTGAAATCAACAGACCAAAGCGCAGACCAAATGGCAGACGGCCGCAAGCAACGCTGGCGACTTACTACGAGAAAAGGTTCAAAAACAAAAGCTACTTACTGCACAGTAAGTTCCAACTTACAAGGAAGATACAGATTTCGCAGACAGACACAAGTAAGAAGACAACTAGCAGTAGGCAATTGGCAGCAGGCCGCATTGTGGTGGACGCAACTCTTCTGGACGTTTGTCTACCGTAAATATTACCTTCACTAAAACAATTTATTGTACTTTGCGGCACACATACTCATCAAACTAGAGATTCTATAACTTCTTTTACGCTTTGCCTTTTCTTTTGATTGCAGTAAACTTTTGTTTAGTCACCCAAGAACACGCAAAGTGGTGTGGCATACAAGCGGCGTCCAACTAACTATCAAAGACGTTGCGGCATGTGGACTGAGTTGTGTGTGAAGAATTGACACTGGTAGCTACTCAAAGCAGTGCAGTGTTGGAATTGACAGCGTAATAATTGGTGGATTATTTATGAGAGAATCGTGTGGTAAAGAGTGGATGGGCAGCATAGAGGAAAGGTTTCTGGAATTGGCTTGAGAAAAACAGCTGAATAGTTGTCATATTATGTAATATGCAAGAAAATATAAGCAAACAGTTCCGTTCGCCTCTTGGCGGGTGTCGGCGAACCTTCCGAAGGATATATAAAAAAAATTTCACAAATTTCATTTTAATCGTGAGGAAATATTAAAAGGTGGCATCGCAGATTGTGCGATCAGAGTTTATCATTGAAAAGTGGTCAGCTTTCAATCGTCTACTTTCGTGGTCGTCTGGTTATTTATAGCAGTTGAACATTTCGAAGGGGTATGAATTTTTTCTTTAATATAAATATGTGAAGCTTCATGAAACCTTTGTTGGCCCGTATTTACTTCTTCCTTATACTCATGTCTGCTTTCGAAGAATGGAATTCTTTGTCCATTTATTCTGAAATCCTGTCCGGGTTGTGTAAAAAGATTGAAATCTAAGAATAAGATTGTAAAATCTCTATGTCCTCACAACCACGTGAGGTTGTTGTTTGTGCTACTGTGATGAGCAGTCCATTGCCAGATATGAATCCGATACGCTCCGATACTAACGTCCTCTGGAACTAGCCCGATTGCCGCGCAAACGATTTCTTTGACACCTCGAACCATCTGGGCGGACTCCTCCCTTAACTGTTCTTCAAACGTGTGTGTAGTTAAAACAACCACCTAACGTTTACATATGCATAGAATTTAGAAGAGGCGAATGATGATAACAATGAGAATCTCGACGTTACCTTTTGATCTCCTAGTACCTAACAATCATCTTCCACATTTGGTTAGCGGCAGATGAACAGGAACCATGAGGCGTCTGAAAAGTAGCAGGATCGTGGTTACTGAAAACAGAAAAAGTCGTGGGGGTAAAAGTGGCGTGGCTGCTGAGATACTTGCTTAAAAACAACAATTACTGCCGCAGAAAAAAAGAATACCGAGTACTTTGCGAAGTTACGTTATGGCGCATTTTAAGTCGTGGCGCGAAGAGAGATGCCACGAAATGGATGAAAAAGCTCTGCGTCAGAACATTAAGCATGAGGTGCTTGAGGGTTGCAATGAAAGACCGAAGGTGCGCATTTATGCAGGAACAATGGGGGCTATATCGTACACTATGTTATGGATATGGGCAATTTCTCACGAAAGAAGTGATACTTGACGAAGTAAGACTAAAAATATACCAGTTAAAAAGTTAAAAACCCACCGTGAAATAATAAAATACCCGGAGATATGATCAAATGGCAAAATAAATAGCTGATTAGAAGGGTGAATCATCATAAATATGGTCAGGCGAGAGCATGGCTGCACACCAGAACTTTTATGTGGTCTTCCCAATTCCTTAAGTGGTCCATTCTCCAAACTGCACCTATTCCGTGGACCTAACCTAGTGTGTAAAGGTGCAAAGGCTAGCATGCCTGGGATTGACAGACGCAGTGAGCAGCGCACCTCGGAAGGGGTTAAACGTAATTTTTCACTTTATTCCTTTTGAAGTGTCCGTGAAGGGATTGGCCGCGAAAGGGATTTTATGGTTAAGACAATTCAATGTGGAAATCAAACAAAGACGGGCACGCGAACTTATAAGATGACATGCCAAGGGGACGATTAACGGCATCATAACTGGTCTAACGTCCGACAGCGACTATATTATGGTAATTTTTGACTTGCAGGTGTAGAACGGAAGATATAATTCAAGGGAGCAATGAGAGGAAAGCGGCGTAGACAATGGTAGAGGCATTACAATCCACGCAGATGGCAAGGAACTGGGGTTGGAATGTACTCAAAGGTTCTGCAGGTTAATCGATAGTACCGATTTCCTGGCTCTGTAGTACCTTCACAGTGGAGATAAATGCAAAAGAGAGCAGTAAGACGTGGTGAGGTTTAGAACGTTGCTGGCGTCCATCAGACTTCTCTTTTTGCCAGATCTCTGGGCACAGCGATATTGAAGGAAATGAATTTGCGGAAAATATAGCAAAAAAAAGTTATGAAATGCACATAAGCAAGGCGGACAGATACGTACGTTCACTGCCAGGATATCTACTGAGGAGTCTCGAGGAATGTGACATAAAGGTAATGGACTTCCTGTAGACCAACCGGATTGTAAGCGAGGTATCAAGGTCCTTTTGCCATATTTGGATAGGAAAGGAGCTAGCCAACTTCTCAAGGTAAACCAAACTGCAGTGAGAGTTGCTATGGAACTCATCACAGTTATTTGCGCTATTGCAACAATATTCCGATGGTGGCGCCTACTTAAAACTCCTTCTGCAGAAGCTGTCAAGATGATGAGGAAGATGAGTCGATTCATCATTTTCTCTACGGACGGTCAGGAATGCAAATAAGGCGACGCAGATTTCTGGGCGCACGTATTCACGACAGTCTTACAGAGGCTGGGAAGGAAGCTATTTCTAAGAAGTAATCTGGTTGGATGTATGTGCCGCCATCCTGCACTCTCCGAGGGCATTCGTTAAAACTGTGTCGAAAAAGATGAGATAGCCTTTGAAAAAGAAGACTTTATAATGGGCTGAAGAGCTTAAGGCAGATATGCTTATATGCAGTTGATGGACTAAAGTAATCTGACCAGAGAGAACTGCTATCTATACTTGTGGTCGTCGACAGCTGAGTAAGGAGGACGAGATTCCGCTGATTTGCAAAGAGCAGATGGAAATTAACTAGTCATGCATTTGTGTTTCCAATTGTCGTAAGTTCCCGCAGAATAGAAAGTTTTGGCACCGTGCCGCCATAAGGGCCAACACGGACTTACACGCGCAACGATTGGTTTGGTGGCAAACAAAACTTGTCTGAAATTGAACTCTTAACGAAAAACTATTAACTCGTATGCATGTAAATATGAGTATTGCTCAACCAAATGTGTAAAAACAGTCTGCGAAAAGCCATTATAAACATAAATTCTATTTCTTATATCATAAAGAATGAAGTCATCGAATGAACAGTTAATTGAAATAGAAATAAATTACTATAAATGAAGGAATGGGAAGAAATGGGCTATAGACAATGTAAATCAATGCGACGACTACATGGACTCTACTTTAGAGAGGGGAGGCGCTAGTTAAGGCTGCGCCTTCCGATTCTATAATCTTCAAAGCAGCTAAAGAGTCTTTAAATATGTGTGACACGTACGACACGTTCGTTATTTTATTTGTTTGGTGGGGACTTAAGTGAGTTTTTCAGCGACACTTAAATCTTTAAAATCTCTGAAGGGAAATCGAATTAAAGTCGTCCATTGCTATGACAAGAACTATGATGGTGCACTAACTTATGTGAGTATATAATATGTACATATATCAAGCTTTAATTTAATACATTTGTACTATGATGCTCGCTATTATTTTATTTTTACTCGTCAACCACTAATACCGCTTATATCCAAGGAGCTGTTAAGGATTTGTTGCGCGTATCATACAAGCAGTTTACTAATCGAGACTGCAGAACATAAAAGGGTCGCTCGAAAAGTAATCGGCTTTGCTGCTGTAGGTGGCAGTTTTTTCTTCAGAGAAGAAAGCTTCCAGAGCATCAAAGTCAGTGTGGGGTTTTAAACAGTACTAAAACTCCTATCGTCTAAGAACCATCCTCTTATTAGATATTGAATTATTAGATATTGAAGGAGCACTCAACATTACAAACCCGATGCCGTCCCTAGTAGGACTGATGGATCAACTACTCAAGGGAAGGATAGTACTTTCTTTACTGGGGAAGGAGGTTGAAATAATACGCAATTTCGCACACCTCAGGCTCACCTCTATGAAACATAGTAAACTCGTTATAAAAATAAAAACATGTTAGGCGCGATAACCGCCGAAGGTATTTTCGAGCTTCTCTGCCAATTTGCATCGTGCTTCCTTTTTTAGTTTTTCCTACCATTTGGCGGGACGGGATCTACTTGTTTTATGCCGACTCCGAACGGCATATTTTATTATACTCAGTTGAGCAGAGCTCACAGAGTATATTAAGTTTGATTGGATAACGGTTGGTTGTACATATATAAAGGAATCGAGATAGATATAGACTTCCATATATCAAAATAATCAGGATCGAAAAAAAATTTGATTGAGCCATGTCCGTCCGTCCGTCCGTCCGTCTGTCCGTTAACACGATAACTTGAGTAAATTTTGAGGTATCTTGATGAAATTTGGTATGTAGGTTCCTTAGCAATCATCTCAGATCGCTATTTAAAATGAACGATATCGGACAATAACCACGCCCACTTTTCCGATATCGAAAATTTCGAAAAATCGAAAAAGTGCGATAATTCATTACCAAATATGGATTAAGCGATGAAACTTGGTAGATGAGTTGAACTTATGACGCAGAATAGAAAACTAGTAAAATTTTGGACAATGGGAGTGCGCCGCCCACTTTTAAAAGAAGGTAATTTAGAAGTTTTGCAAGCTGTAATTTGGCAGTCGTTGAATATATCATGATGAAATTTGGCAGAAACGTTACTCTTATTACTATATGTCTGCTTAATAAAAAATAGCAAAATCGGAGAACGACCACGCCCACTTTAAAAAAAAAATTTTTTTAAGTAAAATTTTAACAAAAAATTTAATATCTTTACAGTATATAAGTAAATTATGTCAACATTCAACTCCAGTAATGATGTGGTGCAACAAAATACAAAAATAAAAGAAAATTTCAAAATGGGCGTGGCTCCGCCCTTTTTAATTTAATTTGTCTAGGATACTTTTAACGCCATAAGTCGAACAAAAATTAACCAATCCTTTTGAAATTTAGTAGGGGCATAGATTTTATGACGTTAACTGTTTTCTGTGAAAATGGGCGGAATCGGTTGATGCCACGCCCAGTTTTTATACACAGTCTTCCGTCTGTCCTTCCGCATGGCCGTTAACACGATCACTTAGGCAAAAATCGACATATCTTTAATGAACTTAGTTCACGTGCTTACTTGAGCTCACTTTATCTTGGTATGAAAAATGAACGAAATCCGACTATGACCACGCCCACTTTTTCGATATCGAAAATTACGAAAAATGAAAAAATGCCATAATTCTATACAAAATATGAAAAAAGGGATGAAACATGGTAAGATAATTGGATTGTTTTATTGACGCGAAATATAAATTTAGAAAAAACTTTATAAAATGGTTGTGACACCTACCATATTAAGTAGAAGAAAATGAAAAAGTTCTGCAGGGCGAAATAAAAAACCCTTAAAATCTTGGCAGGTATTACATATATAAATAAATTAGCGGTATACAACAGATAATGTTCTGGGTCACCCTGGTCCACATTTTGGTCGATATCTGGAAAACGCCTTCACATATACCACTACCACCACTCCCTTTTAAAACTCTCATTAATACATTTAATTTGATACCCATATTGTACAAACAAATTCTAGGGTCACCCCTGGTACACTTTTATGGCGATATCTCGAAACGGCGTCCACCTATGGAACTAAGGATTACTCCCTTTTAAAATACTCATTAACACTTTTCATTTGATACCCATATCCTACAAACGCATTCTAGAGTCAACCATGACCCACCTTTATGGCTATATCCCTAAATGGCGTCCACCTATAGAACTATGGCCCACTCCCTCATAAAATACTCTTTAATGCCTTTCATTTGATCTTCGGTGTGATAGGCGGAGCACGCTACCATCACAGCCCGGCGGCCGACAAACTCGTTATGAGGGGATTAAAAAAATGTTTGGCATATGCTGATGACATATCTATTTCTTTCACAAGCAAACTCTCTAAAACTTTATGTGACATGATGCGGTTATCTTTGCGTGCGGTTTCCCTATGGGCATCCCGATGAGTGCCCAGCGTAAGTTCCAATAAAATTGATCTGTTGTTGACAAAATAACACCGTTTAACTTACCAGAACTAAATGGTGTGGGCTTAAACTGGCAAAAATTTCCAAATACATAAGCGTAGTTCTGGAATGACAACATCATTTAGCACCAAAAGAAAGCGTGCTTGGCACTATATACATATAAATGAGCCATTGGCAAGAAATAGGGACTTAACGCAATTATCCGAACCATAATGCTGTATGGGATAGTTGTATGGTCGGCAGCATTGAGCAAGGCGTCCAACTTAAAGTGGTTGGGTTAAGTCCAATAAATCCAGTATGATCAGAATAAGTGGTGCTCTGAAAGCAACGCCTTGCCAAGCTCTACAGCTCATTTTTAACATTATACGATTGGATTCAACTGGTTATGGAGTAGCGACAACGTCAGCCCTGCGCTTAAGATAGTTGTGCTATTGGAACAATAAAATCATAGGGCACTCAAGCATATTAAACAAGTACATTTTTCTTCCTTCTAACACGGAACGCTGAGCGACTACAAGAGTTCCTGAAAGCAACTTTATGGTAAATATTCCCAGTAGGGAATATTGGGGCGAGTAGGTTTTAAGCAAAGCGGCAGAGTTAGAGGTGGACTCTATTTAAGGGACCTAGACCTCCTACACTACTTCAGACTATTCAATCACTGTAGTAGTCTTACAGGCAGAAGTATTAGCTATTATGGAAGCCGCAGTAAGGATAGGTACAAATAATATCGGCAACGAAACCTTTATTTCCAGCAACCGCCAAGCTGCTTTAAAATATATGTGTGTTTACATCTCACATGGATCCCTGGGCAAAGGCACATCGAGCGAAACTGCATTGCATACCAACCCTCCAGGCATATTACGACCATATATATTCCCCTTGACCAAGAACGCTTAGGCATGCTCCTTGCCACAGTAAGTTAATGCTAAAGGAGCACGTCCTCCGTCAAGCCGACGAAAAATGGCTATAAACACCGGGTGTTGGACATCGAAGGCAACCTGGACAAAATGAGACCCAAAAGATTCCATCATGGTTACACTTTTAAGTAGGAAAAAAATGTCCATGCTTGTAGGAGTACTAACAAGGCACTCTTTTACAGATAGGCATGCAAAAGTGTTAGAAGCGCTTTATCATCATTGATGCATTGATTACTGCTCGGGCGCCACTTGGAATAATATGAGTTTTTGGTGCAAAAAAATAGTTTCTGAAAAACTGTATGCAGAATTAAAACAATGCGTTAAAACCCCAACAGTAACTGCCCTTAAACCGCGGTCATTTATCTATAAGTAGCTTTCTTGTGGTTCGTTGTTTTGCTGAGTAACAAAATGTATTGACTGCGCTAAAAATCATGAGCAAAAATGGCAACACTGCAGCGCGAGGATCGACTTACTGGGAAAAGGTTAGGCGGCATCAACGGGCAATACGTCGCATTTGAGTGGCGAACTGCCATAACTTAAAAGAAGTGAGACTACAACGCGAGGATCGGTTAGCCGACATCAACGGACGATAGGTCGCATCTGAGTGGCGAACTACCATAACTTAAAAGAAGTTAACCTAGAGCGCTACACTGAAAGAAAAACTGGTAAAATCAACCGAAATACGGGTCAATTCAACCGAAATTTCTGTCAACTTGTATCCATCGCAACAAGATGTTGAATCAACAGTGAACAAATCGTTGATTCATAATTGACCGTTTTAGTAGTCAAGTAAACAAAAAAAGTTGTTTCATTATAATTTACCCATAAAAAAAAAAAAAATGTAAGGCGCGATAACCTCCGAAGAGATCTAAGGCCGAGCTTCTCTTCCAATTTGCGTCGTGCTCCTCTTGATTTTTCCCTACAAATTGGCCGGACGGGACCTACATGTTTTATGCCGACTCCGAACGGCATCTGCAAGGCAGATGAGTTTTCACTGAGAGCTTTTCATGGCAGAAATACAATCGGAGTGCTTGCCAGACACTGACGAGGGGCGACCCCGCTTAGAAAAATTTTCTTCTAATTGAAAAATCTTATTTCTAAAATTTTGATGTTGCTTTGCCCGGGAGTTGAACCCAGGGCATACGGTGTGATAGGCGGAGCACGCTACCATCACACCACAGTGGCCGCCAATTTAATTTACCCATAGTTTTATTAAATTAACAATTATTACTGTCGCTCTTAGAATACCATTCAAAACTATTAATATGAAAGGATTTCTGTTCTTTTGAAATTACTAGTGAAAACTGTTAAATTAACAGATTTTATGTTAGATGAGACTAACAGCGAAAGCCGCAGAAATGACAGACATTTTTTTCATTCGAAAAAACCAGCGTAAACTGTTAAATTAATAGAGCTAATTTTCGAAATGACACTACCAGTGAAATCTAGTTTTGCTCATGCATTGACTGTGTTCGCTGTTGAAATGACCAGTGAGATAAGTTGTGTTAACAGAAAACTCCGTTAGATTGATTAGGAATCTGTCAATATAACAGAATTTTGTTTACCTAAAGCGAAAATTTCTCTTATTTTCAAATGACTAAACTAATTTGTTCGCTTGACAAAAAACTCGGTCGAATTAACCATAATTCGATCAATTTCACCGAATCTCCGTTAAGTCAAGAACAACAGAACCGATTTGTTGATTTTACTAGCACCATTTCTTTCAGTGTAGGATGGAATTACTGAGGGAACGGTTAGGCAGCATCAACGAGCAAAAGTGTTCGTCTGCGCGGCAAACTGCCTTAACTTAAAAGTGATAACAGCGCGTTACGTACGGTTGCCTTCTAAAGGGGTTTCGTTAAAAGAGTGCGGCTGAGTGAGTTAAACTCCTTGCATGTTAGCCATTTATTCCTCTGTAGTAAGACTGCCATTACGACATAATCGAATGTTAAGCAGCGTGCTTGGAAGCCTTAAGAACCATACTTATTGAACAACCCTCGTAAGTAAGTTCCCTATAGAAACACAATAAAACATGCGACAAATACGACACCGTTTACTTTAAGTTCAAGATTGACAAAAGTGTCTACACAAAGTAAAAAAAAAAATAAAAAATATCAGAGAAATGGGAAAATCTCATAAAAGATGCTTTGTGGTTAGCATTTTTTATTGTTCAAATAAACCAGTACATAACGTACAAATATATTCATTTGTTTTGTAACTTGCACTACACCAGCCAGCACTGTTCGCTCGTAAGTACAACGCAAAACTTTTATCATAAAAAAACGAAAATTGAAAACATTTTTTTATACTCCTTCCCCCACTTAAACTAAACTATATACTACTTATCAGGGCGAGTATCATACACTAACCAGTGCTATTTCTCGTCTTCTTAAACTAAATGTATACTAAGCGTTGCTAAGCGCAATGAATTAGCAATAAGATACAGTGGTGGCCATTGTAATATAAACTTTGTGATGCATTTCTTTACTTGAAAGAGTTTTTGTTGCGTACTCAAGAAATTCTCGATATTGCTACGCCTTCCTTTATCGTTCGATTCACTGAAATGTCAAACAAATACCTTATTCTGTACATAAAATTCTCTTTATTTATAACACTACCATGGTAGTAGACTTCACAATTAAAATTATTCGCGTACTTCACTTACAACGTATTAAAATCAAACTGATTAGCCGTCAGTTGCCTCATTCCCCTATTTCTCCCATCTGCGGCATCTCATATTCACTGTTGTCCTCTATGTACATATATGTGCGAATAGCGTCATATACGCTCTTGTTACTGTCTATATGTGTGAGTAATATCGTCTGCGGTCTTAGCTGCTATGTTTATGTGTGCGTAGGTAGTTACTGTCTCATCTGCTTACATGTAGTTGTACTGTGTTTTATTTATTACGGTGGCTTCCAGATATCTCACGCCCCCTTGTTGTCATTATTCTTACTGGGATATTGGGTTCTCTGTCCCAGCCTACTTTCATCTATAATGGTGGGTACATTTGTGGATTTAAACTGCAACCGCAGCTCCACCAGACAGTGTGTCCAAAAAGTGTCGCTGTCCAAAAAGCTTTGAAAAGCTGTTCATCGAAAGCCGAGGTACCCACGCCTGCCCATCGCGATGCAACTGCTGAGCGATCGGATTTTTTTATGGATGTCCTGAGTGGGTTTATGCTGTACATAGTCCCACCTGACTATACAGCTACGGTCTGGTCTTTGGAAAAACAGACGACCATACTGAGCGCTCCTGTAGGAGAGGTGATAAGACAGAAGGATGGTGATATAATGCTCAAATTTGATGGCTGTACACTTCGCCCCGCTGGCTTACTGACACCTGAAGGGATGCTAACAGTGTGGCTATCACCCAAAAGGTGACTCCGAGCAACTGTGCAAAACTGAAGACAATATATGAAGCGGACATACAACACCGCATCATCGTTTTGGGCACTACAAAGAAGATAAATACCCCTCACACGTGGACATCTTAAGATTGAGCAGGTCTACGGAGAAGCTGCCGTTTATGCAGAGTCAACTGGCCACTTCAAAAAATTAGCTCAGAATTAGCCCAAGGAAGCATCCAGGCTAGACGGAACATACACGTTTTATGCCGACCCCAAACAGCATCTGCAAGGCAGATAAATTCTCACCGAAAAGCTTTTTATGGCAGAAATACACTCGGAGTGTATTGCAAATCACAGCCGAGGGTCGAATCCGCCTAGGAGAACCTTTTTTTATTATAAAAAACTTGTTTCTAAATTTTCGATGTTGTTTTGCTCGGAAAGTGAACCCAGGAAATTCGATGTAATAGCACGCTATAAACACACCACTTCGGCCTTGAAGATAGTGGTAAATAGTTCCAAAACCCATTGGTGTTTTTCATTATAATTTCTTCCATTTACTTCCCCATTTCTATGTCTTCTCAAATAGGTCTTATGGCGATTGCAGAAACCATCGCTTGAGCTTAAAACTGTCCTCACTCTCGTTGTTGTTGTTATCTCATTTTTGGAGTTCAACAAATATCGACCAAAATTTTTGTTCCTGTTTATAACTGAAACCATTTCTGTATCGTGTTCCGGACATTCTTAGATCGTGAAGAAGGGCGATGATTTGTTTGTAAATTTACGAAGGTATCAATTGACTTTTGCTAAATTTTATTTGAATGCTTCAATTCATGTCGCCTTTTGTGGTTTTTTTTTGTCGTAGCGACAAAGATCGATGTAAAGAACGTTGATAACCTTTTGTCGGCTATAGATCCGGTGCACTACGAAACTAGTATCTTAAGACACGAGACCGACTTTTTAGGCAGTATGAAAGGCATACCACCGCGTTATTACATCAAGACCCTACTGTAGCTTTATGTGCGCTTACAATCATACTACAGAAAAACGAGCACGGAAATAATAGGCAAGCTTGGCAACAGGCGGCGAGCAACAGGTGATACAACAACAACAGAGCTAATAGCATTACAGGCAAGCGATATATAATGCTATAATTCTCAACTATTTAATGAATGTCGGTATATACATAAGTAAAGATATTTCCCAATTTTTAATCGATGCTTTGTCTCTCTGGCCATGGCCTGGAATTCTTTGAGCATAACGCCTCCACCATTCAAGCGCTCCACCGAAAACAAATTATTAATCCACCTTCGGCGCCTTGGCTTTTACGATGATAGTGTGCGATAACGTCGAAGATGGTGGTGCTCAACAAAGGCAACTAGTCCAATTGGTCATTGAGATCTTTTTAGGAGATCAGGCTCTGGCAGTATGCCGGAACGTGAGCACCAGGGGCGACCACTGTACTTATAAGAGCAATTCTCCCTTCAACCCACGTAAGTATTTCAATGCTCAGCCATTGAACACTGCCCACATTTTAATGTCAGCCACTGTGCATACACCGCAACGCACACACACTTGCATGCATCTGCATCAAATGTGGTTGTGCTGAAAAAGTCCAATATTAACTCCAATATCGTATGTCACATAGCAACACTTAGTAAAATCTTGCTGAGATTTAGCGTTTGCCAATGAAAACGTGAGTGAAGGGAGAGTATAGAGGAAATACGTGTGGCCACATTGTCATGCTACAAAGTGTCGCAATAAAAGCCTTTTTATTGAAAATCTTATTTTTATAAATATAAACGGGTAGTATCTGAGATTGGGAGCAAAATAAACCTTTTTTTCTTGCAATGACTAGAAAATGCCTGATGAGGATTTAAATTGGATATCGAAGTCATTTTTTTACACTCTTAGGAGAAAATGTACATAGCTAGGTGTAGGGAGCTTCCCTAATGCATAAGAAACCTTCATTTGAAAAAACCTGAATTCACGTCTTCGGATTAGGCCAATGAAAGTCACTATTTCAACAGATTTGACATTATTGTTGAGGGAGAGCTAAGAAGGTTGAAGAATGTGAAAAAGTCGCTAATGTGGCTAAATATAGTCGTCTTGAGATTCATGTTATCGTATGGCGCAATAGTATGGTGGTTAGCCATGGACAGACAATATGATATCTATAAGGTGAACAGAGAACAGGTCATGACCAAATGACGTACTTAAACGTGATCTTATGCCAGTAACTTCTGGAACTTCACACATAAGAAACTAACACTTTTTCGACAGTAAGACTATGAGAGTCTCGCTTTGAGAATTCGAGGAAGTATCGTCACAGAGGTAGGTTTCCAAGTATATGGTGGGACTGGACGGGAGATGGGGTGTACAGGAAGGAGGCTAAAAGGCAGCGTGGAAGTCTTCTTCTAGTAACTTAATGTGCCACTTTTCTTTAGTTTACCTGATTCGGCCTGTATCTTCTATGGGGAAGTTCTGGATATAGAGAGGGCCTGTACACTCCTGTCGGAGGACAGAATGAGGGCGAAGAAGGTAAGCAATTTATCAGGCAATCAAGATGTGCCCAAAGTGCTTTACTCCCCCTTCGTAAAGGCGAATTCAGAAACTGTAAGAGTGCGCTAGATGCCGCAACAAACCTCGCAAGTATTACGCTTATAAGGGTTCCTTATCACAGAAACATTGCCGGCAACGAAAAGGTGAACCTCATATACCCGTAGCCAATCCAGTTTATTTACTAGGTGAGGTTTTGGTAATCCAAAGCTCCCCGAGGAAGAAGCGGGTTAGATGACTAAAAGAGTTAAATGCAGACATGTCAAATTGTTCCCGCGATGGTTGGGCTGGTACCTTAAATGTGTTATTTTCCGGAACGTACCAAACCGATAAAACTCCTCAAAGCCTTCGGGCAAGAAATTAACGAAGTGAAGGTGGCCAAACTCACAAGACTACAGAGATATAGCGGTCTTCAGACGGCGCCAGTCGGACACTTGCAAAAGAGAGAAGTATTTAGATCATGGGTCTTCAAAACGAGTCTCTTGTTGAAATGCTGCATAACAGCGTAACTTGCTTTTCGAAATTTTTGGATAGCGCTTTGCCAGGTATCAAACCATACCCGGCCTTTGTTCTAATGCATCAATAACATCATCCATAGGCTGTACTGTATACTTCGCAGGAGCTTTGTTGATTGAGTGTGAGATGAGACGGCAAATAATTGTACAGTGGCCTTGCTGGTGGAGGGACAAAAGTTAATGGACATGACATATTTATCAGAGCCTGCGACTCGTCGATGCCTATTTTCCTAGAAATTATTCCACATTTGGGCTTGTCCAACGAATGCTGAAGCCGTATGCGGTTAAGAGGGTGTACATGGGAATTTCCCACAGTTCCTCCTAGAGAGACTTTTGTACATTCCTAGTGTTCTACAACGAACCACTCGCTTTGTCTAATGAATTTAAGAAGGGGTTTAAGATCCACCTTATAAACCTCTGCTAGACAGTCCAAAACTCGTGCGCCCAGAAACTTTGGTCCCGTACGCTCGATCCGAACGTAGATGATCCTTAATCTTTGGTGACCTCTGTAACTATATCCGGCGCTTCTTCATAAGATCTTTGTCCCTCATATTGAGAGTGGCTGAATTTTCCACGAAGATTGAAGGAACAGTTTCTGTAGCCTTTCTTCCTTGTTGTTTCTTGCTTTCTTTCTAAGATTTTTTTCCTTCTTCACTCTTATTGCCTCCCATTCTTCTTGTCTATGTCCTCCACACATATCAAGGCCTGGGCTTGCTCGTTGGGCAATACGCTCCCAGCATCGAAGTCTATTTCATCGTCGTCACTGACCAGTGCTGAAGGTTAATCTTCAGTAGCACTGGCAATGGTTAAACTCCTCAACCGAGTTCTGATATTGCTCTCCATACCAGACTCTGAAATTGCTTTTGCCGTGCTCACAAGAGCGTGCTTTAACAAAGACAAAGTTCTCTGAATCACAGTAGCATTTGTAGACTATGTAGGTTAGGGCTCCGCCCCACAGTCTTAGAATTCGCTGAATCTGGACGCCATATTGCCTTCTCGCTTTCCATGTACTGCCGCTTCTGGGGACTAGAACCCCTATACCATAAACTTTTCTCTTTCTTTGCCGATCATAAAAGAGGAATTTAGTTCGCCACTACCCTTTGCAGTTTTTTTGTGTCAGTTTACTACTTTTTTCAAAAGACTCGAACTGGACCGCCCCCTAACATAGGAAAAACAGACATCGTTTTGTGCCGCTCCTAATACGGAGAACAGACGCACATGTGCCATAGATACCGCACCTAATGGGAAAAAATAATAAAACATTTTTTTTTAAGTTAAACGGTTTTATTGAAAACAATATTTACATGAAGTAATAATAATAATAAAAGCTAGAAAATAAGTAGGTAGGTCCTAGGTACTAGTCATCATACTCCTCATCAATCTAGGATGTTGATCAGACAATTAAATTAAAGCATTGGGCGCGTGAAGTTTCTAAAAATGTGAGGCGTAGCATAACCTGATTAGAGTTCAGTTCGTCTTACTTATGACTATCAATAGAAATTTGACGCGTCCAACGCTTTTATTTAATTGTCTGATCAACATCCTAGATTGATGAGGAGTATGATGACTAGTACCTAGGACCTACCTAATTATTTTCTAGTTTTTAGTATTATTATTACTTCATGTAAGTATTGTTTTCAATAAAACCGTTTAACTTAAAATTTTTTTATACTCAGTTGAGCAGAGCCTAGTTGTAAAGGTATAAAGGAATCGAGATAGATATAGACTTCCGTATATCAAAATCATCAGGATCGAAAAAAAATTTGATTGAGTCATGTCCGTCCGTCCGTCCGTCCGTTAACACGATAACTTGAGTAAATTTTGAGGTATCTTGATGAAATTTGGTACGCAGGTTCCTGAGCACTCGTCTCAGATCCTTTTTTAAAACGAACGATATCGGACTATAACCACGCCCACTTTTTCGATATCGAAAATTTCGAAAAACCGAAAAAGTGCAATAATTCATTACCAAAGACAGATAAAGCGATGAAACTTGGTAGGTGAGTTGAACTTATGACCCAGAATAGAAAATTAGTAAAATTTTGGACAATGGGCTTGGCACCGCCCACTTTTAAAAGAAGGTAATTTAAAATTTTTGCAAGCTGTAATTTGGCAATCGTTGAAGATATCATGATGAAATTTGGCAGGAACCTTGCTCCTATTACTATATGTACGCTCAATAAAAATTAACAAAATCGGAGAAGGACCACGCCCACTTTTAAAAAAATTTTGTTTTTAAGTAAAATTTTAACAAAAAATTTAATATCTTTACAGTATATAAGTAACTTATGTCAACATTCAACTCCAGTAATGATATGGTGCAACAAAATACAAAAATAAAAGAAAATTTCAAATTGGGCGTCTTTTTCATTTAATTTGTCTAGGATACTTTTAACGCCATAAATCGAACAAAATTAACCAATCCTTTTGAAATTTGGTAGGGGCATAGATTTTATGACGTTAACTGTTTTCTGTGAAAATGGGCGAAATCGGTTGAAGCCACGCCCAGTTTTTATACACAGTCAACCGTCTGTCCTTCCGAATGGCCGTTAACACGATAACTTGAGCAAAAATCGACATATCTTTACTGAACTTAGTTCACGTACTTATCTGGACTCACTTTATCTTGGTATAAAAAATGAACGAAATCCGACTATGACCACGCCCACTTTTTTGATATCGAATATTACAAAAAGGAAAAAAAATGCTATAATTCTACCAAATACGAAAAAAGGGATGAAACATAGTAATTGGATTGGTTTATTGACGCGAAATATAACTTTAGAAAAAACGTTGTAAAATGGTTGTGACACCTACCATATTAAGTAGAAGAAAATGAAAAAGTTCTGCAGGGCGAAATAAAAACCCTTGAAATCTTCGCAGGAATACTGTCCGTGGTATTACATATATAAATAAATTAGCGGTTTCCAACAGATGATGTTCTGGGTCACCCTGGTCCACATTTTGGTCGATATCTGTTTTTTCTTATTATTGCATTGTCATCGGGTTCTGAATTATATTCCAAGTTTCAAGCTTGTAGCTTATCGGGAAGTTACTTAAATTTCCATTACAAAA
Source organism: Eurosta solidaginis (assembly GCF_040869045.1). Lineage (NCBI taxonomy): Eukaryota > Metazoa > Arthropoda > Insecta > Diptera > Tephritidae > Eurosta > Eurosta solidaginis. The sequence continues at coordinate 38,772,592 of NC_090322.1, read as the reverse complement.
TTCGTGCCAGCCAGCCTGTCAAATCAGGCTGAATAAAACCGTTTAAAAATACTCATCTGGCGAGCAAGATGTGCCGTATCTTACGTGGGTAAAACGGCAGTTCTTAGTTACCGCTCGTATGAAACGTAGTGTTGGGCGTGGTACATTAAGCGAAATCATGTATTTAATACTAATGGTCAACAATTGTAACCACAATCATACTTTTGCATACTAGTTATACCTAAGTACACATCATATTTTTGCATACTAACTATACCTATGTACATTTACCTTTTCATACATATCAAGTAAGAGAGTACAATTTTCATACAGTTAGAGAGCAATCTAGCAGTATCATGTCATGAAATGTTAAATTGTAAGAATCATAGTTGAACAAGCAAATAAAGAAGTCACAAAATTTTATTATCGTCCTTTTTACTTCTGCTTGCTTCACTCGCGTCACGTAGATTATGTAGGTGCAGGAGGTCGGAGCCTATCCCTTTTTAATGTTCCTTGTCGTGAGAGCGGCATAAGCCCCCGAATGGCTTTAAGGAACAGTTCTATCATACGTTTCCGTGTCTGACAAATATTACAGGTCCTGAGATGAGCTTGCAGGACTTTAGACAGTTCAATGATGCGTTCAAGTTTTGAAGGCTTAGATGTCTATTGTATAAATAAAATATGTACGGAGTTTTGTTAGTAAAATTTTGAGTTGTTAAAGTCATTTTGAACTCAACTTAAAATTGCATATTTTAAAGCCAATTACTCAAAGTCAATCGCAAGTGGTACCCACTCTCCAGTCAAAATTCGTCCCCTAAAGCATTTCCTATCTACTTCTCATCACTTGTCTAGCTTTTATACATTTTCAAAATTATTTCAGAATCATCGACAAGGCAATTGATATGTACTTCCAGCCATCGTTGCTATATTTCCATTCCTTCCGTTTTTCGATATGTAATCGAATTTGCTGTCCTTTTATGGGAATGAATATTGTTATGACGCTTGTGGCTGGTAGAAGTTAAGCGATATTGAAGCGTTTAAGCAGAAATGCAAGAACTTCTACATGCATTTTGGTTGCATGCCACATACGTGTATATATGTATGTTGGAATTTATTTTACTCATACTTATCACAAAGTTGTAGTTAATCGCAATCATTTTGTGTGCTAAACTCAAATATGCAACATGCATCCTTAGCGTGCATTGGTGTCACTGTCAATATTCAGCAATAAGTATGAGGCATTCCGCGCCAAATCGAAAAACAGTATGATGTACTGGTTTTCTTCATCTAAAGTTGAGTTAAGCTGCTTTCGATATACATTATTATAACTAGGCGTCGATGCGCTGCGACCATTATTTAGATCTATTGTGCATGGAGTTTCAGCCCATTACTGTATATGGTGGCTTTTAATGTGTATACTTAAGTACCCTTTCAGGCTTCATACTACGTGCCACGAAGGGACTAAGAGTCACGCCAACTAGATTGGAGAGTCTTTGCCTGCGAGCGCAACGCACTCGCACAGAATATACACAGGCGTTCCATCCGCTAGCTCACAAAAGCGACAGATTTTTTTATCGGATAGTTTTAACTTAGTTAGGTGATATCGCAGACTACAGTGTCCCGTATAGAATCCAGTGAGAGTTTGAAGGTGCACTTTGCTTAGGTTAATGAGTTTGGCTGATTTTTCCGTTGCTAGGAATAAACAGAATTCGGCCTGTCTTTGCCGTGGGCATTCAACTCAGTGTTGTCTGGATTGATTCACAGTATTTTGATTATGATTGATTATGATTTTCCAAGTGTCTACCTCTGTGAGTCCACAGATGGGCTCTGTACCATAAAATGCTAATAAAGCAACCTGCTTGACTAGATATTCTGCTTACACATTATCTTTATGTCCCTGAAGCCCGGAAACTCATCCTAATAAAACATTGTTTTTGGCTCCCAGATCATTCAGGCCTTCAATACATTCATTCATCCAATAGCTGAGAAGTATTGTGCAAGGCACATAAGGCAGCCTGGTTGTCTGAAATAATGAGGACACTCCTGGAGGATAAGTCTTTTCGTAAACATTCTTTACAGCAAATTTCTGTTGCATGTATTTCTGCCTGAGAAATAATGTGGTGCCATCATATTTGCGTCGGTTTCTGGCCCATAATTGCAAGTTCTATTTTACCGTCATCAAAATTGATCCATCCGTCGTTGTTGTAGCAGTGCCTGCCCCATCCGCGAGCCAGAGCTCTGAGTTAGGGCCAGTATATGGATTCCCTGTTTCCCAAAGAGATTCACCCACAATAGATAACTCAAAATTACGTGAGATTCAGGGCGTAGAGGCCATTTCATCATGGGATTTTATGAATTTTCTTGTTATTTTCATATGCCCTGTCAGGTTTCCACTCTTTAGCTCAGGGAGAGATTAGAATAGAGAAGGGAGGACGTATTCCCACAAAGGTACCAAGTGCATCAGCAGCGGACGTTCCCTCGCACCCATTATGCCAATACAAAGTAGCCGATGCAGTTTTCTTAGCTTTGTTATTGCTGTTCTTTGCGTGGTCTTCTGTCACCAAGCTATTATATTGAATGTTCAGTATACCATTCTGTTATGTCCAGTGAAACCAATAGCTATTCACTTCCATTGAAAAGCGGAGCAGGGATAGTCCTGGCATAGATAGTTTTTCTCTCCGGGTAAAGGAACTGAGAAATTTTTTTAGTATTGACACACAACTTTTTTCTATCACACCACCTTTTTTTTATGCTGAGGGCTTGTTGCATACGATTGGATATTGTGTCGTTGTGCATCCCTGTGATGCAGATTACTAAGTCATATGCGAAAGATGCAAATAGTGAATTCCTTAAAAGCAATCCCTTTCACTATCCTACTAGTGGTAGCGTTGTTGTTGTTGTTGTGGCAGTGCTTCGCCCCATCCAATAGGTGCGACCGATCAATATACTCTAACGGGAGTCCAAGGAAACTTGCTGTTTCAAAAAGGGGTGGACCATAACGAGAGGGGTGCTAGAGGCGTTGGTTCCACATTACAATTAAAAAGATGGTTGGTGTTATGTGGGGGCACATTGCAAGAGGGGCATACATTTTGTAGGTCGGGGTTGATTCTGGATATGTAAGAGTATAACCTGTTACAGTATCCAGATCGAAGTTGAGCTAGAGTGACTCGTGTTTCCCTGGGGAGTATGCGTTTCTCTTCCGCTAGTTTTGGGCACTGTTCTTTGTGTGTTTTGGCTTCATTCGCCTGAGTTCTCAGGTTCCGTATTTCCTCATAATGCTTACGGAGATGAGTCCATAAGCCCCTGGGCGGTGTTGGCTCATCAACCAGCTGTCTGTTGGAATGCCCAGGTTTCTGGGTATTCAACAGGAACTATTTGGTTAGCATCTCATTTCTCTCCCTGATGGGTAGTATTCGCGTCTCATTATGTAGGTGGTGTTCTGGGGACATAAGAAAACAGCATGTGGCGGTTCTGAGAGCAGTATTTTGGCAGGCCTGTAGCTTTTTATGGTGAGTAGTTTTTAGGCTTGGCGACCATATAGGGGACGCTTAGCATGTAAACGATTGGCCAATTGCTTTGTATGTGGTAATGGGCGTTTCTTTGTCTTTTCCCAAGTACTGCCAGCAAGAGATTTGAGGATTTTATTGCAGCTCTGGATTTTCGGTACAATTGCGGCTGCATGCTCACCAAAATGTAGATCCTAATCAAACGTCACACCCACAGTCGGTAGCGTAGTGCCATCGACGTGGATGTTCAAAATGGTCGACATTTGGGACGTCCATGTTGTATATGAGGTCGCGGAGGATTTAGTCGGTGATAATGACAGGTTTCGCGATGCGAAAAAACTGGAGAGATCAGGGAGGTATCGGCTTTTTCAAAGCTCATCGATCTGTGGGCCTGGGTCTGTGGCCATTACTGTGCAGTCATCGGCGTAGGAAACGATAGTAACTCCCTGTGGTGGCGAAGATAGCTTTGATATGTAGAAGTTGAACAAAAGTGGGGATAGGACACCACCCTGCGGCACCCCTTTTTTAATTCTTCTTGGTTTTGATGTTTCGCTTCTGAATTGCACCGATGCCTGCCGACCACCAAGATAATTTGTGGTCCACCTTTTAAGACATGGGAAAAGGGTAGACCCATCTTGCATAACGTGCCATGGTTGACCGTATGAAAAGCTTTTGATAGTTCGAGTACTGTTCTATGGTGGGGTTTTGATTTAAACCGCAAATTATCTGGGTGCTAATGGCATTTAGCGCGGTGGTGATGCTACGGAGTTTTCTAAAGCCATGCTGATGATAGGCTAGCTGAAAATTTGCTTTGAAGTAGGGTAGCAAAATGGCTTTAAGCGCCTTTGCTACTGGCGATAGGAGAGATATCGGACGATACGACTCTCCTATGTTAGCTGGTTTCCCAGGCTTTAGTTGCGGGACCACCTTGGCCATTTTCCATTTTTCGGGTATCACAAAGGTGGAAAAGACAGGTTGAAAGCATGCGCTAAATATTTGAAACCCTCTTTCCCTAGGCATGGCTATGCCGTCTGGGCCCTCTGCTTTGGATGGTTTAGCGTGACCATTGGCGTCCTCAACCTCTTTAGCGGTGATGGTAATTGGCGATGTGCTGAATTTATGTTTATGCGCGTGTCTGTTGGTCCTCCGTCTATCTTTGTCGACCGTAGAATGCATTATATATTGTCGGCAGAAAGCGCTCTCGCATTTTTTCGCATCCGGCAGCACTTTGTCGCCAAAGGCGATATAAATTTTGTAATTGGGTTTAGACGGATTCGATAGGGACTTTACGGTGGACCAGAGCTTACCTACACCGGTAGAGAGGTTACAACCGCTTAGGTGCTCCTCCCATTTCGCCCGCTTTTATTCATCCACGAGCAATCTTTTGCGTTGGTTTATATTATTTGGGGATCGAGCTGTTTTATAAGGTCACGTTCTCTCGCTAAATTTGCCGCCTCCGCCCGAAAGTGAGGCCGAATTTCGGGAATTCTACCGCCGGGAATGAAGCGTGCCTTGGCGGATTCAATGACCTTGCGGAAAGCACGCTCCCCTTGGCGAGCATCAATCGGGATAGGGAGGGCAGCAAAGCGGTTGTCTGTAAAGGATTGTATTCATCCCACTTTCCTTTTTTAAAGTTTATGAAAGTGCGTTTTTCTCTGACGATGAAGTCGGCGGCACGCTCGAGCGAAATAAGTATAGGCAGGTGGTCGGAAGCCAATGTTACCATCGATTGCCAGTTGACGCAGTTAACGAGTCCTGCGCTCACGATTGATATATCCGGCGAACTGTGACAGCTTCCTACCATACGTGTGGTACGTTATTGTGCAGAACGTCGTTTCTTCTATTTGATCCATCAACATCTCACCCCTACTGTCTGCCTGAAAATTTGAATGCCATAGATCGTGATGTGCATTGAAATCGCCTAAGATAATGCGATTATTGCCAGTGAGTAAGGCGGTGATATTAGGGCGGTATCCACTGGGGCTACAGGTGGCAGAAGCGACGTAGATGTTGATAATTTCTAGGTTTGCATCGCCTGACCGGACAGATAAGCCTTGACGTTCTAAGACACTGTCCCTGCGGCCCATGTGGGGATCAAATATATGATATTGAACTGAGTGATGTATGATAAACGCGAAGCCACCTCCATTTCCGCTCTCGCGATCTTTTCTGTGGACATTATACCCAGAACAAGTCTGCAGAGCAGATCTTGCTGTGAGTTTAGTCCCTTGCATCGCAGCAATGCGGATGTTCTGCGCTTTATGAAATCGGTTATATGCGTGATCTTCCCAGTTAATCCATTACAGTTTAACTGCAGAATTCTGAAGTGCAACGGGGGAGACGTCGTCACTCTGGGAGTAAGTGACGGGTGACTACGCCTGGGTTGTGAAAGGCTAGGACGCAGCTTCTGTTGTGGCCCTGGGACTGGACGTCCTTGGGTAAGCATTGGGGTACCCGGTGTATTTGGGTATGCGGTCTGGCAACATTGCGCAATCAAACCCGTCGGCGGGTTGCCATCGCGGAGACCAGAACATCTAAGAAAATGGCCCTTCCAAAGCAGGAACTGCATTGGGCGGATGTCGGAAACATATATATTCTGTGCTGGCAAACGGTGCAAAAGGGAGAGGGACTAAGAGTCTGTTTCCCTGACCTCACGATCGCTGACGGAAAAGAGGGGGGAAGACGGGGCAAGGGGCTAATGCTCGGCATTGCTGCCCAATTTACTAAGGAGATTGTAGCTATGAATGGGAGCAGCCGTATGAGTTGGTGGCGCCGTGGGGCGCGAGCAGTAGCGGGTACTTTTTGTAGCTTGCTGAGCAGCGGGGCTGCTGGAAGGTAGTGGGGGGGGATTTATTAAGGCGTAGACTACGGGACGCCCTTGGGCGTGAGCAGCAAGGAGCCACATAAGATTTATAGAAGTTACGTGGACGTCTGGTTTTGGGTTCAAGCCCAGAAAAACCTGTCCGATGCAACCACCGTCTTCCCCCCTCTTACACGAGGCACACTGAGAAGAGTATGACCGTCCCAAAAAGATTCTTTTCCGGCAGACGCAGCAAAACCATTTCTCAGAACCGGGGTCAGGAGGCGGATGCGAATTGGGCTCGATACCTTCCCGGAGCCAGAGAATATGGAGCAGTCCCGCTGCAAGGAGCTGCTGGGAGGATGGCAGTTTGTGGGAGGGACGCAACAAATTAAATGGGGTTACACTGAAATGACAGTCCTTGGTCGGGAAAAATTCCGATTCGCTCCGGTACATAGAACTGACTTCCTTGGGAAGCGAATGAGTGCAGTCTCTGCGGATATGCCTTTGGTATACAAATGTTGGGAGCTGGAAAGTTTTCTTGTGAGCATGTTAGTCCTTATGTGTACATACAGCTTCCTTTTCAGGTTTTTGAGGAGAAAGGACGTAAGGTTTATCGGCAAGACTTCTTTTGGGTATGAAGACTATCTTTGACTCTGTCCACCTTTTTGGAATATGGTAGAGCCATAGGCGGACATTATACATTTATGAGAATTTCTTTTGGCAGTTGTAGTTCTGCGATAAAAAAAATGATTAAGTTTAGGAGATATAAAGGGGTCAAAGGATTTGCTGGCCTACTCGACTTTGTGAGGGGTAATTAAATGCCCAATAAAAGGCTAGCTGACCGGAGGTTGGTCGGCTGTTGGTGGTTCTTGGTGCAGCTAGGAAAGTGCGTGCCCATAAAACCTCTAACATTGCGCCCGTGGATAACGTCCATCCATAATTATTTCTCTTTATGGAACTCGGTGCAGATGGGTTTTTTTTAAAAGATCTTTCGTAGCCATTTGCCTCCGAGTTTCTCCTCTATATTGCTGATTAAGTTTTCCCAAAACTAAAGAATTTTGGCTTGATTAAAGAGAGTGCTGCTATTCTTCCTGAGCAAGGAAGTACCGAAGCCCCACCATAGTGGTTTCTGCATTTTACTTGCGCGGTAAACAGGCCAAAAGGCGCTTAGTGCAGCGCTTCAAGACTGTGTGAACTCGTTTACTTCTACGTCGTTTTCAAGTGATGAGCCTAACTAACGGAGAGAAGCTTACTCGTATTCGCATGAATTCCGCTCTTACGGCTCTCAGCTGTAAGCGAAACCTACCGTGAGAAGCGTTTACTCGAAGCGAGCTTGAGAGGTTCGCTTTGAAAGTGTGCCAATCTGTAATGTCTGCTATTTCTGTAAGATGCAAGAGTAAGAGGTCTCATATGGTGACAGAAACTTATATATCTTAGATGGAAGTAGGAGTTCTTGACAGATACATACCAATCTTGAGACCCGCTTAGGGGTCCGAGTATATAAGTACATTAAGTACGTTATATCAAGAAATTTTTTGTGTTTGCGATAACGAAGGTAGTTTCGCTACCGATATTATTTGGACTTGGATTATTAAGCAGCATAAAATCTAAAAGACACTCACCTCGTGGGCTAGTATCCCTAGAACCCCAGATTGTGCAGAGAGAGTTAACACCTCGCTGGTGATTTTGCAAACGCTCATAACTGCTTTAAAAATTTAAAAAAAAATGTACCTGCCTTAGTAGATGAATTTTAGAGCCGGCATAAAATATATTGGTCTGCCAAATCTTGGAAATGCCAGCGCGAAAAAATCACTGACTTAACGGCGAATGCCTTTGTTATTGTTGCTTTAACAAATGAATGTTATGAAGTGAAATCATTTTGAAAATTTCAAGTATCCTCTCGTGTCTGTTTTACCTGAATCTACCTTTTAACAGTTCGAATGATTTGTATCGTCAAAATTATTGAAGAATATGCGTATATGTATGCACATACATTTGCATTTAAATATACATACATGTGTATGTATATTCGCATATGCATTTGTATACTCGTTCCCAAGGAAGATACTGCTTGAGGTTATTATTCACACGCTATTGATTTCTAATTGAGTTGACTTCAATAATAATCTGTCTGTCTGCATTGACAGACAACCCAGTCAAGTGAATCATCACAGATGAGTAGCAATGAAAAATTATCAAAAGAGTAATGCAATTGAAGCATACTTTAAGGCGGCTGGTGGTATGCATCACAGACAAGTAGAGAGCTGCTCCTATGGCTACAGCGATTGCTTTCTTTTGCAAGCTGTTGCCATTGTATGCAACGCATGCTGCTATGTGGGTTGTTGTTGTTGTTATTTTTCGCCTAGTATTGGCAGGATGTATGCCATTGATGTGTGTAAGACACACACATTCATGCCGGAAGTTGACTAATCAAATGCATTTATGCAACGCGTTGAAGTGAATTATAACCGGTCCATGAATAGTACTTCAAATGGTTCGGCTGATTAATATAGCTAGGAGAAGAGGGAGATTTTTAAGTAATACTGTTTTGTGGAAGCAGCCAATTTAGTATTTAACTCAGTTCATTAGGTGCATGATGGGTTCTTTGTTTTTGTATACCATTTAATGTTTAGTAGTCCAGACGTTTGTCTTTGCGACTCAATCAAAACGGCTCAGTACACTTATGTAAAATTTGGCCGAAAGCCATTAGTGTAGGAGAGTCTCGTACTAAAGAGGGGTCTTATGCGACCTTGGAAAGGTTACATTTTAATAATATTTGCGACTCAATCGCAGCAGAACGGGTTGGGTTAAATTAAGTTAAAATGGCTTAAGTGGGCGTGCGTAGGAAATCCTCACACTCCCACTAGATGATACTTTTGTCCATTGTGAGTGCCCTCAATGAGTGCCAAGTGACGGCGCCTGTGTGCAACCAGATTACTTCATAGATGCACCTTGCAACCTCAAGCAGCCTGTCAAAAAAAGATGCGCCCAGAAATTTTAGTCGACTTGTTTACAGTCCTGGAGATCAACAAAAAAATAAATGAGTAGACGCCTCTTCTTCTTCTTCATCCTGACAGCATCTGCAGAGCGAACATGTTGGTATGCGCCATCGTCGGAGAATTGGTGCAATAGCACAATGACCTGTGATGACACCCGAAAGTACCACCACTGCAGATTTGTTTAGCTTGAGAAGGAAGCTAGTTTCCTTACTATGCAAACATGGTCATAAGGCCTTGAGACTACGCAATCCACCCAATCTTCAACAATTTGCCTGTATCTCATATTCCACGATTTTCCTCAGGAGATAACCCAACAGTGGTCGTACGGAGCTATGGGCCTCGCCTTTGGCAAAAACTTTCCTGGCCATCTCAGATGCAAATTCATTCCCTGCAATACCCATGGGTACATGGATCTAGCAAAGTGAAATTTTAAGATGTCTTTTGGATACCAGCGAGACTCAACACTTTCGCACGACATCAGACTTTATGACGTTGGTAGAACCCTCTATTCTGGTCTGGCTGTCAACAAATATCGTTAAATTGATGTTTGGAACCGTACTATCCGGGAACAGTGTGGCTGCTCTCTCTATGACATAGACTCATCTTGAAGACACTGCATGAGTCAGCAAATCGGTAGAATTGATTTAGCAGCAGACGCTTTGAGTACAATCCAGCTCCAGCTCAAGTTTCTTTTTCCATTTTCGAGCCGTTGGTGTAAATTGTATTGCCACTTCCACTGTCTACGCCTTCCTCTCATTCCTCCCTTGAGGTATATTTTACGTTTGCACCTGGAAGTCGAAAATTGCCGCTTATTCATCCCTTCGCTATGTCGTGTAATATCGTCGCATGTCCATATTTGGTTGATTTCTACTTGTTGGACTCCCTTAGTCGCAGAATCCCTTTCGCTGCAAATACTTTCACGAGTATCAAGTGAAAAATTACATTTAACCCTTCCTGAGGAGCTCTGCTTACTGCGGCTAACATTCCCAAGCATGCTACCCTTTGTTTCTTTCCAACCCTATGGTGGTTGCTCTATTTTTCTTGCGCATTCGGACAGACAAGTGCTCGCTACGTTAGTATTGGTCGAAGGACTGTGCCTTATTTGCCATGGAAAATGGCCCCAGTTTCTCCCGAAAGACCGTTTGCATATGTAGTATGCTGCCTACGCTATCTTAATCTCATCTCGGCGTTCCTTTTTCAGATTTATTTGGAGAGTGGAGTATCATGCCATGATAGCTTCAGAAGAGAAATTTATCATTAGGCCGTTTAGCCTCAGTTAATTAAAGGAGGGGATTTTTATTTTACTTTTTTTTGTGAACAGGCCAATTTTCTTTTTTGTTGGATTTACCTCCAGTCCATCACGAAATGTGGCGAGGTGCCGTATCCATGATATCGCTAATCGTCGGCCAGCAATTTGCCTGTGATCAGAATCACTTCGTCGACGGCGTATGCGGCTACCATCGTAGATTCGGCCCTAAATATTTCTAGAAATTCATTGACTTTCAGTGTCCAAAGAAGAGGCCACAGTACGCCATCGTGGGAGTCCCTCTGTCAGCCATATTACAAACTGATCCAGCTCCTAATTTAGCCATACCGCCCTTCCCCAGAGCTTAGAATCAATTCATGCCTCTAAAGAGCATTCACCTAAAAATTCAGATATTCTTTTTGCAAGAGCATCGAGCGCTCGTACAGAATCGATAATCCTGTGAAACTCACATTTCCTGCGCTGTATAGACTATGGACTACGGAGGAAACTTAGGTAGTTCTGAGTAGTTTACAGAGTTTTTGGCTGAAACTGATTGCGTTTTTCAGTACAAGTCTTGCGTTTGGTAAGGAGATCATAATTTTGGCTTTCCTAGTTCTTCCTACGACTGAACTCTACAGCGATTTATTACTTTGGAATTTCAATCTTAAATTTGGCAATTTATTATCCAAAACGGTAGTAACGAAATAAAACCAATGCAAAAGAAAAAGTGCCAGAGAAAATTTGAAATAGTCAGCTCGAAAGAGATTGATATACCTACATACAAACCCAAACAGATGGATGGTCTAAAACTAACCCATCTAAACAAACTGACCAAGCCAACGACTGACAAAACAAAAATAAAACAAACAAACAAACAAATGCATACAAAAATAATTAATAAAAAATTTTATTTAGCTATGTAAATTCAAACAAAAATGATATAAAACTGTAAACATTCTAAATAGTAAACAGACCAAGGGCCAATGACTAGAGACTTTGAGAAATTGCAGAAACGAACACAACAAAGACAACAACAACATATGACGATAACTAATATGATCCAACAGCCTTTTGAACTCTTCTACTTGCGCTTCTACTTAATAAGAGCCATGTGGACAGGATGCTAGAATAAGGGACGGTTCATTTTCCAGATCTATTACCACCACCACAAGGTCTTCAGTGCTGAAGTTAAATAGTATACACGATTATAGGCGTTTCCTTACCATGACTGCCGTCTTAACCCTGCTTTCCGTTTTTGCGTAATGAATGATGAATCCGAACGCGCTAAGCCCAAAAACATTTGCTCCAGATGATAATCGTGGCTGCTGTATCTGCGCCACATCAAACGAACCCTCCTCAAGAGTCAGAGGAGTCTGGTCGTAGTCACTTTATTGTGTTGAAGTTGTTAACGTAAGACTCGTACCGCCATTGAGATGTTTGTATCGGCCCGAATACTTCGCCATTGCGCTTACGCAATGGATTTTTGCCGCTAATTTCAGCTTCTAGAGATCCGTTTCTACCTACCCTGCTCATAGTGTTTTATGGTAATTTGTAAGACTCGCTGTATCATTAAGCGGTTTGTCCACTTCTAGCACCTCCACCAGTACGGCTATACCCTCGTTATTTGACGATACTTTCAGGCTCTCAAGATCTCTTTCTGCCTCCCTGCTTTCAACATTTTGTTGTGATTGAAAAGACTCGAAGTACTATTGAGCTCTTTGTCCACTTCCAATACCTCTGTGCCTATGCACTCGCCATTTGCCGCTTCTTTCAGGTTTTGGAAGTCCTTTTCTACCTCACCTGCTTTTAGCGCATTGGGGTTATTGTTCCTAGGACCTTTTCCACAGCTGTGAGTGCAACACATTTTTCGATTTCTTATTATCTTGGGCTGGTTCCCCTCCGTGGGTCGAGATATATGAAATAACTTTCAATCCCGTGTTGGTATACTCGCGTTTTGACGTTGCAGTATGTTCAGCGTGTTCACCGGCTACGCCAAATATGGTATTCAAGCCTTTGGTATCGTGGGGATCAGTGCTCTATCTACCACTTTCAAACTTGCGCTTTCCTTCCTTTGAAGATCTGGAGCAACTCTGTGAGTTATTCAGTTTATGCATTCTTTTGATCATGATACTAATCAGCTCCCCTTCTTTGCATCTTCAACTTTCGGTAGATATCTGTCCATGCGCGTTCACGGAATCTGTTAGTTCCACATTCAGGGACTGCTCCGCAACTTCGCTCATCTTCTTCTCGGTGAAACCCGGGGTCTCAGCTTTAGTCCCCTTTAGTATGAGCTAGTAAGCTGAAGTCTGGCCGTTACGTCCCTTTAATAAACCTTTTCTTGTTTACTTCTTATGCCACCATTGCCCTCCTGTTTCTGAGTTGCCGCTTTCGAGGTACCTGGATTTTCAGTAGATATTTCGACTTTTCTCTTTGCTCTGTTTTGCAAATTAAGAGGTATGGTTCCTGTCATTCATAACTCGCCTCCTAGTTCTCTTTGCCCTCCCTGTTCTGCTTCCTAAAGCCGGCTTGTCTGGTTCATCTGATCGCTGCCTCTAGCCTGTCGCGTCTTCTAACTCCTCGATACGAATTAAGGATTGCTCGTAGCACATTTTTTGCCAGTCAACTTGCTTCGATATATTTCCACTGTCTCACGGGCCCGTTCCAAGCGCTCACTTTCGCTATCGGTTGGTTCGTCCACTGCACCCAAGCGATGCATGACTCTTAATGCTGCCCGGTGTTGGGAGGGATTCTCTTAAATTCCCCTGCCTTGTTCCCGACTTAACGCTACTTATTTATACGGGTTCATAGAACGCTCCATCATCGCTATCCGCGACCGAATCATAGCTGATAGCGATTTCCTCTTCCCCAGCCTACGAAGCCATCGCTTTCTTTTGGTTTCTCATACTTCCTTAGTTCTAAATTTTTTAAGTTCATCTTGGTAGTCGGCGGTGCTGTGCTGAATATGTGGATGAAAATCGTCCGCCACAGCAGCGCCTCTTCAATCAAATAAATCGGAAAGGAGCCCCTAGCTGCAAATTGTCTAATAGGCGAGCTCCGCATAGCACCTTGGATTGGGAGGTTGGCAGGGTTGATCGACATTCCGCTCTTTCCTATTAAGCGAAACGGCGTAGATGCAGGCCCCTAAGCCCTGAAGTTTGGCTAAGCGCTCGCAGCAACTGAAAGGTGACTGCTATAATAATGGAAGAAAAACTATTGCTGATTTTTTTTTTGGTTGTACGTCTACTATATTCCAAGCACAGTTGGCTATAAAATGAATTCTTCTCCGCAAAGACTTATTTTGATTTTCCAAAGTTACATTTATTCATATATTATTGTATTAAGCATTTATTTGTTTTTGTTGTAGTGAATTTTTCGCTCACATCAGTTTGGCGTAGAACCAAACCATTCACATGTAAAAGAGCTCAAAGGCACACCAATAACATATTTGCTTTAGTAATCAAGGAATGCAACCGACTCAAAAGAAAATGCTGGTTTCGATTATGATTTGGTTTGTGTTTCGATTTTCGTTTCGTTTCTCTGCATTTTCCTATTTGTTTAGGTTTCTGATCCGGTTTAGTGCATTGTAACGAATTTTGGGAAATTCTGATTATTTATCACCTTCAGTTATAGTTCAAATCTCTGAACTTCCGAATAAATAACTCAAATATTTAGTATAGCAAAACGTTCTTTATTTAGACTGCTTTGGTAGTAGTACTTCACAATTACAATTACCGCGTACTTCACTAATAGCGTGTCTAAATCAAACTGATTGATTACCGCTTACATCGCGCTGCTTTTATACCCTCAGTTAGCTTCGTTTACGTGTTTCTCCTAAGTTCTACACTTTTCATGAACATGCCTTTTGGAATAGTTGTATTGGCTATCGCTTGCATCGCGCTGCTTTTATACTCTCAGTTAGCCTCGTTCATCTGTTTCTCCTAAGTTATAGACTTTTCACGAACATGCCTTCTGGAATAGTTGTATCTCATAATTGGTTATTTAACTATGTACTATTTTGGTTCTGCTCCATTTTGTAAAACGTTTCATGCACTTGAACGATTTGAAATGTCGCTTTGAGTAGCATCACAACCCCACAATCATATAATTACCCCTACATAAGGCCCCACTCTAACAACGATCAAAAAGCGAACGAGAATGCAGAGACGAAATGCAAGCAATCACTTGCAAAATTTTCATTCGAGCGAAAGGCGCCTTACACACAGGCGACTTCTCAAACTGTTTATAATGACTTATACTTAAGTAGAAACAAGTTGCATATGTTAAGGGATCGAAAATCTCGACCTAAGATATGATAATTCTGTACCGCAAACATTTTGCGTGAATAGTTGTAAGTCCTTGTTCTGTAGTTGACCTTGGTCGCCCATAATTTTTATTCTGTTTGGAGCGTGAAGAAATCAAGTTTCTGCCTCCTCTTCTCTCAGACACAGGTGCGACCACCGCCAACGTACCCACGAGGCCAGACCACTATATAAATAACCTGCCAACACGCCATCTGTAATCTCTCGGCCATAAATTTCACCAGCCACTGGTTGCTTGGAAATCGATCTACAGTTTCGTCATATCCGATTCACCCATCCTATCTACTGGCATCCATCCATTCTCCTATTCCTCATCTGCGACTCGCTGGATATCGAGACACCGCTTCATCGGTTGTGACCATCATACACTGAAGACTTTAACGCCAGCATAGCAAACCCCTACACAGGTCGATGCGATACCATTGCGCTGCAAAACTCAGTCAACGTTGGCCGATTTCAACCGATTTCAACCGTGTTCCGCCGCTTGTCCACCAATTCGGCAGAATACGCTGCCCATCGAACCTACGCCCGGTCATACCTCCCATCAATCACCGGTTGGTTACAGCTCCCCATCACTTTTAAAGCCAGGCGCAGCTCTCCGCCATGTAGTGTGTGCGTCTGACCTAATTATCATCAATAAAGTAGCGTGTATTCATTTATAAGGGAAATATCTGCCTCTTAAGATCTCCATTGGCTGAGTGCTACTTAAGCGTTCGACGGAGCCCACCTAACAGATTTCAAAAGAAAAAAAATTGGTTTCAGTTAAACAAAGTATACATAAACAGTTACGGCTTCTTTTACGGTTTCATGGCCTGCTTTGTATTTGCGCTCTGTCCAGTTCAAGGAGTGATTCCTAATCAGGGCAACGTCGCACTAGAGGGGCAACTCATACCATGACTATACGGACATAACAAATATCAACGCATTTGTTTGAAAAGTGCACAGTTGCATTTCATTTCTGACATATTTGTGTTTGCTTTATAATACATAGAAATAGTATTTATTGTAGTTGTTGTATTTTACTGTTACCGATGCAGTTTTTCGTTGTTGTTATTATTGTTGCATACAGTTAGAAATATTGTTAGTAGCATTGTATAAAATTACATTGGCTTCTAATCTAAATATTTATTTGGCTTGTATCCACTTTACCCGTCCCCCAGCGCTACACACTCTGCACTTCACTTCATAGTCCTTTTTGGGGAAATCTAATATTTTTCTCAACCGTCACACACGCTTAAGAAATCTATTCGAACGTAAATCAATCCACATGCATCAAGGGAGCAGGTGCAATACATTCTGCCTTTATTCCTACACTACAAGCTCGTTACAACAGCAACAGGGCGCTCTTATTGATGGGAGAAGTAGCTCTATGGCTAGCGAGGCATGCGTACATTTGAGGAGCTCAGTTATTTCTGTTGCAGTGGCGTACCTAACTACGTTCTCTTAAACTACTTGCAACCCATTCTTCATATCTAAAACTGCTTCATTCTAACAAGCTTGCCTCCTTGTAGGCAATAATCCTGGTTGAAAGCAGCAATGTCCGAAATAACGCTTTGCTGTAATTCCACCGAAAACTTACAAACTTCTCTTTCTATTTCATATGCATTATTTTACCTTTTTCTACTACCATGCAGTTTAGTCATTTCTTTGCGTCGCTCCTGTCAACTTCAATTTAGTATTTTCTTTGCCAACACCCTGCTGATTGCCTGGGCAAGCTCTGGCTTGGACTCTGTACTCCTTTGCATATGTCCATGTAAGTTTAAGTAACAGTCTTTGTTTGTTCTTCATTTTTGCTTTGTCGTATTTCATTTCGTATTTCCATTTTCTTTCCTTTTGCCCTCTTGCCTTTTATGCTCCAGTATAACATATGAGCTCTACGTCCTTATCATAGTTGGTCACGAGAATTCGTTTGATTTGTCCGGTTGCCAGTGCACTTGACTGGACATTCGTTGTGACTTCCAATCGAAACCTTTATTCAAATTTACAATTACAATTGGGATATTCACTTGTGAGGAGCACCATGGGTTAGTTTGTACTTTTGATGCAAAATAAGTATTGACTTGGCTCTAAACTTAAAGTGTAACTCCTGCAAAACTGGGGTTTGGTTTTTTTCATCGCTCTTTTATCTAGTATTAAGTTAGGTTCGGTAGGCTAGTAGATCAATGCCCTCCTCACCTTTACCGAAATTATTGGACGGAAACGCTATCATTCTCACAAACGAAAGGAAACTTTTTGGCATACGTTGTGATTGATAATAGTCTTGAGTCTCTTTTGCTGGGAAAGAGCGCGAATGTTCTCTCTAAGGACTGTTGGGACGGATCTTGATTCTATAAGCCGGTAGTTGGAGTTGTGGTTTGCAGACATGTGCACCTACTGTCCTGTGTTATTCAGCGGGTGACAAACTTCTTTCGATAGCCTTTCGTTTTTGTCAGTGAAGAAGTATTCTGTGCATTAATCGACCGGTTCCAGTAAGCAAGATAGAATTTTCTTCAGCCAGCGTAAAGGCGAACTTACGGTCGATCAATGCGCTCGTTCTGTGTTCGTTTACTTTCCTTATTGTAATTTTGTTCGTGTGTATTGTGTGAGCTTGGTCCTGCAGTGCTCTAGTTTCTTGCTGCTCTTGCAAAGAGTAACTTAAGGAGGGAGGCACTGCTCGGGCGCCATTTGTGAGATGGCGCGGGTAGCTCTCAGCCAATCCATATTATTATTATACTATTTTTATGTAATTGAGTGCCTACAAAAAGTCCTAGAAATCTTCTAGTATTTGCCACGAGAACGGAGTTACTTTTTTAACGTAAGTCCAGATTTTTATGTAGTTTTTCAGTTGGTCAGTATATGTGAGGCCCCTACGTAACCACCGGATCGACCTTACCTAACTGCAATGGAGCCAAGATATGTTGTATGATCTTAAGGCGATCCACTCAGAAAATGCAGCTATTATCAGGGCAAGATCAAT
Organism: Eurosta solidaginis; assembly: GCF_040869045.1. Taxonomy (NCBI): domain Eukaryota; kingdom Metazoa; phylum Arthropoda; class Insecta; order Diptera; family Tephritidae; genus Eurosta; species Eurosta solidaginis. The sequence goes on along the minus strand of NC_090322.1, from coordinate 38,754,784 downwards.
CGAGGTCGATGTGACCAAGCAAGGAAGGCTAAGTTCGGGTGTAACCGAACATTACATACTCAGCTGCCAAATTACATCTTGCAAAACCTTTAAATTAACTTCTTTTAATAGTGGGTGGTGCCACGCCCATCGCCCAAATTTTATCAATTTTCTATTCTGCGGCAGGGGTCAACCCACCTGCCAAGTTTCATCGCTTTATCCGTCTTTGGTAATGAGTTATCGCACTTTTTCGGTTTTTCGAAATTACCGATATCGAAAAAGTGGGCGTGGTTATAGTCCGATTTCGTTAGTTTTAAATAGCGATCTGAGACGAGTACCTAGGAACATACATACCAAATTTCATTAAGATACCTCAAAATTTACTTAAGTGTCGTGTTTCCTGTGTGTTTACGGACAGACGGACGGGCATGGCTAAATGAATTTCTTTTTTCGACCAGATCATTTTGATATATAGAAGTCTATATCTATCTCGATTAGTTTATGCCGTTACGGGGTACCGTTATGCGAACAGAATTAATATACTCTGTGAGCTCTGCTCAGCTGAGTATAAAAATATTCTGTCAGTGGCCACCTGCTAGTACTCACAGACTGCGGCAGAACTGACATAGTGGAATAGGAATGAATGTTGCTCAGAGAAGCATTAGAAGGTTTAACCTTAAGGGAAAAACACTTTGTCCCATACCATGGGTCGACAACGTAAAATACCTGCTGTGTTGTTTTGAGATTCATGGGCACCTCATCGATCTCACATGTTTCGATTCCTAATTAGATAGATAGATTCTTCTGCATTGGATACGGTCACCATTTGCTAAGCTGGTGACTATGATCATTGATAAATCGACTTAATAGGTGGGTGGAGGAGTTAGATCTCGCTATAGTTTTGCTTTAGTTAGCTCCAAGTGAAATCTGGCCGAAATTAGATTTACTAGGTCGGATGTCGTAGGGCTAAACTCGTTCGTTACTTTGAGCTTCAGTTTTACTCACAATAAGCGAAAATGAGCAAGCAGATTTCATGGCAGCAAGCGGTTTGAGAGCTCACCTTTCTTGTCTGTTGAGCACAGATCATAAAAATTTTGAACAGTTAGGCGGGTAGTCCGTCATTATCCGTCGTCATGTTAGTCTTGCCTGGATAATGATATTTTCACTTCGTCATCTCGGGTTCATCTTCTTCCTAAGCAGATTATCATTCCTGCAGGCATCTGATTCGGCCTTGAAACCTTTCGTCATCCACCGAATTTTTTGGTAAAACTTTCGGTCACTAATCCTATCAGCTTTTATCTGAAGTTCCTCTCGGACACGCCGTTCTTCCTCACATTTTCTATGCGTCGTGATATTGCCTTAATATATCGCGGTAGTTATAAATGGATGATTCATCCAGTTCCTATAAAGAAGTGAGGAGACTAAGGTGAGAAAAAATTAGAAGAAGGGTAAAATGAAGAAAGTTTTGTATACAACTAAGAAAAGTTCCGTAGCTCCAACTGAACTCAAGTATTTTATAATTATAATATAAACTAGTTTTGGCCAAATCACTACCAATGGGAAATCTCGAATAGAAAAACATTTTCTAAAAATTTGACGTTACTATTCCGGGAGGGAAGAAGCCAGGTCTGCTGTTTACTGTGTGGATGCAAAACTAGGTAGAGCCCCCAGGCTTTCTAATCTCTCAGGCGGAAATTAAAGCCATAAAGAAAACAACTAGAATTCTGCAGGAAGCGTGCTTAAGCTGTAGTCGAGTCTACATATACATACATTGGTCGTCATGCGCCCTACACAGTACTTCATCAAGAAGTGTACTGTAATGCAAACAGGTGTTCTAAAGACTTCTCTCAGACCGGTCCATACATCCATGCTGATTTTCTGGTCATAAATGGATAGAAGGTAAGTAAAAGGCCCATGAGTTTGCAAAGGAGAGTGCTGCAATCAATCAAATGTTGCTAGGCGTCCCAGTCCGCTTGAGGCAAATCAAAAGGAGACAGGAGTTACACTTGATCCAGAGAGGAAATACTTGGAAAGACACACGTTGCTGTAAAATTTATTAGCTCACGTGCAAATTCTACGATATTAGACTCACAAAGTTGCTCATATCTCTAAAGAAAGAAGACTTAAGGCTCGTGCTGGGCATACTAACTGAACACTGCCTCATGCATGTTAATCAGGCCTAGTCAGTAAAAGCAGAACGAAAAGGTTAAACACATATTGTGTTCGTGTTCGATGCCCGCGTAAGGAGTTATTTTATAACATAATCCCTGATACCTAATTGGGAGTTTTACTTTCGTAAGTTTTTTATGACCGGTCAGTTCAACCTACTTCCCGCCGCAACTTGAAACCAGAACTGTTGAATAATAGAAGAACACATTACCTCCAAACGGCGGCGACCGAAGAATTGGAGAATAAATCAGAAGACCACGCAAACTTACTGAGTGTACTTATAGGAACAAAGTCGCTCATGCTACAGTTCTTTCTTCTTCAAATCATTACATTTTGTTCAAAATTCCCATTATCTCAGCCTACAATGCAACATTTGTATGATTTTCGATAAGAAATTACATTTACACACTTTGCGCCAGTTAGCAAGTCCCAAAAACCGATTACAAAAGAAAGCACAAATATTGTTAGAGGCTTAAGGTGGGGTCAAACGGATTTGCTAAGCTACAGATGGGTAACTAATCACTGTTACGAGGGGCATGCTTTTCAAAATGCAAAGTCAAATTGTTAGCAATTTGCTATACGCAGTACACAAACTTACGAATTTAGCATGAGGGCTAGTAAGAACCAGAGCCAATCTCACCAATTTCAATCTATATACAAATACAACAACAAACTGCAATTGTAAACCCAAAGCTGTTTCGGCTTGTTGGTTGCATGCAATTTTTTTCTAAGCACAGTATCACTTGCTGCTGATAAGTCAAAGGGCACGTATGCTTGTGTGTGTGGGTATGTATGTGTGTGTGTAAGCGCATTCCTATCATTGCAGTTATGTAGGTGTCGAGTGTACTTCATTTCAATTGCAACTGGGCACAAATCTTAGCTTCACTAATTTTTGAGATTTTTTTGCTTCTATCTTCTCTGTTGATTTGTTACGTTTCTGGCTGGTTTCTTATTTCCTATGAATTGTAGATGCAATCAGTACAGTCTCACAACAACAAAAAAGCAGCTAGTCAACTAAATGAAATCTCCAAATCAGTAAGGACCAGCAACAATAATGAAACAAAGCAAATGCCGCTGATCTCGGCACAGTATTGGACTAACTGCTTATTGCACGTTTTCTTTTTTTTACAGACCCTGGCCGGCAACCTTTCTGCACATAAGTATGTGCTGCTTATACACATTGTTTGTATGGCTAATGAAGCCTACAGCTATTGCATTTGCATTTTATTGACGCTGGCAAAATACTATTTGGCTAAATAAACAGAAACTCAACAATGGTGGTGTTTGGTCTACAAATTTCCCACTACTAATTCGAGTACATGATGAGCATCCTAGCATAGCAAATTGCTTCAGTAATAGCTGGTGGCATTTTGGTCAGCGCAGAGAGTCAAATAAATCAACTTAGAAATTGCTTTAGTGAATTTTATGAACAAGCAGCGCTCTGTTCGCTTAGTGTCATCTTTCAACGCAGTCTTCCCAGAATTTGAAGCCTCATTTTGTTGTTGTTGTTGTAATGATAACGATACTCCAAGAAGGCCTTGGGGAGTGTTATCGTTGTTGAAGGTACTTTGTCTGATGCAGATCCGGTATGTTCCGGTAACAAGCACCATCAAGATACTAGTCCAACCATCTCGATTTGGTATAACCACATGAAACCTTCTAGGCCATAAACGCCATCCCACCCCCAAGGTATATGAGGAACATGGTGAAGCCAGAGCAACCCTTGAATCCATTTGGTATTTTAGTCGCGGGTATATTCTAAGCCCCCTAACCCGCTGGGAGAGAAGCCTCATCACAGCGCTAAATGGCATAAACTGCCATATTAGCCACGAATATACTCCGAAATCAAGCATGACAGTCCTCGTGTCTATCGACCGCTAGACAGGTTTGCGTCTAAAGTACTCAATCGATCTTGACTAAATTCTCTCAGTTGGTTCTATATAAAATTTTGGGAGATTGGGTAAGGCTACACCTTCAAGCAATATGCTATTTACTTTGGCCAAAAGGCGGGTCTTTAGGGTTCAAATTAAATTCTCAATATCCATGGAAATATTTAATGACATTCTATAAATATAGGAGCTGGGGTAGAACATGCAAAGTTGGAGTGGTAATGGATGTGGAAGTGGGATTGAGAATTTGAGTGGAAGTGGGAAAGTAGTCGAAGTAGGAGCAGGAGCAAGAGTAGGAGTGTGAGTGAGTGTGAGAGTCGGAATGGGAGTGGGGTAGGAATTGGGAATGGGATTGGAAGTGAAAGTGGACTAGGATTTGGTGGCATGAAGGTCTAGACGGTTCAATGTGGCCATATTAAATGGTACCCAAGATGGTCTAGCGAGTACCTTACTGGTGCTTCGTATCGGAATATACCGGATCTAAGTATATCAAGCAAAATACCATCAACATTAATCTGACGCCGAAAAACTTTCGCGGAGTTTTTTACCTAAGAAAATAATAAGAGTCGAACAAGGTTGAGAGGGGTTTGCACGTGCAGAGAGGCACTTGGACCAAGTGATTCCATGTGTGGAATTGTGTCGAAATTAACTTTACGTTTGACATGGACTATATATATTACGGTAGTTATTAACTTCCAGGTACAGAACAGAACGTACAAAGGGAGTAGTGGGAAGAGGACCAAACATATGGTAGTGATATTACAATCTATTCATAGAAATAAATATTTGAGAAGGAAACTATGGCTGATCTATAGTCAAAGCACCTGCGTACCTGTTAGCCTTACCGACTTCCCGACCTTTTCAGTGTTTATCAGACGTAGGTCCATGCCGTACACTAGCAGAAAGCAATTGTTGACAGGAAGGTTGCATTCAATGCATTAACGTGATAAGATAGGATATAGTATGGAGGTATCGAAGCTGTTGTTGTTGTTGTTGTAGCGATAAGGACACTCCTCGAAGGCCTTGGAGAGTGTTATCGATGTTGCCTCGCCAGCCTCCATAGGGCATCTCAATCTTTCCTTCTGCTATTTCCCAAAGTACAACAATATAAATGGGACAGACAGCTGCGTACGGCATATATCGTCAAGCTCTCCTCAAAGACGCTGTCAGGATAAGAAGAAAGTATATTCGATTTATCAACAATTTGGTTCACCCTAGTCTCTTAATGGTGGAAAAGTATTTAAGGATGCCAAAAAAAAAGGAAAACTAAATTTTCACTGACCATCGAAAATCTCTCTCTGTACTTCAAACCAGCTAAAGTAGCAACATTGTCCTTACATTACACTTACAATAACCTTCCCAATATAATTGTTTCATAATTCATGTAACTGGCATCTGTCAACATTGCTGATTTCCAATATGTCGCCTCATGTCACTCATACGACACGGCGTGCCCTTTCAAAAAGAGCCCATAACACCATGCTACCAATATTCAAATGATTGGGGTTAGGACAAACAAAGACTTATGGCATGCATATGTGGCAAGCCTATGCCATTAGTTGACTGATGAAAATTCCAATTCTTTATTTACAATATTCCACATACACAAGTATACACAAAAATGTGTCAAAACCATGCCGCCAATGACATCGAATGGTTGACCACATCCGCGTCACACAAATGTTCGAAATATTGGAATACAAATGCTAGAGAGTGCTAGTGATATTTGTACTCTGCCAGTGTTGCTATAGAGTAGGTAGTAGTAGGAGGTTGCTTTGGTACAATGTTTGCATATCAATAGAATACTTACTTGTAGCCGCCGCTTCAGTGCCTATGACTACAAACTGCCATTTGGCGGTGTGGTGCACAAGTGTTACAAATATTGGTTTACGATTTTAGCACCGTTGGCTTAACTCACCGCATCGTCATTCTATCATTCAGTTGTTAGACTATTTAAATAGAAAAATGTGGGCAACACTCTGTGCAACACCGCTTTCAACTTCCTGCAGTGCCTTTGCCATGCTGAAGTATTTCGCGCACGGTGGGATGCTTTCGACGTTATTTTTTTTTTTCAAGTAAATGCAAAGTTTCAAAAAAGTTTTCGGAATGATTTTGTAAAGTGAAATCTGTTATTTATAAATTATCTATTTTTGAAAAAGAAAGTTCTAGAATATTAGTTTCGAAAACTTTTCAAAAGTTTTAAAAAACCATTATCACTTTACGAAAATTTTCAGAATCTAATTTTTAAGCAGTTTTCGAAAATTGAAAAATTTTGAATTTCTCGAGAGCTATAAGTTTCGAAGATTTCTTGAAAGTTGGCAGAATTTAGTTTAACAAAAATTTTGTTTTCAAAACAATTTCTGTATTTCATACGAAAAATAAAAAATTTAAAATTTTCAAAGTTCTCGAAAATGTATTCAAAGTTTTAAAGAAATTTTCGGCATGAACTTTTAAAGCGAAATCTGTTATTTATAAACTACCTGCTAATTTTCGAAGTTCTAGAATATTTGTTTCGAAAAATTTTCATAAGTTTTAAAAAAGAATTATCAGTTTTACGAAAATGTTCAGAAACTAATTTTTAAGCAGTTTTCGAAAATTGAAAAATTTCGAAGTTCACGAGAGCTATAAATTCCGAAGATTTTTTGAAAGTTGACAGATTTTAGTTGAACAAAAATTTTGTTTTCAAAACACTTTATGTCTTTCATATAGAAAAGAAAAAAATTTAAATTTTCAAAGTTCTCGAAAATGTATTCAAAGTTTTAAAGAACTTTTCGGCATGAAGATGCCTTAAGCAAATCTAGTATTTGATGAATCTTTTAAATTGTCGAAGTTCTCGAAAATGAAATCAAAGTTTCAAAAAACTTTTCGGATTGATGTTATTAAGCAAATTTAATTTTGATGAGATTTCTGTTTTAGGCAGACAAAAAATTTTAATTTTCGAAGTTCTCGAAAATGAATTCCGAAAATTTTTCTAACTCGAAAACGAAATCAAGGGTTTAAAAAACTTTTCGGAATGAGGTTTTAAGGCAAATTTAATTTTGATGAGATTTCTGTTTTAGGCAGAAAAAAAATTTTATATTTTCGAATTTATAATTTTCGAAGTTCGCAAAAATGAGTTCAAAGCTTTAAAAAATTTTTCGGAATGAAGTTTAAACGCAAACTATTTTTTTTGATGAATTATCAGTTTTTAACAGAAAACGAATGAAAATTTAAAATTTTTTCGAAGATAAATTTCGAAAAAAAAGTTTTAGGAATCTATGATCAGTTTTAAGAAATCTTTCAGAAAGTAACTGTACATTTTCGTTTCATTTTTGAAAAATAATCAGTTTTATACAAAGAAGAAAAATGTTCTAAAAACAGTTTAAAAATTTATTTTCGAAGTCCAAAAAAATTTCAAAACAAAGAAAAAAGAAAATTGAAAATATTCTGAAACGAATTTTGCGCCCTATTGTCAAGTTTTAAGAAAGTTTTAAAAATTAATACTAAGTAAGTTTTTTGCAGATGGAAATTTTCGAAGTTTTCAAACGTGTAAAACATTTGAAAAAATGTATGTTAAATTGAATTTTGAAAATATTTTCAGAGCGTTAGGAAAGTAAGCAGTAGACAGTTTAAAATATTCTATCTTAAAAAAAAATTTTTTTTCTCTTCGAATTTTCGAACATATTTTAATTTAAAGCTCAATTTATAATGAATTACAAACAAACTTTTATGAAAATTTTCACCCTACTGCTAGGCGAAATTAGTACTCCAAAAAGGTTCAAAGACTATTTTAAATTTTTTTCGAGGTTTGAGAAAATTTTCAGAACAAAGAAAAAAACCAAATTTAAAAGTTTTCGAAAATGAATATCGAATATTTTTTCAAAGTTTCAAGAAACTTTTCAAAATGAATACGGACCTAATTTTTTTGTACAGAAGAAATAAAATTGGAAATTTTCGAAGTTCTTAAAAAAATAGATTTTAAATTGAATTTCGTAAATTTTTTCAAAATCTTGGAAACGTTTGGAGTAAATAGTTTTTAAGCAAATTCTATCTTAAAAAACAACAACTAATATTTTAAATCTTCGACTTTTCGAACATATTTTAAAAGCCCATGTCATAATGAACAAAAGTTTTTCAAGGTTTAAGAAAATTTTCAGAACAAAGAAAAAAAAATTAAATGTTTCGAAAACGAATTTTGAATATTTTTTCAAAGTTTAAGGAAACTTTTCAAAATAAAGACTGAGTTAATTTTTTTACAGAAGAAATAAAATTGGAAATTTTCGAAGTTCTTGAAAAAATAGATTTTAAATTAAACTTCGAAATTTTTTTCGAAATCTAGGAAACGTTTGCAGTAAAGAGTTTTAAACCAAATTCTGTCTTAAGAAACAACAAATAAGAATTTTAAATCTTAAAATTTTCGAACATATTGTGACGAATATTTACATCACTAAATAAATGCACAACAACGAAAACCTTAAAGAAAGCTACATAAACACATTAATCATCATGACACACATATATACAAGCAGCAGAGGGATACTCACAATCGCATGTTATCATCAGCCGAAGTAGTACTCACAAATGGTTACACACTACAAATACACGCGAATTCTAGAAGAAGAAACGTCTAGATATTTGGGCAGAGTGTATAAAAGTAGCACAAGCTGAGTAGTCATGAATCAGTTTGATTTAAACACGCAATTGGTTGTGAAGTATAAGTGTTATTTTGAAGTACTCTAATAAAGACCATTTTGCATTATTGAATATCGGAGTTATTTATTCAACAGTTTAGCGTTTCCAACGTTAGCAGAAGGTTGCAAATAGGTGGAATTTCACTAAAGTCGTTATATTATTTTAAAAAGCCCATGTCATTATCAAAGTTTTAAGAAAAATGTCTTCCTATTACTAGGAGAAATTAGAACGCCGAAGAGGTTCGAAAGAAGTTTTAAAACTCTTTTCAAAGTTTAAGAAAATTATCAGAACATAAAAATGAAGATAATTATAGTTTTTCGAAATCGAATTTCGAATATTTTTTCCAAGTTTTAAGAAACTTTTCAAAATTAAGACTTGATTATTTTTTTAACAGAAGAAATACAGTTGGAAATTTTCGAAGTTCTTGAAAAAAACAGTTGTTAATTGAATTTGGAAAATTCCAATATACAATTTGAAAGTTGCAATATACAAGTTTTAAACAAATTCCATCTTAAAAAAAATTTAAATCTTCGAATTTTCGAAAATATTTTAAAAGCTAATGTCATAATGAATTACAAATAAATTTCCAAAATTTTAAGAAAAAGTACTTAGAACTGTTGGGCGAAATAAGAACGAAAAGAAGGCTAAAAGTACGCGAGAGTGTTCTTTCTTTCTACAAAATACCCCACTGTGCAACATTATGCGTGTTGGCGTCACTGTTTGTCAACCTGTTCTTAGGCCATGCCTTTCGCCGTGTAGTAAATACAGCTCACCTTACCAAGCTCTCACATGCACATGCCACATTTACATACATATATGCAGCGTGCACCTCTACCTCTCTCCACACAGTTTGGTTACATTTTGTCACTCATCGGAAATAAATCATTTGCGTCGTTGCTTGCCATCCGTTTGGCGGTTATTTCCGTTTCATCATTTTCACCGGTTTCGTATATATGTATGTATATTTGTGTGAGTGTGTGTGTGTGTGTGTGTGCAGTTGTGCAAAACTGCGTCTCCGTACCAATTGCAGGGTTGACTCCGTCCACATATTCCATGTTTGCTATATAACACCTGCCGGGTAATATTTGGCTTTTTATTTTTTCATTTCTGCATTGCTTGTTTTTCCCTACACCTGCGGGAAGTATGGTTGTTGTGTTTTTGGTAAGCCATTTAATTGACCGGATACCGGAATTGCAATGTCGTTGACACACTGAATTTCTATTTCGAAAGAGGTGTTTTATACGCCGTGTTAAAATGGGCTTATTTAGATTGGTTTATTTTTTTGTATATTAATTCAATTATTTTCTCTGTAACTTTGTGTATGGAAAAACAGGTAATGTAGTTTTTTTGGGTACTTCTTTCCGTGAATTCGGAGAACATGGACAATTCGCTTTTCGCTCATGGACTTGTAAGTCTGTCCTCTTCTAGAAAATCAAACCCCTGGAAGCCCAATAACTGCCTGTCTCCTTCTGTTTGCCAATAATTCAGTTGACCAACTTTAGGTTTAAAAAAGGAAAAAGGGACAAAGCCACTGTACTGTAATTCCTAAAAGAAAATCAAAATTTGTCTACAAGGACTTCCAATATCGTCCACCAGGTCATGCAGATATGGACCTCAAAGAATAACAGCTCTCATCGGTAATTGTCAGGTATGCTGTCCACTAACTGAATAGCTGGAGCGATCAGCTACAAATTGTCTTTGAAGTTCTCTAATGGCAAAGAAACTAGCATTATCAACAGGGCTGGACCTTAAGAATGCTGCAGTTGGAAGTATAGGTTCCACATTATAATTGAAGGGATGGTTGGAGTCATGTGGGGACACACCCTACGCAGAAGATTAATGAAGTATTTGGGGGTTAATTCTGTATAAGTAAGATTTTATTACAGTATCTAGAATGAAACTGAGCTAGATTGACTCGTGTCTCTCTTGATAGTCTGCTTTCTTCTCCTGCAATAGTTGGCTAACATAAATTGATAACCTGGTTAGCCGGGCGCGACTCAGCGAAGGTATTTAACGACTTAGTCTGTTGATTATACTAAGGGCTTCCTTATGCTTATCTGGACCAAAAGGGTGAGTGGGTAGATGCAGGGTGTTTATAGAGATGTTTCCTTATCCCTCTTTTGTAGGCGGGACTAGATCAAGCTGTTGTTTGCAGGGATGTCCTGGTCGGCATATTAAAAGAGCGATTATTTAGTTAGAAATACAATCCCCGTAGGTGATCTGAGGTATTCAAGGTATAAATCACTTATCTGTCTCGCCTTCACTTACGTGAATACTATTGAGCAGGGGGCGGTTTAGGCTACCGTTTCGAATATCGTCCAGAAAGTAAGGGTGGGTCCACTACCTTTATAAACATATCTCCGTACTCGCCGCCGCCGATGCCTGGAGACCCATAAACCTTTGAAAGAACTTTTCTCTCGAATACTTCCAGAGCCGCCTCAACAGATTCTGTCATGGTCGGTGCTTATGTATCATAAGGCAGGTCGGGTACGATGAGTGACATCTAGAGCACGATCTTCGTTTGCCGAGAGAGGACTTTACTTTTCAATTGCCTACTCGTTCCAAAGTAGCATTTGATTTTTAGATTGACGTTGTTGTTTGTGTTAATGCTTAAGCGACGTCATTTACTTTTTCACTCAGCCAATTCACGGGGCTTACTGAGCGAGAAACTAATTTTGGAGGCATTTTAACTCCTTTTTCGTTCAAGGCTGCTCGAATTTAAGTTTAAACGCCAGAGTAATGATGGTAGTGTGTGAAAACAGCGTGGGCGATTCTGTCCGAACGAATGTTAGTACCTAAATGGGATGCCGATTCCTCTTAGGCGGCTCTTGCGCTGGCCGTACCACATCAGGCTACCGCTGTGTCTGAATGCTGCATTTTCCACTTCAGCCACTTATCGGTTTATGGTATCCAGTTGGTAAAATCTTTTCCTTTATTCGAGCACTAACCAAGCATTTTAGTGTAAAGGTGGTATAGTGCAGCGAAAAAGCCAGCTTCCTAAAATTAGTCTTGTTTCAACGAGTGCATCGACGCAGATGCAACCATCTGTACGTCAATGTTTCTGATTCACGCTCCCTCTCCTAATTCCCGCTGTTGTTTGCTCGGTACTCAACCGTTTCCCCACACATTGTCCAAACGTTAACGTTCCGAGCATCTTCCTCCTGCCAGCTGCTGTTAGTCTGAATGTTCGCTGCGCTACTCTGATTGATGATACCACTAGCAAGCTGATGCCATCCGCCTACTCTCCCCTCAAAACTTCTCTTGGTCCCACACTTGTTCGGTTTATCACAGAAAACGTATGCCCCACTGAAAAGGCATCTTGTTTTTGTGAACCTATATCTTGCTACGTAAAGCCGCTGTCCTCGCAAAACTTCAGGCCGTCTGTGTGTGTATTTCAGATTATTATTGAGATATTTTATTCAGTTGAGGTTTATGAAACCTCCACTTGACCCTGGATTTACTGAGCGCTACAAAACCAACCTCCGACTTCAAATGAGGGGCGCTACAAAACCAAACTCCAAGGGACGCTTTGGGCCTGTAGAGGAAGCACATAACCCCAAACTACGGCTTTCACGCTGATTTGAATTACTGGGGCAAAATAAACACAATAAATTAAACATGGCGCTCAAAGCCTCTCAAAGCGAAAATACTGAAGTGCAGTCACAGTTAAAAATCACATTCCCGAATGAGATGAACGACTGATGATAGTTGCCCGGCATAAGTGTTTTTATTAGTTTTTTTTTTATATCCATAAAGAAAAGCGAAGAAATACAGTGTTGACATAGCCAAACCCAATTTAATCGCATTTTAAACATTGCCAAAAAATCCAACGCTTTCATTGCATATTTGCATGTCACATAAACTAACACAAACGTACTTACGTAGATACTTTGCAAAAAATGTTATTAGTCCTGGCTGAATACGGGGGAATCGCGACTATAGCCAGTTCTGCTCTCTTTATATGGGTTCGAGTGATTTCTTTTGTTTGAGCATGTCCTATGCGGAGTCTAATTGTACCTATTTATGCCCGAATGGGAAGTGTTGGACTGGTCTTTTTTCTATAGCTTTGCGGGTTCTATCGGACAGGTCCTTTTTCTATACTTCATTATACTCCTACGGGTACTGTTTGTCGGGATCTCTTTCTTTCCCAGGAGTACTATCGGGCAGACCCTTTTCGTACCTCTAAGTGTAGTATCGACAAGATCCTCTTTTTTCATCTATGGGTACGGTAGTACAGATCTCTTTCCACCGGGATTACTTACACATTAAAAACTCTTTAAAATTAAAAAAAAAATAAGTGCAAAAAACAAGTGCCGAAGACTTCATACCTTTCATGAATGGAGCTGAATAAAAATCTTATCCCATTCGTAATATCTAAATAATCGACTGTATAAGGTATGAAATATATTGTGAACAGATGTACATACATAACTTAGCGATTTTTAAGATAAATATAAAATAAAAAAAAATGTAGGAAGTTTGTGTGAGGATGCAAAGTTTCACGTTTTTTGTGGTCTGCATGAAATAGCTATGACAATAAATCACTTATCTCAACAATATATAACGTAAGCGTAAGTATTTATATGGGATATATAATATATATACCACCGTTCTCTATGATTTTTTCAGACAATAATATATGCTATATATGTGAAATTTGGTGAAATTTGAAGGTACTAGCTGTTAGAATGGGACAGAAATTACGAAAAGTTTCTTTTCTGAACAATCGGTTGTATGGGATATATACTATATATACCACCGATCTATAAAATTTTTCAGAAAACAATGAATGCGTTATATCTAAGCAGTCGGTGAAATTTAAAGCCCGCTCACCGAATTTTATCAATATATCTCAAAAATTGAGGGACTAGCTTACATACAAACAGACAGACGGACATGGCTTAATCAACTCAGCTCTTCATCCTGATCATTTCGGTATACTTATTGGTGAGTCTATCTATTTTCCTTTAAGGACTTACAGTTTTGAGATTCTTGACGAAGTTAATATACCATTTCATTTTCATGAAATATATAAAAATCAAGAAATTGTGTAACGAAAACTGTAGGTCAATCGTTTCAGTCTGTGGAGAGTGGTAAACATAGAAAATATTTCACGTTCTTTACTTTTTCAGTTGTTTCATGACTGTGAAAATCCCTCTTATGCATTAGAAACGCCTACATAAATTTCAGATTGCCTAGTCCCATCTGTACCCAAAAGTGACTAGAGGGAATCAAATATACCCCACTCTAGACATAAGAATGGCAGACCACATGCTTTTTTGCAGGGTATTCGCACACACATATGGAGAATTTCGAAGAGTCGGTAGATTCGAGTATTGTTATCTACAAAATGTAAGAGTGGTCGATGAGCGACGATAGAAAAAATGCCAAAATTGTTGCTACATAAAATAAAAAAGCCAACAGCAAATAAGAAAATAGAAGAAGAAAAAAGCAAAAGTGCAAATAAAAATGTGCAAAAATGAGCAATGCAAAAGTATAAGGGTTAAAGGGCATATAACAAAGGCATACAATGACTTCGAAAAAGATGCGCTGTTGGTAAAGAGTTTCGAAAGGGCACTTTGAACTTATTGGACGCAAAAATGTGTAACTCATTCACACACACACACATTGAACTGTTGTGTGTATGTGTATGTTTGTTTGTTGCCATCGCAATTGATTTAGTGCACTTTTGTTTGCCAAAAATTAATTGAGTTGATGACAAGTGCAATTGATTTATGCGGGACGCAAATGAATTTGCTACTCGCTCGATTCACACTTACAAACAGACAAAAAAGTCACAAGTCATGCACTTTTTAGTCGTATTTTTAGTAGCCGTCTGTTACGGCCGTTGGTGATAATGTTACTATTCCAGCTGAATTTGGTTGGCATTGCTTTTGATGTTACCGCTAGCCACTGATAGTCTAATGATCTGACGTTTACGCCGTCACATGTCTTTGAAGTACTCATACCTAAAGCCGTTAGTTTTGATATAATTTTATTAAGTAATCATATCAACTCATTTTTTTCATAATTTTCTATTAAAACAGTTACTTAATGAACACGCTTTAAATAACTGTTAAATATGGGCACAACAGTTAAAGAAATCGATTGCTGTGCAAGCAAAATTATCGATTTGTTATGGAAAAAATATGGATTTGTCATAATCGATTTGTGATCCACAAAATATCGATTTGTTATCAATTTTTTATCGAAAAAATATCATTTTGTTATAGAAAAATATCGATTTGTTATCGAAAAAATCGACTTGTTGTCAAAAACTTATCGATTTGTTATCTGGAAAATATCAAAAATCTGCCAATTTTCTGTTTTCTGATAATAAATCGATATTTTTTCGATAATAAGGCGATAATTTTTCTAAGTGTCGATTTTTTCCGTATAAAAATTCAATAATATTTCGATATTTAATGACCACGTTTTAAATAATTGTTAATATGGGTACAACTTGTTTCGGTTTCTTACAGAGATTGATTGGTTTGCAGGCAAAGTTATCGATTTTCTATGGAAAAAATATCCATTTGTAATAAAATGTCATCGATTTGCTATCCACAAAATATCGATGTGTTATCGAAAATCTATCAGTTTTTATCAAAATAATATCGATTTTTTATCGAAAAAACCGACTTTTTGTCAAAAAATTATCGATTTGTTATCCGAAAAATATCAAAAACTACAAGTTTTCTATTTTCTGATAATAAATCCCGTGGTGTGATGGTAGCGTGCTCCGCCTATCACACCGTATGCCCTGGGTTCGCACCCCGGGCAAAGAAACATCAACATTTTAGAAATAAGCTTTTTCAATTAGAAGAAAATTTGTCTAAGCGGGGTCGCCCCTCGGCAGTGTTTGGCAAGCGCGCCGGGTGTATTTCTGCCATGAAAAGCTCCTAGTGAAAACTCATCTGCCTTCCAGATGCCGTTCGGAGTCGGCATAAAACATGTAGGTTCCATCCGGCCGATTTGTAGGGAAAATCAATAGGAGCACGACGCAAATTGGAAGAGAAGCTCGGCCTTAGATCTCTTCGGAGTTTATCGCGCCTTACATTTATTTATTTGATAATAAATCGATATTTATTCGATAAAAAATCGATAATTTTTCGATAATAAACTGATATTTTTCGATAATAATCGATTCTTTCGATAACCAGTCAATAAATTTTGGAAACAAATCGACCATTTTTCGATAGTGAACCGATATCACGACGATGATTAACCGATAATATATCGAATCTGGCGGCCACCGTCAACTCCCGGATGAAGAAACGTGGAAAATTTGGATCAATTTGTTTTAATTAGAAAATGCTTTTCTAAAAAATTTTTTTTATTGAAAAACCTTATTTCTAAAATTTTGATGTTGCTTTTGCCCGGGGTGTGAACCCAGGGGGGAACAGTAAATCTCGCGTCTGATCTGCTTTCTTGAATTAACATTATGTAAACCTAATATAAGGCTGTGCAAATAAATGCTATTCCTCAAAATTTAAACCAGAAATACATATCTTGTCCTGACCTTATATTTTTGGGCTCATGCAGGGACTATTTCCAAAACCAACTCGAGACTTTTTTAGTTATAGTGGAATAGTATTAGCAATATGTTAGGGAACATTTCGGGATTATTTTCACGATTAGTTCGGGATCAATTATTTTGAGAACGTCATAGAACCATCTAGGTATCATTGCGGAGCCATTTCGAAATAATTAAGGGATTATGGTAGCGTATATTTTGGAATTATTTCGGTATAACTTTGGAAATATTTAGTAGGGTTCGGGAAAAATTCATTTGAAAAAAAAATCATGAATACGAAAAATTATCGGCTTGTTATTAATATCAGAATATCAGAATTCAGTGTATTATTTGCTGATTATCGAAAAATTATTGACTTGATATCAAAAAAATCGACTTTTTTTTGATGAATAATCTAATATATAAAATTCTTCTGTCATGGTTTTAGAGGCTTAACTCCTCCCAAACGGCTGAACCGATTGTCATGAAAAATTGTGAGTCTAGGGTCTTGAGATCAAAACGTGGACCCGGGTACCCCTAGAATGTGTTTATACAATATGGATATCAAATGAAAGATGTTGATGAGTGCTATAGTACAGCATAATTTTCATACAACTGCTAGGCTAAGCTCTCGAGATATAGCCCAAAACGTGGACCCGGATACACCTAGAATGTGTTTTTACATTATGGGTATCAAATTGAAGCTGTTGATATATGCTTTAGTACAGAGTAAGTTTTACACCGCTGGGTGACTACGGTCTCGAGATATAGGCCAAAACATTGAACCGGATACCCCTAGAATGTGTGTGTATTATGGATATCAAATGAAAGCTGTTGCCGAGAGCTATAAAGTTCATTGTGATATTCGATTTAGTCGCATTAACCTGGCAAAACTGACAAATAAACATGCGAAGCCGAAATAAAGAGAAGAATTAATAATACCCACATACCTATTTACATACGTCCTATTCGATTTGCCTGAAATTTCGTATATAAATTTGCCTATATTAGTATTTACGACGCTTTTTTCCGGGAAGTATACCAGAGACGGACTGAGACTGAGACTCGGAGTTGGACTGGGACTGAGGCTCGGAATGGGACTGGAACAAAATACATACCACCCCCTGGGACTGGCAATAAGAGATGAAGAAGAAGGAGAAAAACTTGAGAGGAGAGAAAAGAGAGAAGGAGACTGAGAAAGAGATATAATGAGACGAAGATGAAGATAGATGAAGCGAAAAAGACGGAGGGAGGAGTGAATAAAAGGATTAGGAAAAAGTGTAGAGGGGTAGGGCAGAGTTAGACAGAAAAAGCGTATTAAAATGTATGCAGATAGATCAAATTTAGGGCAGAACAACGTATGCCGGCTCTGCTAGATAAAAATAAAATTAAAAAAATTTCGATTTGTTATGGAAAAAATATCGATTCATTTTAGAAAAAATACGGTTTTTTTATTGAAACAAATCGATTTCTTGTCGAAAAATATCGACTTGTTTTTGAAAAAATATGGAATTGTTATTTTTAAAATAAAAAATTGGTAACCTTTTGATAAAATATCAATATATTTTCGATAACATTTTTATAAAAAATCTATATGTATATTCAATAAAAAACTCTTTACAAATGTTATTGGAAATATATCAATCTGTTGTCGAATCGAATTTTTATTGAAAGAACTTTGATTTGTTATGGAAAAATATACATTTCTTATCGAAACAAATCGATTTCTTGTCGAAAAATATCGATTTGCTTTCGAAAAACCATCCATTTGTTATTTTAAAAATAACAAATCGCTAACCTTTCGATGAAATGTTGATATATTTTTGAAAACATTTTGATAAAATATCATTATATTCAATACAAAACGTTTACAAATGTTTCTGCCTTAAGCGCGTGCTTATTGATCCACCCTTGTAATGTGGTATTTATGTACGAAGCGGAAAGAAACAGGAGTTAAATATCTCATACTAATTATGTTAAATAATTCGCTTTTTCTGATAGTGCATTAACCGACGTCCGCCTTTGCTTATGTTTGCAAAAAGTTTAAATAACAATTTTCCGCTTAATTTTGCGTGCGCAGCTCTTTGTTTGTTTATAACATTGTAAAGCAGCAATTTATAACACTTTTCATTTATTGTACTGAAATGTAAACCATTTACATATCCGCTGACATATATATGTATGTGTGGATATGTACGTTTGTGCGATGACGCTAAAAGTTTAAGTTTGCAACATTATTAAGTTAATTTAAATTTTTTTTTTGTTTTTGTGCAAATTAAATCAGCTCATGAGAGCGCATATTAGTCAATTACAATTCATGAATAATTAAATTTCACAGTAAGTGACGCTCAAAACAATGATGAGGCGTTGTTTGATGAGGTCGTAAGGTAACTTTTTCGCGCAAATAATGTAAAAGTTGCACATTCTTAGGGTTTGTTTGGGGAAGTTATTCAATTTCATACTGCCCTTACAGTGGAATTGCCCCTGCCAACATCACATCACACCTGTTATTATTAACTCATATACCTGCCGCATTATGTCACACCGGCAACCTATTAATGGCCTACCGCTAATCGAGTGGTCGAGCAAATAATTAACTACTCATATTTTGCTCACTTAATTATTGTTGTATTTGTGTTGGTAATAATAGCGTTAACCCACAAAGATTGGTGGCTTGTACTCACTCGATAGTCTAAAATAGCACAACACGTGTTTGCACTCAGCGAGAGTTCAATGCATTGATTACTTGACACCATTTAAGAAATCGAACGTGAATTCGCACGCCACAACAATTCAGCTGTTCGGACAAGGTCGAGAAATGGACGGAGCGGTAATCATAGCAGGTGACTTTAACTTCAGAGCTATTGAGTAGGAAACGACTTATTCATGAGGAAGACGGGTACAGGACATGTCCGCTAGACTAGGACTAATAGTCATAAACTCTGGCTAATCGTCGAACTTCAGCAGACTAGGCTGCGAAAAAACAATACCAAATATCATGATGGAATCGGAGAGCATTTCTGGAGCCATACAAGTGTGGAATATGCTTGAAGAATTTACTGGCCAGTACATCTTTTTTCTAAGGGGGGCCAGAAGAGCACAATTAGAAGCACCCAAAGATGGAACGTGGCGAATCTAAACAATTTCATCTCATTAAGTACTGAAGAGCGTATAAAAACTACCTCGTTAGGCGTCAAACAAGCATCCAACAAATCAATGCCAATGCCACCAAATAAACAGAAGGAAAAGCAGAGATAAGGTGAAACTACTTAAGCCTGAGGCGAGTATATCCAAGAAACAGGGGCTTGGGGCAAGCTAATGCTGAAGCAGAGTCATGCAAGAAAAAGGAAAATCGCATAAGGGCCGCTATTACTTACAGCAAGAACTGAAAAGAGGAGGATCTTGGAAAAGTTGTTAACAGGGGGGCTGGGTTACAAAATAGTACTGAAAAAGATATGGGCAAGGATGCCGAGACCGAAGTTAAATACAAATGAAATGGATAACACAGTAAAAGCCCCCTTTTCCACTCACGAAATAAGGGAAATTGGTAACATTTCGAGGAAATTTCGAGTAGAGTCTGGAATTTTGGGACCATTTTCTATATCATTTAGGGGCTATTTCGTGCTCACTTCATCATTTATTCGGTGTTTATTCCGGGAATATATGAAAATAGATTTGGCTTTGGATTTTTCTATCTTCATATAGACATATGGTAAATCATTTGATACTGGAACCTGTTCTCCCAAATAACTATAACTCAGAGATGGCTCATTCAATCAGTTTATTTATATTATAAGAATTGTTATCAGCTGGATGCTGAACACCACGAGTCTCTGCACATAAAAGCCGTATTTAACGGCTTGGTTTTTTCCCCGACAAATCCGCAACCATAGCTGCCGCGCTTTCTTCATGCCTTGTTTCAACTACAGGGAATTGAAAAATATCGAAAGACCGACGTTCGCTTGAAGCCGTTGAGTCTCACTTTTGTTTAAAAATGCTCAAAGTAACATACGAAAGATTGGGGAATCAGGGCGGCCGCACAACTTCACAACTTTGCGGCATTACCCTTCTTAGCTCCCCTTTGGTTAAAGAAGGCCGGTGGTGTGGCCTCAACAAAGATTGGGACTTAAATTTTATAAATACTGTCACACAGAAAGAAATTGCCGCAATAAAATCATCAGTTTCATACAATTGCCTTTAGATTGACCAAACTCTGTTGAACTAATCTAATTTTCGTTCCGTCAAAACAACAGTAGTTGTTGTAAAAAACGATAATAGATCTGTTAATCTATACGTGACAAAATTCGGTACGGCGGTCAGAGTTTCGGTTGATCAAACGAAATTGAGGTGTTGTTAAAACAACTGCGCTCCTTTGTTGAATGAACAGTCATATCTTTGTTGATCTTTATTTGGAAAAAGTTGGCAGTATCTGCAGAGAGAGACAGTTCACTTTACTAAATATAATAAATTTGTATTGTGAATCTCGTTACCAGGTATTAAGGCTTTTCCCAGTAAAATTTTTCCTACAGGGAGGGCAAATATTGTATGGAGAATTTAATAAACAATTTATACTTACTATTAGTAACATGAAAAAGGCGAGAGACTGCAGTACATTGCTGTTAAGACGAGAAGGTGAAAAGAGAGTGTAGACCTGGGCATGAGTGATGTTAAAAAGTGGGAGTGCGGGCGGCAGATTTATTGTGTCAGTAGGAGCAAACCCAATTTAAAGTACATTTTTATTAGGCATGATTAAGAAAAGTATAAAAGGAGAACAGAGAAGTGGGTGGCAGAGAAACGGAATGAGTTACGACGGACTTCTTATTATTATACCTAGCTGAGCTGAACGCTCATGTTATTGTTACTGACATACAATTAACAACATGAAAAATTAATCTGGCTCAGATAGAATCACAGACCAATGGGTACATACTTTTCAAAAGGAGGAGGATGCCCCACGCTCCCTTGGACAATATGTCAACTATATCATGTAAAACAGGATTACGGGCTTTGGCGAAAAAAACTACATTTTGTTTTGAGGAAAAAAGGGTAAATACGCTCCCTGATTGATTGATTTATAAGCGTTAAACGAACTCTCCACAAGATATATTGGCAGTGGTATCTGTTAAGATGGGTTTTTGTCGGATGTACATAGATCCAACTTGGAAACGATTTGATATGACCACAAAACTTATCATCCCATTCACAACCCCTTCTTCAGTGAAGAGCTTCGGGTCGCCAAAGTCCCGCTTTGAAGCGTAATATGAGAACAATGTAACGTGGTAGAGTTGACATGAGCGAAATCAGACAGGAACTCAATAAATGGGAAAGGAAAAGAACGGAGGCGAAGTGAAAGGAAAGGAACAAAGAAAGAAGGAGAATATACAGGAAAGACTAGAATTCAAAGACGAAGCGCTAACCGTAACCAATTGGCGTGTTATCAATTTGTTATCGAAATGTTGCTGCTTGTTATCGATGAGTTACCAGTTTATTATAGGTGTGTTATCGACGGTATATAGACGTGCGATCGATATCTTATTGAAACGCAATAAACTTGCGTTCGATAACAAAGATGTATGAGTTACTGGTTTTTATCGACAAGTTATTGTTATATTATCCTAAAGTTATCGGATATTTATCGAAAAATTATTAACATGTTTTCTAAAAGTTTAAAAAAGGTTAGCAATTTCTAATCAAAAAGTTATAAATTTATGGGCGAGAATTGTTTTTATCGTTGAGTTACTGTTAAGTTATAAAAAGTTATCGATTTGGTATCGGAATGTTAACAATTTGTTACCGACGTGTTGAAAATTTTTTATAAAAAAAATCGATTTGCTATCGCAAAGTTATCTTTTTATGATCGAGAATTTATAAATATATTAGCGTGAAATTATCGATAAGTTATCAAAAAGTTATCAATTTAGTATCGAAGTGTTACCAATTTGTCATCGGCGTGTTATCGATATATTTTCGAAAAGTTATCGATTTCTTTTAAAAAGTTAGAGATTCGTTATAAAGAAGCTATCGATTTTTGCGTGGTGTTACCAACTTGTTAGCGGCTTGTGATCGATTGGTTTGTTATAAGACAGAAAGTTATAAAAATTAACTCTAAAATCGATGACACATCTCCGATAACAAAGCAATAACCGATAACATACTGCTTCTTCGCATTTTCTTTATATCAACTTTCCGATTCTATCTCCAACAACTTGCGCAAATAGTTACAAAAAACAACAAAAACCTGGAACTAAAAAAGTTGCAGCGGGGTATAAATTTTGCAAAACCTCAACTCTCTTATTAATAATTTGTTTCGGGAGCTAAATATTTTATTTTGATTTGCATTTTTGCACGCAAGTATGTGTGTATGTAAACATATTTAATTATTTATTATGTTACTTTATATGGAAAACGCATCGTAAGAGATTGAGTGAGTAAACGCTGTGATGAGTGAATGTTCAATGTTATTAACGTGAACGAGCGGCCCAAGCGTGACAATTCAATGAACGGCGTCGTTAACCGATGAAGTAAAACCAAAAAACTCGCATAAAAATCACGAAATTACAAAAACAACAGCAATACATAAAAACAAAATATATCGTCCGTTGAATTTATAGAATTTTTTGAATAATTTTGAAAACGTGCAAAACGCTCTTTATTATAAAAATCACGTAATTGTTGATATTGTTAAAACAAAATAATTAAATTCTAAAGTTTAAAACATTTTTGCCGTTTAAGGCATATTTTTTAATTCAGTTAAAGCAGCAATGTGTAAATTACAACAACAAAGTTACAAACCGCACTACAACTCTTTTGCTATGAAAATTTTGTTGTTGGCATTTTGCGCCTTTTTCTTAGTGACTGGGCCAAGGTTTGCGGTGAGTATTAAAAAGTTTAATTTTATATTTAATAAAAAAAAATTTTTTTTCTATACAAATAATTTCAAGTGCGCAATTGAGTCACTGGAAGAGACATCAATTGGTAGCGATTCCGCAGAAGATTTCGAAGAGAGTTTCGCTGCCGCTACGCTACTCGCAAAAGATACAGTACTCCGTAAGAATCCAGCAAATATTGGTAATAAATTGAAGGATTTGTGGGAGCAAGTGCCCGAACATGAACTCATTGGTGGCGATATCAAAAGGAAGTGAAGAAAGTGCAATAAGTGAAAGGTAGTGAAATGTGCCGAAAGTGAGAAGCTGTGAATGAAAGTTTGTGCAGCGCAAGAAAAATTCGCAAAGGCAATTGCAGTTCTGAAGCTCAATTGCTTAACTTATAAGTAAACATTGTGCTGTTCAAATTACTGTTAACTCTTTTAGTAAAAAAATTCAAGTCTTATCTAGCTAATAGCTTTGCACTGAGATTTTAAGTGATTTTGTTAAATTTGTTTTTATTTTTTTTTTTTTTTTTATTTAAATATTATTTACTTCTGCTGAAGTGGTTTGTGAAATTTTATTATTGTTAATGCTTGTGAAATTATGTAATAATTTGTTATTTTAGTATTATTTACATTTCTAGCTCAAGCCATGAATTCTCAAAAGGAAAATGTAATGCATTTGAATAAATAAAATAATAATAAAATAAAAAACAAGTAAGAAAGGGACTATGTTCGGCTATACTTCATATCTCTCATGAATGGGACTGTACGATAATATGATAAAGCTTCAAAAATTTCTAATATCGGATGTAAACAAAAAAACAAGTAAGAAAGTCTAAGTTCGAGTGAACCCGAACCTTAAATACCCAGCTGTGCACTTGAAACGCTGTTGTTGTTTGTTTTGTGTGGTTAATAGTGTATGGTTCTATTCTGAAGTAATTTTCGTTCAAAAGAAGCAAAAAGAATACAGACGCTGCCACTAATGAGCTTGAGCAGCTAAAAAAGTCAATACCAAATTTCATTAGCTTAGCTGTATTCGTTTTTGAATTATCTCATTTTTCTAAATTTTCGCTATCGAAAAAGTAGGCATGGTTATCATCCGATTTTAAATACCAATCCATTCTGGGGCTAGATAAGCCCGTATGCATTATTTTAAGATATTTAATATTTGCTCAAGTTATCGTGTTAATGGACGGACATGGCTTAGTCAAATTTTTTTTCGATACTGATGATTTTGATATATGGAAGTCTATATAATATATATATTAGGGTGCGCCTTGGCTATATGGGAGAAAAAAAAATATAGCGTACAGGGCATAACACCCCCCAAAAGTTGCATTCGAGTATAATATTATGTTCTGCAAAAAATTTTGGCGATTGGATAATGTGAAGACGTGGCGCAACGAGGGTTAAGTTTGCAAGATTCATAAAAAATTTTTTAAAATCACAATATCTTCAGTACTATTGAACCGATTTTCAAAACTTTTTTTGCATTGGATAGGTAATTAAATTACCTTTCATGAGGTACCACCGCTGTGGGTGCAAAACCGCGTATGTGCAATTTTATTTTAAAAACAACCCTGGGCTACGCCATGCCAAGTCCTTCTGCGTAGTACATCCTTCTGCGAAGTTGCATTATAGTATACATAATACATACATACATAAATATTCATAATCAGGAGCCATATGCAGGCATTGCATTGGCACACAATCCTACATGTATGTAGCTCGCACAGCGGTGGCTGGCAGCATGCAACTAATCTGCTACCAATTCGACACCACGCTTAAGTACTTTTTCTCCGTGCCGAACTTTGGTTTAGCCGAAGCCAAATCGTGTCGCGATACACCTGAACAGGTCGTCGGTAAAAAACTACTTAAGCGCGGCCAAAATGTAGGCATTTAAGCAGTAGTGAAATAAGTGATAAAGTGTTTAATAAAAATAAAAACTAAAAAGTGTTTAAAATTAGTGCAAGCTCCAAAGTGTCCAAAGAGATCAAAAATTGGGTACCAAAGAGTTCAAAAAATGTAGCAAAAACTGCAAACTTGACTTATACAGACGTGATAATTATATAGTTTATCAAGAAGTTTAAAGTATGCTACCTCGTGTAATTTAAATAAGACAATTAAATTAAATTAAGTTAAAAATGCAAACCA
The DNA here is from genome assembly GCF_040869045.1 of Eurosta solidaginis. Classification (NCBI taxonomy): domain Eukaryota; kingdom Metazoa; phylum Arthropoda; class Insecta; order Diptera; family Tephritidae; genus Eurosta; species Eurosta solidaginis. Next base: position 38,729,538 of record NC_090322.1, on the reverse strand, counting down.
GGACACAAGAAAATTTATATCTCCTTGACTATGATGAAAGCCAAATTGTCGGTGCTAAGTTGCCATCCAACGAATAAGTTTTTCGTTTGCTTTTTTATAACCTTCGTAAAGTAAAATTAAGTCTCCGTGGTGCTGCTTACCTCGTTATTAAAGAAGTGGAAGTTTTTTGGGCTAAAGCACGAATACCAACGAAGAATGTGGACAAAAGTGTTTTAAAACTTGAAGGCTTGTATCAGGAATGGAAGGGGTTGCTGAAGAGCTCTAATCGCCGGACAACAATGCAGGAAAATCGGGAGCAAGATTTTGTTGCAACTTTTAATAACCTTTTTGACATTGCCCACGCTGATGCCCTACAACTAGTTACGATTGAGGAAGATTAATTATTTCTTCTAAGCCAAAGGCAGGAAGGGAGACCCGGTTCAATGATTGGTTCAGATCGCGTCTTGTTGGAAAAAGAAAAGAGGAAACTCCTTCGCGAAGCTGTAGGAAAACATAAAAGCGCCGAATATATTGCTAACATCCATGGTAAGATATATAATTTAATACGGTTCGAGTTTGACGTTGTTTAGCGTAAAAATTTTAGTTTCACCATGTTTTTATTGTTTGTGTCAAGTGTGTTGCAAAAAGTATAAATTTTTTTCTTTTTGGTTTGTTGTTTAATAGGCGAGTATAAAAATCCCGAATGCACGTTAACTGAAGATGAAAGTAGTGAAAATGAGCAAGATGATGAAAATTTATCCAAAGATTTCGACGATTTGCCGGGTCCCAGTAATGTAAAGAAAAGTCGGGCGCGAATCAACTTTATTACACCCGAGCTTGTCACAGTTCTGAATAAATGCAAAGTAAGTGATCGTGATGCGGTACGAATACTAATAGCAACTGCTAAAGCTTTAAAACATGACGCTAACGACCTTATTATAAACGGAACCTCCCTTCGACGGTGTCGTTTTCGATATCGAGTTGAATCCGCCCAAAAAATTTATCGCGCCTTCAAAAACCAGGAAATAACTGCAGTGGTGGTTCATTGGGATGATATAATTTTACCATCTTTGATCAACTCAGAGAACGTTGATCGGCTACCGGTAGTGATATCATTCAATGTTACTGAACAATTGCTTGGAATCCCAGCTATTTCTGCGGGCACGGGAAAGCAACAAGCGTCAGCCATATACAACTTGCTCAGCGAATGGGGCCTTCTTGAAAAAGGTCAAGCCCTCTGCTGCGATACTGCAGCGTCCAATATGGGACGTTTACAAGGGGCGTGTATAATTTTAGAGCAAAAATTAGAGAGAGACCTTTTATATTTACCCTGCCGACATCACATTCTGGAAATAATTTTGCGGAGCATGTTTGAACAAAAAATGCAAGTGTCTTCTGGTCCTGGTGTTCAAATATTTCACAGATTTAAACAGAGTTGGCAGAAAATAAATCAAATGAATTTCAAATGTGGTGTTGAGGATAACTATGTGTGTGAAAGATACACTTGTGGACGCATCAGAAATTATAGAATTCGCCTTGCAGAATCTCAATGAAAATCAACCACGAGAGGATTATAAAGAATTACTCCAGCTAGTTGTAGTTTTTCTTGGTGGTCCGATATCCCAGTTCGTATTTCGGGCACCTGGAGCATTTCATCATGGCTAAGGCAATTTATTGCTTAAAAATATTTTTGTTTCGGGAGGAGTTTAATTTAAGCAAATATGAGGAAGATGGAATTCGGGAGATTTGTATATTCATTCCAAAAGTTTATTTGAGAGCCTGGACAAGAGCACCCGTTTCTGCAGAAGCTCCGAGGCAAGATTTAGCTTTGATCAAAAACTTGTATGCTTACAGATACATAGATGATCGGGCTAGTCAGGAACTGCTACGCAAATTTTGTAACCATTTATGGTATTTAACTGCAGAAGCTGCTGGATTTGCCTTTTTTGACCCACAAATCAACAATGACATAAAAAAAAACGTATGGTGGCCGCTTTGAAAAATGTTAACGATACCGAGGAAAAAAAGTTGATAGTACCTTCACAGGATTATAGCCTATATTCCGACAAAAGTATTGAAGACTTCATTTCACAAAAAACCAAAAGTTTCTTTAAAAGATTCGGTATACCAACAGATTTTTTAGCAAAAAATCCTGTAGAATGGAAAGATGAGTCGTCTTACAATATCGGATTAAACATAGTTAATAAAATAAATGTTGTTAATGATACGGCAGAAAGAGCAGTAAAGCTTATGGAAGATTTTAATAACGTACTTTCAAAAAATGAGGAAGAAAAGCAATTTATTGTTCAAACTGTAGCTGCTTATAGGAAACTTTACCCTGACGCAAAAAAGTCGACACTTTTGCAATAAGAGCATTAATGTACTATGTGTAAATGCCTATATGTATAAAAAAATTTATGAACAAAATGAATTTATTAAACTCGCTATTCTTTTTCAAAATGCAAATACCTTTTCTTATAAATTTTAGAAATAAAATCGCTCATAAAATTACCACTGTAGTATTATTGGTTTATATTGCAATTTTTATGAATCTTGCAAACTTAACCCTCGTTGCGCCACGTCTTCCCATTATCCAACCGCCAAAATTTTTGCAGAACATAATATTATACTCTAATGCAACTTCGCAGAAGGATGTACTACGCAGAAGGACTTGGCATGGCGTAGCCCAGGGTTGTTTTTAAAATAAAATTTGAAATTTTGCACATACGCAGTTTTGCACCCACAGCAGTGGTACCTGAAATGAAAGGCAATTCAATTACCTATCCAACGCAAATTTTTGAAAATCGGTTCAATAGTACAGAAGAAATTGTGATTTTAAAAAAATTTTTATGAATCTTGCAAACTTAACCCTCGTTGCGCCACGTCTTCCCATTATCCAATCGCCAAAATTTTTTGTAGAACATAATATTATACTCTAATGCAACTTTTTGGGGGGTGTTATGCCCCATAGTTCAAAGTCAAAAAATAAGGCGCACCCTAATATATATAGTATATATATATATATATATATATATATATATATATATATATATATATATATATATATATATATATCGATTCCTTTATACCTGTACAACCAACCGTTATCCAATCATAGCTATAATATAAAGCTATAATACCTTGTGTACGGCTTGGTATAATAATAAACTAATATGTTCTTTTCCCGAAATTGTCACAATGATCAAACAGAGATTTCTTAAATGGTCACTACACCAAATTGTTAAGGTCCCTGAAGTCAATCGGCCCTATAGCCACTTTAAATGGTCAATTGACGTTATGACCAATTAAAATGGCCATAAGGTAAATTGGCGTTATGACTCCTTTGAAGTGGTCATAAGATCAACTGACCTTATGACTGTTGACCTTATGTCACCCCACCATTAAATTATTTCCGTTTCAATTAACCTTATGGCCATTCTTCATAAAAGGTCAATGTCAATTATACTCATGGTAAAAATGGAAATAATTACTATGTGCGATTTACCCCCGAGAAGATTCGGACAGTGTTTCTTTTTGGTTTTCCATCGAAAATTTATCGCTTTATTATCAAAAAGTTATCGATTATTTATCGAAAATTAGTCGATATGTTATCAAACAAATTATTGACTGTAATCAAAGAGCTATCGATTTGTCGCCCAATAGTTATGGACTTGTTCTCGAAAATTAATCGATTTGTTATAACAGTTACCGATTTATTATCAAAAAGTTGTCGATTATTTGTCGATATACTATCAAAAAGTTATGGATATGTTATCTAAAATCTGAAAAACGATGATGCATCTACAACCCGTCGATAACACGCCAAAAAGAAACCAGTGGACACAATTTCGTAATCGATAATCAACCGATAATAAAGCAATAACTTCTCGGTAAGAAGTCGGCGAAGCTTTTCTTTTTTTAACTGTTTCTAGCAAAGTTACCTTTGTTTAAAGTTACTTCTCTTTAACTTAAAACCAGTATTTTATAGACGTCTTGGGGAGTGTTATGGATGTGCAATATCCTTTGCCGGTACGTTCCGGAAAACAAGCACCATTAGGTTACTAGCCCGACCATCTCGGAAACGACCACATTAAACATTCTAGGTTAAACCCTACATCCATGACAATCTTGGGGTCGCCAGAGCCTCGTCTGCTAAAGAAACAGAATTCTCTATGAGTAGGTGAGGTTGACAATTAGGTTGGAGAAGCTATAAATTGCGCTGGCAACCCCCTGAGAGGGGTTGAATCAATTTGGTATTTTAGTCGCCTCTTACGACAGACATACCTGTCTCGGGTATATTCTAAGCGCTCTAACCCGCTGGGGGTATCTTGAACTCATCGTTTTCACTAATTGCGGCTAAGTTTTTGAACGAATTTGAATCTGGTGCGGTACAATACTACCACGTTCTGGTACAAGTCCGCCCGTCCCGGGGCAAAAAACAAATGTCGTACCCTTGGGTCTGTAAATAAAAGTCACTCCTTCAAAAGACATGTCGTGTCGCAGGTATGTTATAAGACGCTGATCTGTTTGAACTATATCTCCTTCTTCACTGCGTTGCGCTCATATACAATTTATCCCTCCACTCACACCCTTATTTTCTTGGACAGTGCGATATTTTTCATCGTAAGTTGTGCTTAATCTTCGCTTTGCTAAATCATTGACGCTTTCTTTATTTTCGAATGTACATTCTAATGCACCATCGGCTCATAGAGCCTTTCATCCATGCATGCATCCGTTCATTTCTCTATTTGAGCTTGTGAAGTATGTGCGGTCAGTTCGAATATATTTTTAACAAAATACCTCTGCTTTCCTCTCCCCCATACCACGATATGTACACACTTTTGTATCCATGCCTTGAAGTTCTTACCCCAATCAAAACCAGCATTGTCTTTTCATGAACCAAAAACTGACAACTAGCGTTTGTGACCCCTTTGTCATCCCGCTGCTTTACTCAGCGTTCTTCAATACTCTCTTAATTTTGTTGTTTTTTTTTTCTATCTATTGTTGTTGCCTCTTTGCTGCCACATATTTCAAGTGCTTTCGGCACACATCCTCTTGACTAGATAGCTTCTGTTGTGTGGTTGTTATTGTTGCTCTTTTTCATTGACCATGCTTGGCGCGTGCTGCGTTATAAATGTGCCTGCTTATGTGCTAGAGGCCAAAAGTTCAAGGAGGCCAGCAACAAATACATATATTAAGTGGAGATAAGCATTTTAAGCTGTTTTCTTCAACTTTTAAAATAAATAATTATTCTTTCATATGCTTGTTGGCAAATGTTGTTGTTTTTGCCTTTCATATTAAATGTGTGGGCAATCGCTGTCAAATTTTGTTGCTTTACATAACTGCTGCTAGATATCTGATGCTTCTTCTAATTAAAGTTGTTGTCTTTCTTCTCCACCTTACTTCTCTTTTGAAAAACGTGTGAATCTTCTATGTCAGAAGTCCGTGTAGCCTTTGGCCAACATTGCTGTTGCCAGTGTTTTGTTTATTTAGGATTTTATTTGCTTGCCTTCTTGTTGGACATGAGATCTAATAGACTTATAAAATTAGTACTTGGATGGATGTAATTTCTTTATTTACATGTGGTCAATCGAAGCTCTAAAAAGACTTTGAAAGCAAGTGTGATGACTATTGAGAGAAGTGGGGAAACCAATTAGCTGCTGTTCACTAAAGGAAGCTGAGAGCCATGTTCTACTACTGAAATTCAAGCATCCTCGTTGCTCTACTGTAGATAATATCAGTAACTCTGGTTCAAGATACCTTACCTATCCCGTATGATATCTTGTTCGTTGGGTCTGTTTCGTCACACTCGATATGAGAGGAGACTTACGTAGTTTGTTCGCCAATAGTAGCGGCAGAAAGCTACTAGTCATTTAAATTCGTAAATATTTCCGCAAATTCGTGGCTTTACCAAAGCTCAAGCTTAGACCTCGTAACCTTAATCAAAGAAAACATTGAAACAAAAGCCACGGAAAATACATTTTTGATGTACAAACATCTTCGATCTTGGTATGGGAAATACAGAATGTAAGCACAATATGCAAATTGTAAGAGTAGGCGTAGTCTTTTAGTATTTGAGAGTGATTGGGGGAATATAGAATATATGTTAGAATGAGTGCAGTCACTACACTGTAGCGTAATTTGTTCGGCGTATAAAGTTGTTGACAAGGTTGTTGTTGTTGTTGTAGCGATAAGGACACTCGCCGAAGGCCTTGGGGAGTATCATCGAGTTGATGGTCCTTTGCCGGATGCAGATCCGGTACGTTTCGGTACCAAGCCCAAACATCTCGGGAACGATTTGTTATGACCATATGGGACCTTCTAGGCCATCCCGCCCTCCCACCTCCTACATCCATGAGGAGTTCGAGGTCGCCAGGGCACCGGCTCTTAATGAAACAGGATTCGCCCGGATAGGTCAGGTTGACAATTGGGTTTGGAGAAGCTATATATTACGCTGGCGATCTGAAAGGGCTGCGCTGCACAACCTCTTGAATCTATTTTATATTTTAGTCGCCTCTGACGACAGGCAAACCTACGGCGGGTATATTCTAATCCCCCAACCTGCTGGGGGTTCTTGTTGACAAGGTAAAGGCGAGCTATCGATTTATTATCGAAGTGTTATAAATTAGCAATTGAATATTGGTCGAATATTAATCGAAAATTTATCGATATTTTACTAAACAGTTATTGATTTGTTATCGAAAAGTTATTGATCCTTTAACAGAGTGTAACCAATTAGTTATCGGCGTGTTGCCGATTTGTTATCGAAAAACTACTGGTTTTTATCAACACACTGTCGATTTTTTATTGTCGAATATTATCGAGGTGTTACCGATTTTTTTCTGTGGGCTATATATTCCTTATTTCTCGAAAAATTATCGATCTCATCAAAAAGTGACAGATTTGTTATCGAAAAGTTATAAATTTGCTTCCGGAGTAAAATAGATTTGGTATGGGCGTGTTATCGACAACGGCAAGCCGGTAACGGAGAGATAACTCGATGATTATATATCGATAATAAGCAGGAACTAACTGGTCGGTATCGGTTATTGCAAATAAAAAGCCTACAAAACTCTTCTAAAAAATCCCGTACTAGCCTCGAATCATGAACCTAATGTTGTTGTTGGTGTCTCAATAAAGTCACTCCCCGAAGGTTTTGTGGAGTGTTATCGATGATTTGCCTATTCTACCTGGCTATGCTCTTTCAGAAGTGAAAGAAGACATGGATAAATTCTCCTCTTGATATAAACTAGAATATAAATAAGGCCGTGGCACGGCTTGTCCTCAAAATTTGTAATTTTAAGAAGAAGTATTTGGCACTGCAGTCGAAAGGCTTTGCCCACATGATGTACATTATTTGAGCCCATTGTGGTCGGTTGACTAAGATAATATAACGTGAAGCTTAATCCATCGACGGCAGGCGGAGGTCCTGATCTGCGCATTTTAAGGGATCGCAATATCGAGTCGGGACATCATGCGGAAATGCTTGTAGTAGAAAAAGGGAAATTCAATCAACAAATTTTCTGCTTGATCAGATCTTGGTGAAACTTTTGTGAGCCTTGTTATATACATCGCGACCCGCGGAATCTGGCACAACCTACGATTAGTTTAGTTCACAAAATTCTCAGCTATTCATTCTAAATGCTGACATGCCTTTTCTAATGCCAAATGTGAAGATTCCCAAATGCTACATTTGTTCCATGAAATCAACGTAACTATCTCCATATATACCTAATGTTGTCTAGCCTTATGGAGCAAAAATGAACGTGCTGACTAGGTAGAGTAAAATTTGGTTACAACAACAACGGAACCGACCTCAGTGTTTTCCAGGTGATTTGCAGAACTTGTTAGTACAGTTGATCCTTAGTTCAGCCAAGTAATTTTTGCGGGTTGACAGGCTTAGAGAACTTCCACGGTAAGGCACGCCTGTCGTAGCAGCTGATTAGATTTACAGAACGGAAGGTTTGAACGGTCAAAAAGATCGTTCTCGCAGTTTTGGGGCTTATACTAAAAGGAGTTAAGTATTTGAGCGACCTCGATATATCCTACAACCCACTACTCACATCTAAATTCAGGGAAGTTTTTCTCTAACGGCAACAACCACAATAACCAAGAGAGAACAAGTCATCCTCTACCTATTTTTTCCTCGATAAATATCCTCTCCTTCGTCAACGAGAGGCTTTGCTGCACTAAAATACTTTCTCACCACTTCTCCCAGTATTGATATCAGTTTTTCCGAAGACCAGATCGTAGCTGGATAGTCAGGTAAGATAATGCCCAACCTAACCCCACTCAGCACATACCTGACAAGCTGTTCTATCGCGATGGGGTGGCATGGGTGCCTTGGCACTTGATGCCCAGCTTTCCAGAGCATTTGGCAGTGCTCTTGCATGACCAGCTGTGGGCAGCGATAACTTTTTGGGCTCTCTATCTAGTGGAGCTGTGCTATAGGAGTGGCCCCTCTATACGTGCTGATACCTAATGTTCTTCGGCGAGTTCTCTAGCTTCGTGACGCCTGACGCCTGACACCCCAAGAAAAATTATCAACCCTTCGTATTTCACTGCACTAAATTTTACCAACAAGCCGAGCATTGTTCGGTTGGGGTATAGTTCGAACTGAAGGGTCTCATCGTTACAGCAATGTGATATCACAAATGATCATTTCAGTGTACAAGGTACTTCCCTGGTCTCGAGACAACTATTTTCGTTCCTGATTTAATGCCATAGTGTCATATATAATCACATAATTGTGGCAGCATGGGTCAGTTCTAAATATAGCCTTCTTTTAGGCTGTCTAGTTGAAGTTTTTTAAAAGAAATTTGTGAGCACCATTTTGCGAAATTCATAGACAAGAACCAGTTCCGAATAAGTTAAAACTTTGTAAATTAAGAAATATGTATGCTAAAAAAACTAAGCTGTGAATTTTCGCCAAATCAAGCCAATTTCATAACTTAGGCAGACTTTTAATGCCAAAACTACTATAAACCAGATCCCACTGCCTTACTGGGCGTTTTTTTTTTATATTCTTATATTAAAATTACTTACCTTATGCATTAATTTTAAAAAATTTCTGCATCACTTGGTATTTAGAACAAAAGCATACTTCATACGTCTTAAATTATACTTCAAAATTTTTGTATGACTCCCAAGACGACCATTGCATAGCGCTATTAAAATGCATCCCACACGCAGCAAAAAAAAAACACAAATTGCAACAAATAAACCCAAAATAAGGACATACTTAAAACATCTTTCAAACACGCTAAGCAGAGTAGTGTCAAAGACTTGAGCCTTTCCACAGGTCAATTGCCAAAACTTTTACATTACTCAAGTAACAAAAACTTTTCCATACTTTTGGGATGCATGGGAAAAACATTGAGTGGATCAGTAGTCGTACGACGACGACACCTACAAAAGATATTTAAGTACAATAAAAAATTATAGAACAAAAAAAAAAAAAAAAAAAAACAAATACCGTTTACTAACTACCAAAATAACGCTGGACTTACTGCACATTCTTCAACGAGATAGCTACTAACTATTTACGCTTAAGTAGCGCCACACAAAAATCCCGGCAATGCAATGAGCCTGCAGTGTTCGGGTTTAGTTACTTGCGAAAACTTTGTCTCGCTTAGACTTTACATTAACTCCACTCACGTGGTTTTACACCCAGATGCAGTAGCCGTTTGATCAATCAAAGTAGTGACCTGTGAGCAATCTTGTGATGAACCCAAGGATGTTCTTGGCTAAGTTGATTACTGTCACTTGGCGATTGATTCGACTACACGTATTTCGTTCGTTTGATGCCACAGTAATTTCTTCATTTCGATATCTAACTTTCTAAGCTCCTAGTTTTTGATATGGAGCCGTACGACTTATGTGGACTCATGTGCTGGGAGCTCTTCAGCCGCTGCCCTAATGAATACACTGATGAACTAGTTTGTTTATTCCCATCTACCTAGAACCCAAGCTACCTGAATTTTAGTGCGTAATGGTGTTTACGTTTTCCATGAATTCAAGGACTATGAGTACGGTATGACTGTCACTCAGTGAAGTAGTGTTTCCTTGAAGTACTGTCGTTGAAGATTTGCAATGGTTTGAACCCGCTGGCCCTGGGGAAATTCAAGAAGAAAGAGTCGGCCCATTCGCGCTGTGGCAACGAGGTCATTGTTGACGCATACAAATTCGAAACTGTAAAGGACTTCGTGTACTTGGGAACTAGAACCAAAATTAACAATAACAACAGTGCCAGCTCAAACCGAGAATAACCACTTGTCAACAGGTGCTGTTTTAGACTGTGTATCCAATTAGCGAGTAAAGCCCTCTATCGTCGAATAAAAATCGCGCTCTACAAGTCGCTCCTCATAACCGTCCTGGTGTATGGCTGGGAATTATGAACGGTGTCAAGAGAAGATGAGATGGTTCTTGGGTTCTCCAGAAGATTTTTGGTCCCGTACGTTATGCTAGCAGCGAGTGTGGAAGCGGATGTAATGATTAGCTGTAAGAGCTTTACGCAAATATGAAGATAGTGCAGCGAAGACAAGCCCAAATTCATTGCCGGCTTTGTCGAGGTGTGTGAATGGGCAAAAACGCTCCGGCCAAGAAAGAACTTCAGTCCACACCGCGGTTTGGAAGCAAAGTAAGGGACAGACCTTCTCCTGAGTTGGACTAGGGAAGTGGAGGAAGGCTTGACTTCTCCTGATGCTCTCAATTGGTGTCAGTTAAAGCGCAACAGGGATACCTGATGTGACTTGTTGCGAAAAGCCAAAATCGGTTAGGCGGTAAAGCGCCAATTAATGATGCTAATGATAAGAGGTTCACCCGTACTTCTAATAGTAATCCAAGTGAACTTGCAATTTCAACAGAATTGGACCATAGCCACATTGACGTTAGAGACATTGGCTCAACATTAGGGTTGAAAAGTTTTCGGTTTGGCACACCTTTGTTATCGATGAAGTACGGACGAGTTGGCGATATTTTTATCGAAGTGTTATAAATTTAAGTTTTTTACCGATGATTTATCGGTTTTTCTGACAGGTTATTTTCGTGTTTTAGACCTTTAGAGGAGTTATCGATGTTTTATCGAAAACTTATCGATTTTTTAAGAGCGACTTTCGTTTTGTCATCGATAAAATATCACTTTGTTATTGTAAATTTATCGGTGTATAACGTATACACGAACTGATGTCGATGTAGGTCTCGAGTGATTTTTGTTTTTTGTAGAATGGTATCAAAGTCATTCTGAAAAGAGCTCCAACTAATCTCTTATTTGTTTAAGGTAACGGTGCTTTGACAATGAGATCAACCTACGTTTCTGGCTACCAAGAGGGACGTTCAAGGACTACGAGTTAATGCTGATTAGACTCATGCAACTATCTCAGCGAAGTCCTAGTACTTTAACTTAAGCTTAACCGAACTCTAATTTAAGAAGCCAAGGCCAGAGAGACCAAACCCTTAGAACAAGGAAAATGCTATCAATAAGAACAGGTGTGGCATCTTTTTCAAAGAAATTTACCAAATACGTAGGATGTTATGCAAATCACAGCATGGTATATGAATAACGCTACCTCCCACGCGAAACCCGCCTTTTTATACTTCCCTACATCATCTTTGCTCCGCGTGGTTTTTGTTTTGTTGTACAATTTGAGGCTATTCTAATTCATTTCAAAGTTTTTACACCAACCACCAGTCCTTTTCTTCTATCTGCTGTCCCTTCGCCAGAATTTTTTCCCCTCACTCCTTCCGCCCATCACTTGATGACTGCTCTTATTCTTGCTTGCTTGCGCATTTTTGTTGTTTGACGCTTTTGTCCAGGGTTGTCGTAGAAGTTCTTTAATTGCTGTTGTTGTGTTGTTCTTAGCTGGTACTTAGCGGTCTTAAGTGTCCTGCCGTGTTCCTAGCTCACTCACACACTACAGTACTCATCTTGCTTGCAATCATTTGACGTGTCTTAGCGTACACCTTTTCCTACTCAGTGTCCACCTTCTGTTTTTTGTTTTATAAATTCTCCTAGTTTGGTAGTGGACACCACAAACCGGAAGTTTTCTAACCATCAACTACTCAGGTAAGTTGTCTTTCTTATTACTCAACTTTCGGATGTTGTAGTTTCTCTTCTTATTTTTGGTTGTTTTTGTTGTTATTTATACTTGTGTCTTGTTATATCTCGTGGTGTCTTTAGTGGTGTTCTAATTGCTAACAAACTTAATTTTATTCCACACCAGCTTCTGTTTTTTAAATTTTTTGTTTCCTTGTTGTAAGACTCGTTTATATTGTTGTTGTTGTTGACTTGTGTTAGCAAAAAATGCTTTTGCATGCCGAAAGATGAATAGATAGGCCTTTGCAATTACAAGCCAAGAAGGTACATGTTGCATACTTTGTGGTGTCTATTTATAATCGTTGGCCTGGCAGTACACTGGGAAAAATAAGAAAATTAGTTTGTTCATTCGGGCTTTTTCTTCTTCTTTTTTTGGAATTTCCACGCTAAACAACCTATTATACCTGGGCAGCTAATGTCAGATTGAGCGCCAACGCGGAGAATATGGATATGATCTTGTTTACCTGAATTGGACTAGGCCTTAGCTACGAGAGGTGACCCTTCAGGAAAACCTTGTACAAAATGTCAAAGAATCATTCGAGAGTCTAAGCTGTCGTGGAAGCACAACTGGGAAGAGAGAGTTAAGAATGCCTCGACGGCATGTTATGCATATAAAAGGATGCTGTGGTGTACTTGAGGTCAATCGCCTGCTATCTCTCTCTCATTGGATATTCACAACGATTGTAAAACCAATCCTATACAATTGAGTAATTTTTTGATGGACGACCGCTCAAACATGAACCTTCCACGAAAAATTAAAAAGGGTATGCAGGCTATCAATGCTTAACATTAAGGGAGCCCTGAAAACAATCCCGAAAACTGAATTTTATGCCATTCAGCACATACCACCTGTGGAACTGGTGGCCAAGAACATAGCGTTAACAACTTCAACAAGACATTATGGCTCGAGGCAGCCTGAGCACAGACCATACACCTGTAGTAGTAAAGCGTCCTCATGGAAATAAATGAAAAAAAGCGGTAGAGCTAGGTAAACAGGATGCATTCCTTAGAGCTTGTACCGTAGATGTCTGAATTGAAAATCATGTGCAGGTTTTACAAACTTAGATAACAAAGCTTAAAGTTATCAAGTAGGAGAGACAATTATTATTGAAGAGAGTGGTTTTTAGGCTCTTGATGGGTATTCTTATAAGGCAAATCCTTCTGGTATCACATGCTTATAAGGTTAAGTCAGTGCGAGCTGGATTAGAGAACGATCGAATACTTTGTGCTAGTGCCCTGCGTTCGAAAGGCTAAGGCTACTATGAGTGGCACAGTAATGAGATTTAGAACCAGTAAGTAGCGTAGGCTTATATTAGTGGCCAAGAAGACGGCCCCGGTTTCCGATAGGGTTTTGCAGTTTCGTCATTGAGTAAATTTCTGGTAGTACTATGAACCCATTCAGTCTATGTGAGTTTCTCACGGATCGGCCAGTTCAATTTAACTAAACCCAATCTCCTTTGGATTAAAAAATAGTTGCTTAGTACTGTTAATATATTCCACCGTATCAAGTGCTTCCGTTTAACGAGTGGTTTATCTGGCTCTAAAAAAATACCCGCTTCTGAAAAAGTACCCAGTTTGTAAAAGAAAAGCGGACTCTAAAAGAAATTCCTGTTTTAAGAAAATATCCGTTTCAATGTACGCGATTCTAAAAAAGTACCTATACTAGAAAAAGTACCCGACTCCGAAACAAATTTCGGGTTCAAAAAATACTCGCTTCAAAAAAGTTCACGGCTCTGAAAAATACTCGGCCTTAAAAAGTACCCAGCTCAAAAAGTACCTCGTTTAAAAGAGTTCCTGGTTGAAAAAGTATCCAGCTCTAAGCAGTACACGTTTCAAAAAGCTACCTTGCTCCAAAAAAAGTACTCAGAGTGAAAAATTATCCGGCTCCCATAAAAGTAACCTATCTGAAAACAGTACCCGTTTTAAAAAATACACAGCAAAAAAATACTCGGTTCTAAAATGTACCTACGCTATTTAAAAAAGTACCTGGCTCGAAAAAGTACCTGATTCTGTAAAAGTACCCTATTCTAACAAATAATATAGGTCAAATCACTCGGTTCTAAAAATATATCATTTTGTGAAAGAGTATACGGAACTTAAAAAGTATCCGGTTTAAAAAAATTAGCCAGTGCCAAAAGCCAGTTCAAACAAGTTCCCGGTTCTAGAAAAGTGTCCGATTCAAACAAGTACATAGTTTTTGAAAAATTATACGGTTCTGAAAAAGCTTTGGCTGAAAAAGGCAAGCGGTTTTAAAGAAGTTCCCGATTCTAAAAAGTGCTCAAATCAAAAAAGTAGTCGGCTTCAAAAAGTAACAGGTTCTTAAAAAGTATTCGTATCTAAAAAGGTACACGGAACATAAAAAGTACACGGCTTAAAAAAATTAGCCGGCGCCTAAAGCGGCTCCGGTTCAAAAAAGTTCCCAGTTCTAGAAAAGTATCCAATTCAAACAAGTACCCAGTTTTAAAAAAATACCCGGGTCTAAAAAAGCACCCGAGTCGGAAAAATTATTCCGTACATAAAAAGTTTTGGCGGAGTAAAGGCAAGCGGTTTTAAAGAAGTGCCCGATTCTAAAAAGTGCTCAAACCCGAAAAGTACACGGCTCTAAAAAAGTAACCGGTTCTTAAAAAGTGCTCTTTTTTTATAAGTGTCGCCCTTTTACCTCAATAGTATCATGTTTCTGTACCTTTTTTTAAATTATATTGACATACATACATACGAATTTATGTGATTGCAGTTCATACATTCGAAAAAAGTTTTTTTCATTGTATATTGCATACTAAGGACCAGTTAAGATTCTTTGAAGTAGCTAAGTTTTGGGTGAGCCTATATGTGCATGTAGCAACCTGTAAAATAATGCGTGGTTTTAAATATCTCGCAAAAAAAACTCAAGGAAATTCTTCTACAAACTTTTATCTTTGTATTCATTTCACCACAAACGAAAAAAAAAAAAAAAAACAAACGACCACTGAATTTCATACCGCTATTATTGCTTTGAGGTAATGCATTCTAATAATGCATTAAGCACGTTTGGCCTAAAAGTATGCAACAAGAATTAACATTTATAAGTTTATTTTAGTAGTTGATGCGATTTGAAGCAAATTTGCTTTACTACTTTTTTTTTGGGGTTGCCTATGCGAAGTGGTATTTGAAACTACCCTCACATCACTACCTACCATTTCAAACGAGCAAGCAGATGCACGAAACTGTGAAAGGTAGTTTATATGAAATTTGTTCAAAATTGTTTCTTCCCACCTCCATTTTATTGCTTTCCTTTTTGTCAAAAACATTTTTTACGATTTTTTTATTAGTCTGCGTGTTATGGTTATGTACCAAGAGTACTGCCTGACTGAATAACTGTATGCAGTTTTAGTGCGTTCGTGAAAAATTCACACAAAATAAAAAAAGCAATAAGCTTAAAGGGGAAAAGTTTGGGGACCATTGAGAGTCTAAGGTTGCCACCAAATCTCATTCGGTCCAGGGGATGCGGACAAAGTCTCGATTTATATTCAAATATTCACCGCAGGTGACGTGTGATAGTGTCACTGGAACTAACGTCAATTGAAATTAGTTCTCTTGGGAGAGAGAATTGAAGTTAATGACATTAACTCCGTACCCGAAAGAGAAATAATATTAATTGACTTTCGTTCGCTTTAGGGCAGTGGGATTTGGACTAAACTGGTAAGAAATGAAGGCAGTTGATATCCAGACAGCCCCGAAGAGGTTAAAACTAAAAGTATTAGCTAGCAGCTGAAATCGCTCTTGGAAGTAAAATCGATGGCGGACCTACTGCGCGATGACCCCGAGCACACTGCCAAAGAGGAAGAAATCCTTCGAAATCCTGCGCGATGATCGCGAGCACACTGCCGAAGAGAAATTCGGTTGAGGCCCAACTTTTGAGCAACCAATTCTTTCTGCAAGTATGATGAGCTTCGCTTCTGTCCTACCTGTAGCTACGTAGAGCTCTCCTACTATATAACAAACTTTCGGAAGCATCTTCTTTTATTTTGGGTAACAATGGGAAATACAGGCCTACCGAAATACTGCCTTCGGAACTTCTACGGCCTGTCTTTTTATGTCCCCAGAACACCATCTACACAATTGATCCGATTGATGAGGCTGTGCCAACCAGGGGCTTAAGGAGTCATCTCCGTAAGCATTATGAGGAAATACGGCACCTGAGAACACAGCCGTATGAAGTAAAAAAAAAATACCAGCTGGCCCTCAGTGATATCCACAAGCAGACGTCGGAATTCCATGCCAGGAATTGCCCGGCGAACCCGGTACTTAAAGAAAAACACCCAGAACTAGCAGAGGAGGAACGCATTCTCCCTAGGGAAATCGCGTCACTCTAGCTCAGCTTCGATCTGGATACTGTAACAGGTTAAACTCTTATCTATCCAGAGTCAACCCCGGCATACAAAATGTATGTCCTGCTTGCAATGTGTCCCCACATGACACCAACCATCTCTTCTACTCTATTGTGGAACCAACGCCACTAACACCCCTCTCATTATGGTCCACCCCTGTTGAAACAGCAAGTTTCCTTGGACTCCCGTTAGAGAACATTGATGACAATTTATGACTGGTCGCACCTATTGGATGGGGCGAAGCACAACAACAACAACATGGGAAATAATTTTCCAGAACTGTATGCTCAGGAAATAAATCTCAATTGTAGCAACAGTCCGTTCCTGACTGCCTGCGCCAATTTAAGTATTTGTACTTCCCTCACAGTCCTTACACAGACTCTTCATAAAAAACAAAACAAAAATACACATCATAAAAGGATTTCCCATTTATATCCAGCTACTGAAAACATGAAGCAATGGTGACGGCAGGGTTAATATGTTGTAATGTACCCAAAGGTAATGTCAACCACAATAAAATAATGAAATAAAAATTTTATAATTAAAATTTTATCATTAACACAAAAGCGAAGTAGTTGCGCCGGCACATTAAGAAAATTACCAAAAAACGCCTAAAAGCGGGCTTTAAGCGAGCGTATAGCAACAACGAAGCATCAGAAAGCGCCTGGCAATGAATGAGCTTTAAGCACACCCGCCTTTAAGTGAATTTGCCCAGCGGTGCTAGTGCACATCAAAGAGCGAATCAATGGGGAAAAGATGTGCACTACACACAACAACAACAACAGCAGTGACAACTTCATCTATGGTGACAACTGCAGCAACCAGCAACTATAATTTCTATTATAGAAGGCACGCGAGTGTTTGTAAAAGTGTTCGTTAGTGCATACCCTGCAGGAAAAGGGAAACTGCTGAAGATATTCTTTGGATCGAATAACTAAGAATCAGGAAGTTTGGATCGTTTTAGAAGTATTATTTTTGTAATTAAGTACCCTGTATCCAATATGTCCTCGTACTTCAATTGTTCCGATAACTTAGATACGAAATGTTTCAAAGCCTGAAGGCGGTTACGAGAGAGGTTTTGTGAATGACTGGTGGCACTTACGCAATGCACGACTAAATAAAAGTACTCCCGGTACCCCCACTCCAGCAAAAAAACACGATATTCATAAGCTAGACCTAAACTTAGAAACACGTGGCTTGATAGAATTGTAGATCGGAAGCTTCTCATGCCAATAAGACAGAGAAGGTAAAAAAGAGAAGAGACGGAGTTTCTTTATTGCTATGGATGTAATAGACGTAGGTGGTTGCTGTATACTCATATAAGATTACGCGGTATACATTGTGGCAACTCAGAAACAACTGAGGGTAGCAGAAGTTGGTAAAGGATGTCTTACATAGTGAAAAAAAGAGTTAAAACTCAAAAGCTCAACTCCCGAGAAGATACAGATAAATTTATGCGCGACTTAAACTTTAGAAGCAGCAAGTAAGAACTGCAGTATAGCGACTGAGAGTCTACCACTTGCTAGGCTATGAGCCATATAAGTGCAAAGATTTTCTTATCTTTTCTTACGACATTAAGCGCTGAATTTCTTCGCCTTGCCTAATATGTTACGATGCCTAAAAAAACTATGTCGTGTGTTGACAGAGGCAAGACTCAATCAACCATCCGAGCATGTTTTTGCTGTCAGCGTAAACCTTATCAAAAACAAGTTCTCCATTGCGAAGGGTATTTGTTGCATATTTTGAGTCCGAATTTATAAGCCACAACCCCGACATACTACAACAGTATATTCCAAAATATGTATGTGTGCATCCATGTCGTAGCGACGTTTTCAGGAAGTTCGACGGTGTTAATTAACTCAACCCCGGAGTTAAACTGACGCTTAATATCTATCATTCTGTCGCCGTAATCCGATGAGTGTATAACTAAGTATCCCGCTAATTTTGGCCAAAAGTTAAGGTACGTATCGGCAAGACACGTTCAGCTCCGGGACCACGGTTGTGAACACAGATTATGACCCCACTTTCAACTAGAGCCCAGTTCGACGGACCCAATATCAGTGATCCGTGGCTTTGATAGTATTAAACCTATGAATCGGTTTTCGGATTTTGTACCTATCCGAATCGGCAAAACCTTTGCATGCGCGCAAAATCTCCATGTTTGGTGACAACACGAAGAGTTGATACTGCAGGCTTCAGGCCGTGTATTTATAAAGGCAAGTTACATATGCGTCGTCCTTCAAGGATCCTCTCCAAACAAATTGTAAACCTTACCAACCCGTGGCAAATACTGTTTATTAAGCAGGCTAAATTCTGGCGACCCCTGACGGTAGGCAAGGTTGAATGACCTAGAGGGTTCAACGTAGTCATACAAAATAGTTCCCGTGATGGTCTTTATTATATTGGTGTAATTTTCCGGACTAAGAAGATGATCTATGACTAGGGTTCACAAGAAAGGAGAGAGTACATCAGTCTTAAGACCGATTTGTCTCCTCTGAAGCATGGATACCACCCAGCGAATGACCATAAGTCTTGTATCCTTGCCAATCAAAGCTTTTTAGATAACGTAATAGGCTATTAAATAGCGGACTCAGATAAATAACACAGAAGCGGAGGTTTTTATAACTCATATAAATTAACAAAAATTTTTATGTAAAACCAGGCCTTTAAACCTGAGTATTCCTACAGGGCTTTTTGTCTGCAGGGGCATCACGTATGTATATGTATGTGTTTCGGTTGCCATTTATGTGCAATTTTACAACAATTTTAATTATAATTTCATCCAACCGCAACGCACTTCCAAGAAGTAATATGACTAAAAAATATTTTACAACAAAATAATAGTAGTAAAAATCAAAAATTTGATATTCATGCCATTTCGTTTATAAGTTGTTTTGTGTTCTTTTTTTTTTTTTTTTTGGGGGGGGGGGGGGGGGGGATTTAAGCACACTTTGTAATCGCGCACTAGGGATGACGATTTTCGGGATTTTTTCCGCTGAGGATTTTCGGGATCTGAAAGTTCAATAGCGGGATCCCGAAATTTGGCCGGTATGCATTCTTTATGGGTTTTGGATGAAAACTGCAATACATAAGTACATACATATCACACCTTTTCAGAAGAAAATATTACACTGAAGATGGCACAGCGCCAAAACCGGGTTTTTTTGGAAAAGTTTTAAATTACTCAAATGGATACTAATATGCTACTCTCAATGATTACGGGATTGAAGTCCAATAAAAAAGGCTGTGATCCGGGGTCGTCATCCCTATCGTGCAAGATTTTGTTCCAAAACTGGTGGCGTAAAAGAGTTGACAGTGTTAATGGAATGATGTTGCCTATAATGCGAGCATTGTATTATCTGATTTTTTTTCCAAGGATGTTTGAGGGTAAGAAGTGCTATATTTATGTAAAATTTCGGTTTGTTTTGAGTTTTTTTCGCTTTTCTCATGTCAACAACATTATATGGCCATAGTTGAAAATAATTATTTACATACGCAGTAGTAGGAGTAATTGAATAATTTGAAAATAGTGCATAATTGCAATACAATGTACCCTCGTTAATACTATCACATCGCTTTGTTAGTTGATTTCGAATGCGCGACTTGATGTCATATCACAAAGGCGTTAGATTTTATTATAATGCCCAGCATATCAAGGAGATGAAAGCAAATATATGGGTTTTTGAGAAGCTTATGCGACAAAGGGCAGTAAGACCATGTTGGAAATACAATAAGTCCCATCCCTAGAAATTATTGAAGATGAAACCCGACAACAATCTCTCGGTCTTAAAGATAGTAAGGCTTTTTATCGGAGAAAAAAGCTAATATGGAAATTTAGTTATTATTTAGTATTCGATATATATAAACATGGCGCGGCGTCAGTGCTTCGAGGTGTTGTAAATTCCAGTTTTTTTATATTGTCGCAGGTTAGATAATCTTATGCTATAAAGTAATCCGATTGACATCATAATTTGAGAGCAGACGGAGGAGGAGACCTACAATGAGCTGGAGAAGGCGCTTGCAGGAGGGCTTGCCCT
Organism: Eurosta solidaginis; assembly: GCF_040869045.1. Lineage (NCBI taxonomy): Eukaryota > Metazoa > Arthropoda > Insecta > Diptera > Tephritidae > Eurosta > Eurosta solidaginis. Next base: position 38,709,061 of record NC_090322.1, on the reverse strand, counting down.
CCCTTGGTGTCCCCAATTTTGCATCAGATGTAGCAAAACTGAGATAGCTGGCATCACTTGTTAGGAAAAGACAGGATTTAACCTGACTAATTTATATTTGTTACAAGAAGTAGAAACTTAGAAGGGAAAATTTGTGGTACATTGAGCTTTTGTCTAACACGATCAAAGTGAACTATAACGCTAGGAAAAATTTATCCAACTTTTTTATCGTAATCACAGGGAAATGGAGTAACAAAAAAAGAGGGGGTCACGTCCATTTTCAAAATGTGTTTAAGTTTTGTTCTTAGCTCAACTATACCACTACTGAGGTAGAATATCAGTCAAATGTAGTTAAATACTGTAGACTTATTGCAAACTTTGTTAAGGTTAGACCTCGCCTTTACTACTTTTCATTGTCTTCACTCAGTCTATATAATTTGACAAGGATAGTGCATCTGCCAAATTTCAATGTAATAGCTTGTTAAACTTCCAAATTTTCTTCTTCTAAATGTGGGTGGTGCCGGGCCCATACTCCAAAACTTTTTGGAATTTATGTTTTACGTCATAAAGCCAATCCGCTTACCAAATTTAATTAGCTTAGCGGTATTCCATTTTGAATTATCCAATTTTTTCCATTTTTATAAATTTTCGATATAGAAAAAGTGGGCGGGTTATTGTCCAATTTCACTCATTTCCTAACCAATCTATTCGCGGTACAGATAAGCCCGCACACCGAATTTAGTGAAGACACCTCAATATTTGCTCAAGTTATTGTGTTAACGGACGGACAGAGGGACGAACGGACATGGTTTAATCAATCTTGTTTTCGATACTGATGATTTTGATATATGGAAGTCTATATCTATCTCGATTCCTTTATAACTGTACAACCAACCGTTATCCAATCAAGGTTATAATACCCTGTGTACAAGTACAGCTCGTTATAAAAAATAAGCGGAATACATCTGCTCAATGACAGTCTTTGGGATACTCTCTCCTTTCTAGCAAGTCTAGGTCTAGCGGAATATTGCAATGACGACATCACAATCAAAAGAATGGCATTGCTGATAAGAATGCTCAGCGTTGATCAGCTATTGACTTCGTTGCCACGTAGAAGGTTCTTACGCCCCTCGATTCCGCTGGAATATAATTTAAGAGATAATTGTGTCAGATTTTAGGGAAAACGAATTTTCATTAAGAACACAAAAAAGGGTTTGGTTTTGGTGGATAATCAGATATTTCGATCGGAAATCAAACGCTTTTCATGATATTATCTCTTTGTAAAAAAATTTGCATGTGTAATTTTTCGTATGACACGCGGATAAAAGCAGTTTTCTCATGTAGTTCAAATTAGTCAATGAGTTGAAGGAGTTTCAGGACTATTGTGAGCTTGGCCACGCAATAATCTTGGCTTTTTTTCACTCATTGGCTAATTCTGATTAACAATAACTAATATGCTTCAGAAAATTCTTGAAAATTCTTCACCTTCTATTATCGTTGGAAATGCTAAACTGTCGAATAAATAACTCAAATATTCAGTAAAGAAAAATGTTGTTTATTTACAACACTACTATGGTAGTAAACTGTGCAGCTTTTATACTCTCACTTTGCCTCGTTCGACTATTTCTCACAGGATATATAATTTTCGCGAATAGCCGTCTCGAATATTTGCTTATTTATTTCTCGTTTCTGTACCTCAGAGTTACTTATTTATTTCCGCTTTCTGCATCTCATATTGCCGTTGGTTACATGCGTGTATATATGTAGTTTATATAAGGTCATAAGTGCTCTTTATTGCCGTGTATATATGCGTGAAATATTTTCTGCCCTATTAACTGCTGTTTACATGTGTGCAAAATATTATCTGTTGACTTCTATGTGAGTGTGTATATATGCCTTGTTGTTAATGTTATCCAGCATTTATTACTAGCGACATAGTGACGTATCGAAACTGCTAATATTCGCTACATTATTTATGTAACTCTAACAGCGTACTTATTCTATACTTTTCCTTCAATTTCAAGTCCCTCTCATGATTAATACGGCCTCAGTACTGGGCCTTATTTTGTAGGTCGATACGAAAGAAATTTCTTCCGCTTTGGAAAAAAAGAAGCTTTTTTTTTTTTTAATCGAGGTACTGAGTAAAGCCACGGGCCTTTCCACTCGCCAGGAAAATAATTAATATTCCAGCGCCAAAAACATTTAAAGCAGTATCGCAGAACAGCATGCAACATTTGGTTATACCAAATATCCGTCTAAGTACTATGTAAAATTATGGGAGTAAGGCCATGTGGCCATAAGGTACTTAATGCTGCATACTTTTCTGCACATTTGATACTGTTTTATATTGTAACGAATTTACTGCAATTCCCCTTATTTGCAATCTTCTGCTAACGTTCGTATCGCTAAATTGTTGAATAAATAACTCCAATATTGAATAATGGAAAAATGGCCTTTATTAAAGTACTTCACAATAACACTTATACTTTGCAACTAGCTTGCTTAACAACCAAACTGATTGATAGCTCAAATGAAACTCTACTATTGTCCGACATATTGCGTGCTTAACCCTTAATTAGTCGCATGAAGAAAATCACACAAATAGTCGCGTGGGGTCTCTGGTGACCCCAAACAAAACTTAGAGAAATAATTATAAAACTAAATAAAACGATTTAGAATTTTCATAAACATAAACATACTTTATTATTAAGTATTTCAAAAAACTAAAAGGTAACTTTCACTTTTAACTTAAATTAAAAAATAATTAATTTCAAGTTCATCTTAAAACATTTCATTTGGTCCTCGACAAGTGTTTTAGCTAATTTTTTCAAAAAAAATGCGCCTTATGTGTGTGTCGCTCTTATCAGTATTTGCTTTATGTACAAAAAATGCGTTAATGCCAGATATGTTTATCAGATGAAAAAATACAGCCATCGGCCACCTTCTCGTTCTCCTCCCAACGTTGTAAGTGCACAAAGTTGGTCACTACAATCAACACCACCTTTGGTACCATTATAATATATAACTATTTCTGGTTTCTGAGCGCTGGCTGTTGCTTCATCAATGGCATTATCATTATGCATTGTTGAAAGGAGAATTACGGCTTTCTTTGGCTTAGGAACATAAGATACCATCGTAATTTGATTACGAAATCCAAATAGTGAGCTAAATTGTTCTCTGTTTTTGCTTGGTAGGAATTCACAAGGGATATCAGGCTTTCGTTTATTCAATGTACCAATAAGTGTCAATTTGTATTCTGGAGTTAGCAACTCCTTAGCCAGTTTAACGCTGGTATACCAATTGTCAGTCGTTATATTGCGACCACTGCCTTTCACTGGCTGAACTAGGCGTTTCACTATCTCATCTGGAGAATTAGACACCTGATACTCTCCATCTGGCTGCTTACCCGAGTATACTTCAAACTTGTACAAATAATATGTTTTCGAATCAACCATGGCTTGCACTTTTATGCCCTACTTACTAGGTTTATTAGGCATGTAAACTTTACCTTTAAAACGACTTCGAAAACCAATCAATTGCTTATCTATAATCAAATTCTCACTGGCGGAATAAGCTGCTAAAAACTTGTTTTCTAAAATTTTACACAGATTTCTTATACCTGCTAAATTGTCAATTTTTTGTCTTTCTTCTCGATCTGAGGTATTATGTATACTACGTCTATGAGACATCGTAAGCCGAAATATATCTATACCAGATCCATCTTGTGCCCACAAATCTAAAAAATTCAAGTGAGAAGCTCTTAGGACTCCAGCCATAATCAATAAACCCAAAAATGCGTTTATTTCCAAAGTATCAGTTGGAAGCGCATCACGATCTCGTTTGAACTTATCTTTTAATTTCGAGATATATAAATTAGTGTTTACGACCAGAAGTTCAATAACTTCATTGTCAAAAAAGAGTCGGAAGCATTCTAGGGCAGATTTAGCATTTTTTGCATGTTGTTTAACTCCCGGTAAATGAAGAATTATGTTGTGGGCTCGCGTCCTAACTGCACTTGATGGCGGTGCTTTATACCATTTCACTTTTGATGCATTTTTTGGATTATGCCTGGATAAATAATAGTTACCAAAAGATAATTCAGTATTTTCGCTCTCTCCGGTATCTGAAATTTCGCTTTCCGAATCATGAGAACTTTCTTCAATAGCGAAATTTGCAAATTCGCTTTCGGACGAAGAACCACCAACATCTTCCTCAATATCCGACAACTCATCCAGCCATTGCAGTATTTGCCTTTCTTTATCCATATCAAAATAGCAAATTTAAAGAAAATCAGGGAAAATCTATCGAAATAATAACGAAAATAGAATACTCATTCTAACAAAACATAGCTACAGACAAAAACAAATATATTTACTAAGAAAAACCCGAAACACAACAACTCACCTCCGAACGAAAATTTTACGTAACTAGTCGCGTGGGAACCAGCATCAACATTAGCAACAACATCAGCACTGAAATCCAGCGAAGAATCAATCTTGCCAATAAATGCTACTTTGGACTAGGTAGGCAATTGAAAAGTAAAGTCCTCTCTCGGCGAACGAAAATCATACTCTACAAGTCACTTATCGTACCCGTCCTGCTATATGGGGCAGAAGCATGGACCATGACAACAGCAGATGAAGCGGCTTTGGGAGTGTTCGAGAGAAAAGTTCTTCGAAAGATTTATGGACCTCTACGCGTTGGCGATGGCGAGTACCGAAGAAGATTTAATGATGAGCTGTACGAGCTATACGCAGACATCAACATAGTCCAGCGAATTAAAACGCAGCAGCTGCGCTGGCTAGGCCATGTTATGCGAATGAAAGATGATGCTCCGGCCAAGAAAGTGTTTCTATCGGAACCCGCCTATGGAAGCAGAGGTAGAGGGCGGCCCCCACTCCGTTGGAAGGACCAGGTGGAAAACGATTTAAACTCCCTTGGTGTGACCAATTGGCGCCGGTTGGCGGAGCGAAGGAGCGACTGGCGCGCCTTGTTGGACGGCCATAACCGTTTAGACGGTTAAGCGCCAATTAAGTAAGTAAGTAAGTCGCGTGGGGTCAGAGCATAAAACAGTAGCGACAGGTGTACACGCGTCGATGTTTTGATCTATACTAATTTGTACTCACAACAAAGAGTTAGAAAGCTAGAAAGAGAGCGAGCGCTCTGCAAGCATTACATCACATTGTTTTTTTAATTTGAAATGGTCTTGACCCCACGCGACTAATTAAGGGTTAATCAATAACTGCTTGATAGCTCAAATCAAACTGAATTCCAGCGCCTCTACATTTGCTGCCTTTTATACTCTCTGATTTCAACGTTCACATCTTCTATGCGCTTCCATTTCCAGAATCTACTAGTGGTCCATGAGCTCTCAAATTTCTCAGCTGTAACTACAATTGCACGATTTTATAGCTTCTCTCATTGCATACTTTCAGGAGTTTCTCAGATATATGCATGTAGTTGTGCCTTCCTTCTCAGCTGCTCGTACACGTACATGGTACATATGTGTAGACGCAATTATTGTTTCGTTTGTGTAGATACGTAGTGATTGATCTATGGATGTGCATGATATCACTGTTTAGCATCGGCTTAGAGATAGCAGCACCGCTTAGTTTTGCTAATATTCGTAACAATATGTTTTTGGCGATGGAGTTTTGGCGGAAGCGATGTCTGGTATTTGGGGGCAGGGCTCTTGGCAGAGGTCACAGTTCAGTCTCTTATTTCTGGAGCCCTCAGCCTAAAGCCCCTTAACTACTCAATGAGGTTGTTCAAAATTAAAATCTTCTTTATGCATAGAATCATCTGCTTTTGAAATCATTAACTTTTATTCAATTAAATAAAATTTTAAATGTTTGGATTACAAACAAAGGACAAAACCATAAATACGTAAGGTTAAAGAAAAACAAGTAAGGAAGGCTAAGTTCGGGTGTAACCGGACATTACATACTCAGTTGAGAGCTATGGTGACAACATAAGGGAAAATAACCATGTTGGAAAATGAACCGAGGGAAACCCTGGAATGTGTTTGTATGACATGTGCGCCATAGTTCTATAGGTGGACGCCATTTAGGGATATAGCCATAAAGGTGGATCAGGGTTGACCCTAGAATGCGTTTGTACGATATGGGTATCAAATGAAAGGTATTAATGAGTATTTTAAAAGGGCGTGGACCTAAGTTCTATAGATGGACGCCTTTTCGAGATATCGCCGTAAAGATGGACCAGGGGTGACTCTAGAATGCGTTTGCACAATATGGGCATCAAACGAAAGGTGTTAATGAGTATTTTAAAAGGGAGTGGGCCTTAGTTCTATAGGTGGACGCCGTTTCGAGATACCGTCATAAAGGTGGACCAGGGGTGGCTCTAGAATGCGTTTGTATGATATGGGTATCAAATGAAAGGTGTTAATGAGTATTTTAAAAGGGAGTAATCCTTAGTTCCATAGGTGGACGCCGTTTGGAGATATCGCCATAAAGGTGGAGCAGGGGTGACCCTAGAATTTGTTTGTACAATATGGGTATCAAAAGAAAGGTGTTAATGAGTATTTTAAAAGGGTGTGGGGCTTAGTTCTATAGGTGGACGCCTTTTCGAGATATCGCCGTAAAGATGGACCAGGGGTGACTCTAGAATGCGTTTGCACAATATGGGCATCAAACGAAAGGTGTTAATGAGTATTTTAAAAGGGAGTGGGCCTTAGTTCTATAGGTGGACGCCGTTTCGAGATACCGTCATAAAGGTGGACCAGGGGTGGCTCTAGAATGCGTTTGTACGATATGGGTATCAAATGAAAGGTGTTAATGAGTATTTTAAAAGGGAGTAATCCTTAGTTCCATAGGTGGACGCCGTTTGGAGATATCGCCATAAAGGTGGACCAGGGGTGACTCTAGAATGAGTTTTTACGATATGGGTATCAAATTAAAGGTATTAATGAGAGTTTTAAAAGGGAGTGGTGGTAGTTGTATATGTGAAGGCGTTTTCCAGATATCGACCAAAATGTGGACTAGGGTGACCCAGAACATTATCGGTTGGATACCGCTAATTTATTTATATATGTAATACCTGGCAAGATTTTAAGGGTGTTTTATTTCGCCCTGCAGAACTTTTTCATTTTCTTCTACTTAATATGGTAGGTGTCAGAACCATTTTATAAAGTTTTTTCTAAAGATATATTTCGCGTCAATAAAACAATCCAATTACCTTAACATGTTTCATCCCTTTTTCCGTATTTGGTATAGAATTATGGCATTTTTTTCATTTTTCGCAATTTTCGATATCGAAAAAGTGGGCGTGGCCATAGTCGGATTTCGTTCATTTTTCATACCAAGGTAAAGTGGGTTCAGATAAATACGTGAACTGAGTTTAGTAAAGATATATCGATTTTTGCTCAAGTTATCGTGTTAACGGCCATGCTGAAGGACAGACGGACGACTGTGTATAAAAACTGGGCGTGGCATCAACCGATTTCGCCCATTTTCACAGAAAACAGTTAACGCCATAAAATCTATGTCCCTACCAAATTTCAAAAGGATTGGTTAATTTTTGTTCGATTTATGGCATTAAAAGTATCCTAGACAAATTAAATGAAAAAGGGCGGAGCCACGCCCATTTTTAAATTTTCTTTTATTTTTGTATTTTGTTGCACCATATCATTACTGGAGTTGAATCTTGACATAATTTACTTATATACTGTAAAGATTTTTTTTTAAAAGTGGGCGTGGTCCTTCTCCGATTTTGCTAATTTTTACGTACATGCAGTAATAAGAGTAACGTTCCTGCCGAATTTCATCATGATATCTTCAACGACTGCCAAATTACAGCTTGCAAAAGTTTTAAATTACCTTCTTTAAAAAGTGGGCGGTGCCACGCCCATTGTCCAAAATTTTACTAATTTTATATTTTGCGTCATAAGTTCAACTCATCTACCAAGTTTCGTCGCTTTATCGGTCTTTTGTAATGAATTATCGCACTTTTTCTGTTTTTCGAAATTTTCGATATCGAAAAAGTGGGCGTGGTTATAGTCCGATATCGTTCATTTTAAATAGCGATCTGAGAAGAGTGCTCAGGAACCTACATACCAAATTTCATCAAGATACCTCAAAATTTACTCAAGTTATCGTGTTAACGGACGGACGGACGGACGGACGGACGGACATGGCTCAATCAAATTTTTTTTCGATCCTGATTATTTTGATATATGGAAGTCTATATCTATCTCGATTCCTTTATATATGTACAACCAACCGTTATCCAATCAAACTTAATATACTCTGTGAGCTTTGCTCAACTGAGTATAATAAACTAAATTTAAGTAATTAAATGTAATAACAACAACTTATTTGGTTGTTGGTCAGTGAGGAACAACATTCTCAATTAACTTTCAAAAACACAATAACTAAAAATACGAAAAGAGACATTTTTGGGCTCAAACTACGCCTGAAAGTAGGCAAATATGAAAAGACGGGCAAAACGAGATGAAGGAAAAATTTTAAAGTACACAGAAAAGGTTTAACAAATAGAAAAGGCGATAGTGGTAGTTTAGGATAGGACTGAGTATGAAATAAATAGTTCATAGTTAGAGATTTGGCACAAAATAAGCGGTAATCCGTTATTGAAATGTAATAGTAGAGAAGAATGCTCTGCTCTTAGCAGGCTGAAATGGTGAACTTACAAACTTTAATTGAAAGAGTAGAAAACGGTGGGAAACTTTGGTAAGAAGGCGTGATGTTGGCTTTAGTTCTCGGTCACTACACCTGAATAAGTGCAGCAGTAACAAAAACAAAGAACACAACTTTTTTTGATTAAATTTTGTATAATTATTTATAGGAACATTAATGCTCTCTTTCATTTTTATTGCTTAAAATTTTACAAATATAATACTATGCTCTAAATAATAATAATACTCTCACTTTTCATATATTAATTTACAAATAATAATGTAATATGAGTATTTTACGAACATACTAGCTTAACGAATCATACAGAAAAATTAGCGCCTAAAAGTAAACTCCGCACAATATTGATCAAATACTGATAAGTCAGTTTAGTAAAATTTTAGGCGCAATTTTTTTTTTCAAAAAGCCTAATCTACAATGCTTAAAGCTTGAAATGAACTTGCAGCTGTATTTGCAATTTGATTAATGCACTTGCCGCTTGTTTCAAAACTCCCTTCCCTTCTTAAGATGGCATCATCGAGTGCTTCGCTAACTTGAGATTATTTAATTCCATTTCTTTTGTGATCTTCGCTTCTGGTTGATTATTCGCTGCTAAAGCTTTTCTCGCAACATACCGATCAACCCAACGTCGTACACAGGGTGACAATAATTTTGTGTCCATATTTTCTAGCTTATTTGTGCCCGATGCGAAGCTTGTGATTGTAGCAATTACTAATGTTATCATTGAGCCGAACATTGTATAGAACAGATAGGAGATGTTGTAGATATGGAATGTGTCGTCACTAAGAAAAAAATAAGAAAGAGAACATTAATGAAAACACATTTTGAAACTCTGCGGGATCATTGCGCAACCTACTGCTCTTGCGGATATTAGAATAGGGATGCAGCACATTGCTCAACGCACAGAGGCAAGCTAATATATGTAGGGCTGCTGATATTAAGTTAGTTTGTGTTACAGTGTTTGCCCCCCCCCCCCCCCCCCCCCCAGCAAGACCGTGAGGCAGACCTAGGCCGTTGGGCCATTGTGATATCACTGCATCTTTCTCTTTAAATATGTTGTAATTTGGACAAATTTGCCTTTCTAAAACTGCCGTCTTGTTGTTGTTGTTGTAGCAATGCTCGCCCCACCTAATAGCCGCGACCGATCACAAATTGTCATCAATATCCTCTAACGGGAGTCCGAGGAAACTTGCCGTTTCAACAGGGGTGGACCATAAGGAAAGGGCTGTTAGAGGCGTTGGTTCCACATTACAATTAAAGAGATGGTTGGTGTCATGTGGGGACACATTGCAAGCAGGGCATACATTTTGTATGTCGGGGTTGATTCTGGATAGGTAAGAGTTTAACCTGTTACAGTATCCAGAACGAAGTTGAGCAAGAGTGACACGCGTTTCCCTGGGGAGTATGCGTTCCTCTTCTGCAAATTCTGGATATTTTTCTTCAAGTACTGGATTCACCGGGCAATTCCCGACATAAAGGTCCGACGCCTGTCTATGGAGTTCACCAAGGACCTGCTTGTGTTTTTCCGCTTCATACGGCTGGGTTCTCAGGTGCCGTATTTCCTCAAAATGCTTACGGAGATGACTCCTTAGGCCCCTAGGCGGTGCTGGTTCGTCAATCAGATGTCTGTTGGGATGCCCAGGTTTCTGGGTATTCAACAGAAACTGTTTGGTCAGCATATCATTTCTCTCCCTGATGGGGAGTATTCTCGCCTCATTATGCAGATGATGTTCTGGGGACATAAGAAGACAGCCCGTGGCGATTCTGAGAGCAGTATTTTTGGCAGGCCTGTAGTTTCTTCCAGTGAGTGGTTTTTAGGCTTGGCGACCATATGGGTGACGCGTAGCACTGCCGTCTTCCAAGGCTGCTGTGGATTTTGAATACAGAATGGAGATATCATCACATTCATGTCAATTCTTATAAAAAATGTGTTGTCCAGGGGAAGTTTTCCAGGACGGTGTTATGGCCAAAGCTGATGTCGCTCTAGGGCAGGACTGCATTCAGTCTAAACACATTACCTCTTGAGAGTTTGAATTAATAATATTAGGGATAAAAACATTGCGGCGTACGGCTACAATCTAGTCATTCTGCTGACGGTGCTGTTTCATTCGACTGCAAGCCATCAAACCGTTATGCTATAGAATAAGATGTGTCTAATGAACGTCTAAAATAACTCCGTTACATTTAACCGCGGAGTACAGGCACCAGTTCAATTTGCTACGAAAACTAATTTCGTGGCATTTTACATCTCGAGTTAGTTCAAGTTTTATCCCGTTTAATTTAAGGGCGCTTGCAAGAGACCAGCACTCTACGAAGATAGATGCAGTCTGCAGTAGCTGGCCTAGAGTGTGAGTGGCAATTTCTGGTTGCTGTTAGAGTGTAAGCGATAACATGGTAACCAGTCCTTTCCAACTTCAACAACGAGCTGTTTAACGTTAGGTTTCATAGTAGAAGGGATAGAATTTCCTTGTGTCGTGCTCCCCGGACGCGTATTATATCACGTAGGAATTTACCAGTGGCTCGCGGTTAAACGCTGCTAAATGCTCTCTCTATGTCGAGAAATATACCTAGAGTGAAGTGCTTGAACCCAATCCCTTTCTCTATTTTTGTGGTGTTAGCGTAGAGAGCTGACTAGACGGATTTGTCTTTGGAGTACGCGTGTTGAGAATTGGGAAGGTTTCCTATGTGCACCTTATTCTTTATGTGCACATCCCGCAGTATTTCGAGGGCTTATAGGCCTGAAGTTACTGGGCATGATCTTCACAAACAGGACCTCTTTTGGGTATGAATACTATATTTGCCTCGGTTCATCTTCTTGGAATATAAAAGAGTAAGGCGTTATAGATTTCTGAGAATATAGGATATTTTGCCAATGATCAATTTGTATACTAATGGTATAAACTCTATAGTTTAAAGTTTTAGAGATATCTTTTGGAGGGAGTCCTATACATTCTCCAGGTATCCCCTATAATACTGTTACCTATTATTACTTCCACAGGCAGGCTCACAGCTAGCCCATCCAAAGGACAGAGTGTTGTTCTTAATAATGCCAAGACATATCTGACCAGTCATCCTTGAAGTGAATCTGGTAAAAGGTAAAAAAGGAGGTTGACGCCTGTTGTTAGATTGTTCGATCAAATCGGACGTTATGAGATATTTCCTTCCAGGGGCCACAACTACATATATATGTACTATGAAAGCAATTTCCGCATGCTGAAGGCCTCGGGGTCCTTCGATATCATTACAGTCATTTGCGGTCTTTTTTGCTATTTTTTATAAGCAAGGAGTTTCAACGTTTCACCATTACTTACTTACAAAATTGTGGCCTAAACAGGCGGTTCTTATTATCCGAGGCTTGTTTGTTTTTTCATTGAAATGTGGTTTAAGATCGCGGGTCCCACATCCAGGGCAAACTTCGCCAGCGAAGATGAATGTATTACGATACAGATTTGCAAAGCAAGTCATTTGAGCCAAGACAGATGATCGGTTGCAGATGCACCTTACGGTAATCTCACAGATATTCAGAGGCTACCCAGAGGATACTTGGTTGTAAGAAACTGAAAATAGTGAGCTGCTTAAACCGTATACAACACTCGTCCTGGCATTTTTATTTTTACTTGTCGGCATATAAAGACAGATTGTCCCTGAGACAGCATAAAAGGAGCTCATAATAAAATTAGAACACCCAACCATAGAGATAGTCCGGTGTGACAGCTGCCAAGATATATGACGAATATATCTTGACAACTGTCGTTAAACCATCCGAAATACCGACGGGGTTTGACTACTGAAATAAATATAGGATCATTTCGTAAGCTGTTAGGCTTTAACATGATATATTTCACATAAACTAGCTGATTTTGAAGAACTACTATTCCTTCGGAGGGGTGGAAGGAATTTAAAGTCCTCAAACGTTGATATGTAACCTTGAGTACCCAAGACTTCTTTAAGAAAACTACGGCTATTGAGGATACATTACGGCCCACGGATATTTTCCTCTGCATATGCCCGAGATTCTAGATGAAAACATAGTTTAATGGCTTTGATTCTTTGGACTCCCTTATTGTCAGAATTTATAAGGCTAGAACTTTTTGCATAGTACCCTGCGTGAGATTATTGAGCGATATCCGATATAGTAGAGGTGTTATGGTGTAAAGCATGAGGACCAGCTGTTAAGCACCACAAAACTTAACTAGTTTTTTTTTCATGAGGAGGTGCAAAATACATACCTGATTTTATCGCACCCTTAATTAGATTTGTATATCTCTATCTCGGGACTATATTTGACAAAAAGCTGTGATAACCTCTTCGTTCGGGATACTAAGTACCAAGTTAGGACAACCTACTCGCTTTAAGCTCAGATACCGTGCCGTTTCAAGATGAACGCGGAAATACTTCGGTCCGGTTATACCGCATCTTCGGACTATTTATCCAGGGTCGGCGTCTGCTTTATCTGGAACTCAGACCCATTGAAGCCATTAGATGGCCTTGGGACTTGCTGACACTATTGATTAATTCAATCTCTCACCGACCATCCAGTTCAAGGGAAGGAAGTGTGGAGCTCAACTATCCTCACTAAGTAAGCGAACGAAACACAGAGAGTATAAAAGCAATGCAAGCTGAAAAATCAGTAATCAGTTTGATTTAAACACGCTGTTGTGAAGTACGTGATGCTGAAATATAATTGTATTACTTCCAAGTAGACTAAATAAAGACCATATTGCAATACTGAATATTGGAGTGAATTATTCAAGAGTCTAGCGGTTCGAACATTAGAAGAAGGTTTAGAATAAGCGGAATTTCCCCAGAGTTCGTTACACTATTTTCTCCTAAATCTGAGCAACTACTATAAGCGATTAATTATTTATATTTCGGCCTACCTCGTTTCTTGATCGCTTACCTTATATTTGTTGATGAGGTATGCTCCGTTATATTTTCCACCACCATACTCATCGAAGCGAAATCCACGAACGTGTAATTGCAACCAGCAATTGTGTGTGGTTTTCTTAAATAGCTCACGGCGCCACTAGCCAAATCAGCTTGAGCACGTATGCACATCCAAGCCATGAAAAGGAGGCTGCTAAAACCACCAATCAATGCACCCTATAAATAAAAAGAAATCAGTCGATATAGCAGATCTAGTGCATATTATAGTCCATACTCTCGATTCTGTCCACGGTAGCATAACGCCTGCGGTAAATATGCCCAATAACGGTCCATTCGCTACAGATGACAAAGTTATAGTCAACTGCAGTACTGTACCTAATTTCTCAACAACAAAGACCAAACTCACACAGATGGCGCCAAATATTATAACAACAAAACGCATAATCAAAGCAGTTTGACGCTCGGTGAGTGGCTTCTTGGCGAAAGATTTGAAAAAGTCTTCTAGCATAACGGCTGACATAGAATTTAAACCAGTAGAGAGTGAAGAGAGCGCTGCGCTGAAAACGCCTGCAACAAAGAGACCGGGCAAGCCAGGATAGTCGCCTAGTATTTCCATGACGAGTAAAGGTAGCAGCTGATCGTTGCGTTTGGCAAGCTGGGAACAGATTGAGAGGGAGATATTAAATAAACTTAAAAATTTGCATTAACTGACCTTTGTTTGCAGCGGATCGCAGTCATGATAAGTAGCATAGATTAAAAGCCCACTATAGCCACAAAGGCATATAAAAGTCAGCACACCCACAATGAAGATACAAACCGCATTACGTGCCGACTTCATATTTGGTAAGGAGAGATAACGTTGTATCATATTCTGACTAATCGCATTCGACTTTAACCAATGAGCAACGCCGCCAATGAAAAGTGAGTAGACTGTATAGCGTTCGGTGAGATCGAGGGTGAAGCTGTGAGTGAGCAGTGCAGTTAGTTATATACGCAAAATTAGTTAGTATTTGAGTAGCAGTAACTTACCTTGGCGATTCGATGCGTCCACTCTCTTTGGCTTTCTGATAAACGGCACCAAAGCCACCCACATCAATTGTACCTTTGACTATGATGAGCAGCATAGTGCCGAACATAATGATCGTCTGCACGACATCAGTCCAAACGACAGCTTTAAGGCCACCCTAAAGAGTGCCATAATGATATTAGAGAGATTCGAATTGCGTGTGCATGCTTTCAAAAGCTCAAAATCTTACTCACCACACAAGTATAGAAAATGCACACCAAACACACAATCGGCGTTACCAGATGTATATTAATACCAGTGGCCTGATTGAAGGCTAGAGCGGGCACATAAATAACAATGGGAAGCCACAATAACTGCGTACGGAGAGAGAGAGAGAAAACTGTGCGAAGTGAGATCGTGCTGACTAAATTTAATGAGAACATTCCATACATAAAGCAAAATTCTTCGTTTTTCAAAAACTCACCGATCCGAACATGAAGAGCACCGAGCCGAAAAGTCGTATGCGTCTGTCTTAACGCGACTCCAAGTACTGGAGAAGAAAAGATTTAAGAGATTAAGTAATTTTTTCAAGTAAAAATAGCCCTACTTACCTGATATGTGGATATAAGTTTGAGATCATGAAATACCGGCAAGAAAAAGTAGTACAACACAAAGCCCATTATAATCAGTGATCCCATGATATAAAGATATTGTATGCCAAAGAGATATACCTCTGTGGATGTGCCCAATAGTGTTATGCCGGATATGAAACTGTAGGGATGAACAAATTTGAAAGTTTAAAATAGTTTTCTAAAGTACTTAGAACGAAAAGGGCGCTGAAGATCGTATGACCAAATATAATTCTTTAAAGATTTATAGAATCAAATTTTTTTCGAAAGTGATGAATTTGGGGATACTATATAGCTCGGTTATTAGAAACAATGGAGAAAAAACTGGATAAGGAACTCCTCCTAGTAAGGAGATTCGCCTTTAAGATAAAGTTCAGATCTTCTTTAGAGAAGCACGTGTCGGATCGAAAAATATTTAAGAGATTCCACATTAGAGATGCGCTTACTTCTTTTTGTGACAGACTAAATTTTTCGAAGACACTGGAAATGCAGCCCAAAATAAAAAAGAGAACACTTAAATGATTTCAAGTGCTAACCTGAAAATCACAAGATCAATCTCTTTCCACAGTAGCGATGTGCTTGGTCTCAAGAAGTACTTTCCCTATGACCCAGCTAATGCTTTCATATTGCTACAGCTGATCTTACGTAACTAAACTCAAAGAACTCTGTGTGGAATGATCCACCCTATATCTTGATGATCACGAAATGGATAATGATAATTGCTTTTGATACCCAGTAACGCGCGTTAACGTTTCTCCAGGCTGTTTTGGCTGATTTTTCATCCCCCACCTATTTTCACTACAGCGGCGCCTTTCCATTTATGGATTGTTGTCATCATGTGGAAAAAGTAACAACTTATAATTCCCCTAAACCAATAGGATCTATGTTCGACTTGCTTACCTACGACTCGCTACCTGGTCTTAGACAGGGCCCCGCTGCTATAGATAATGCTTTACGCTTTCTATCCCTTCCTCCTACCTACAGCAGCGGCAGAAGTCAATTGCGGTCCATATAAGCACCATGAGCGTCCATAAGGCAGTGACCCATTAGAATACCCACTAATGGGCTTATAGAGTGGAGATTCAGAAGTTTTACCGATGGCGATATCTTTTTGTCCAGTTTGGGCCACATTTGCCTGGACAATTTGCAATTTGGTTCCATGGTCCATATTGCGTTAGGTTGTTCTGAGATCGCAGCCAGGCTTGCATGTATTTAGAGGAGGATTCGCCTAGCCAGCACAGTTGATTGTTTGCAATCTGTTGCCTTCACTTGCTAGCTCATAAGCAGCACACTTTGCCGATATATAACTGGGACCAATACTATCCTCAGGTTGCACTTATCGGCTAGCTTGTTTAGAACTTCCCTGCAATTTAACGTCACTAGTGACGATGTATCACTACAATGCAGGTGTGTTATGGTAGCTTGGCTGCCGGAAAAATGGAAATAGAGTTAGTCACCGACAAGGTTAATTCAATAGAGAGCATCTTCTGCTATATGTATATAAGCTCAGCTTGAAAAACATTGCATTGGTCTGTTACGCGTAAGTTATTTATATTAAGCCTCCTTGGGAGTATTACACTGCCAACTCTGTTGCTCAGTTTAGAACAGTCCGTGAAGACGGAGATTCCTTGTCTTCCCTGTTCCATGCAATTTGTCCACCTGCACCTCTTTGGGATATTTATTTGTTTGTTGTCACAGCAATGGGACGGTATTGTGTGTGCCGTCCTCTAATAGGCTTTGTTGAAATGTTGTTTGGAATTGGATTGTGTTTTAAGTAGCGGATCCCATGCCGAACGCACAACACGCTCCGCGGATATGAGGTATTTCGATACACGTTTGTACAGAACCGCTGTAGCCACAGCTTATGGTGATCACATGCTGCCAGCTAGCGCTTAAACCGATTATGTCAGAGTAGCCTAACCAGGTTGTTGCCTTCTCACACGAACTCTCCACCAAACATAAGTTAGAGGATACTTGGCCGCAAGCGAACGTTAGTAGTGAGCTACATGCAAGAGAATCACACTGACCATATCCTGGTAAGAAGTTTTCCTCACTCACATGGACTATAAAAGACGGCCCCACCCGCCGACGGACTTGGCATGTATGACAAATGTTACGTATCGGCTGAATCCAAGCCTTATAAGTATAGGATAATATTTACAGACGTTATATAGAACACTTATCCCGTGCATATTCGATTGTCTTTCCTGCAGCGTATAACATTTCTTCAACAAAATGTATAGAAACCCTATAGCTTGCTATGCCACCTACTGGTTTTCAAGTATGTAGGTATAGAATATTGGGATGGTCGGGAACAGGTTCATTCTAAGAGTGAGAGCTGTTGAGTAGCTCGAAACTAGTGCTGCATTGGTGGGAATTTTGGTACTTGAGAGTTGGGAGGCTACGTTGTATTGGCTTACATTGATAAATCTATGTGACCCTAATAGTGCATAAAACCTGCCAGTGTAATAACCACCGATCAGATTTCTTAAATATACACCAAGGTGGCATTGGACTGACACATGAGAATCAGGAGCTCGTGATCTTGTATACTGAGCTCAAAGTATGTAAGCAGGATGAAGTACTAGGTATCATTGAAATCATGAAAAAATCCAAGGGACTTCATGAATGTATCAGAGCAAGTTAAAAACGTTAGCTGATCATGTTTAGAGAATATCCTGGTTTCGTCAAAGAGCGGAATTATGTGGAGTAATTGATCTCTTCATGGTCCCTACGCCCTTAAAATTCAATCATATGTATCTTATATATTATTTCTAATTGCTGTTTTTCGGTCTTATTTGGAATCCAAATCTATAAATAAAGTTTTGGATGTAAATATCGAGATTCGTGCTATTAGCGAGCTTTGGGCATTATTGGTCGTAGTGCGTTTGTTTACCCATATTTTATTAAAATAATTTATTAAAAATAAACGATTGTTAGCACACAAAGAAATCTATTTGTACTATGGCACTATTGTGAATATTTGATTAGAACTAACACTGCATTACCGGCAGTTGCTAACATTCGCCAGATGGCGGCGCAAGCGCATGCAAGTTTTTATTGATAGATGAATGATTAATAGAACAGCTGATTTCTTGATATTTGATATGAGACTTTTATATTTATTGCGCAAGATGCGCACGGGTCCGGAAAGTTTACTTATGTTCATCAAAGAAAACTTTCACTATTTTACCGGCTGGGCTTTTACTCTCTTGCATCTCTCCTTTACATACATGAACACTTAAGTACTTGACTCGGTTTATTTTTAGCAAATTTTCAATTAGCAAATTTATCATTTAGTGTCAATTTATTAAGTTTTTTTCGCTCGTTTCACTTCAACGCACACTCAGACACCCACCCAGAAACATCCGTCTGATACTTGGCATCCAGTGCAGAGCTTCATTCCACGCCAAGCCAGTCAACCTAACAGCCAGTAGCGAGTTAAATCATAACCATCAGCACACATAGTTCATCATTCAATTAGCAGCAGAATATAATACTAGGTTCAAACACACACCAAATTGGCAATTTATACTATTTGGGCAATTTATTACGCAATTTGTCATATAATAAATTGTAATAATAAATTGCCAATTTAAAAAAAATTGCGTAATAAATTGTTTCAAACTGCAAATGCAACAATGCAAAGTGTGTTTATTGAGTATATTTAAACGTCAATTACGCATGGCTGAACTATATGGTTGGCTCATCTCATCAGCTGATTTTATGTCCTTCATTTCACTGGAGTAGGGATTGCCAAAGGAAGATGGCAAACTCAAAATGAAACCAAAACATTGAACACGTTTTCTTACAACACACAAAAATTTTAAAGTTTTATGTTTTCATTCCATTTCATTCGCCCTATACCAACACGCACATTTTGACAGTATGAACAAAGGTATGTTCTTGCTGTAGAGATGAGCCAACCAGCTATCAAATTACTATTGTGTAAGCTAAATCGAGTTGTATGAACAGCACTCAATTCAAATCGAAATTTCCTCAATTTATTTTTCTGTTTGAACATAGTATAAGTGATTTATGGAAGCTTTGTATATGATTTTATAAATGACGCGTAGGTCAATTGTCAAACGAGATCCACTGGCAGTGTGGAGTATAAACCCCGGTTCGTTATATTTACGTTGTTATATTCGTTTACGAATGCGTTGTTTGATTTAATACACAATGGCAAAATTCCTTTATGTAAACTTTCTTATTGTAAGAAATAAAAAAATCTCAGCTTTTTATTATAAGCTTTTATTATAATTATAAGCTTTTATTTAGTTTCACTTTCGTTGTCTGTAATGGAATCTTGCAAGTTAAATTTGATACACTTGGCGGTGTCCGATTGAGCTGAAATTTTGCACACATGTATAACTCCGATGACAATGCAATATTACTTTGTTAGAATTCGATAAATTAATCGATAACACAGTTATCGGTAAAGATTTGTATTTACTTTGGCATAACAGCCTAAGTCCCATACAAACCCGCCGTTACCTATCCGTGGATTGTGATTTTTGGACGTGGTGAATCACGCGTGTCACGCGTGGTAAATCTCAACGGTTGCGAAAAGCGGAGACACAACCCTCTGTTGTATTTCTGTGTATAACGCTAACGCGGTTAGGCTCTTATCGGTAAGTGTTGCATACTTTTCTGCGCACTTGATTTTGTTTTACAGATTTTTGGCGATGGAATTTTAGCTAAGCGAAAGTTGGAATATTAGCCGTGTTTTTTTATACACGCGTATAGGTTTACGTTTGCGCGTGAAAAAAACGCCTATCCTCGCTTACATAATGCTTAGGAGACCCATCTAGCGGCAGTGGTTAAACAACTAGCTACAGCTACAGCGTGTACCGAAAAGCGGAGACACGACCCTCTGTTGTATGCCTGTGTATAACATATAGCTAAAGCAGTTGCGATGAATTGTGGACACACATAGAATACATAGAATTAGTGTAGGGGGTTAAACAAAAACACATATTTCAGTTACATCTGCGTATAATGCGTATTGGGATTTATTAGTACACATTTTATGCGCAGCAACTTCAGAGGTGTATTTAAAGTTTGGCGCTTAGCAGTCCATATAAATTATAAGCGTATAGACGTTTACGTGTAAAAAAAAAATATACGGCTATTATTTTAAAACAGATTTAACACACAGAGCAGAGATCTGCAATGAGTAGTTGTAAACTGAACACCACATAGGCCAAGTCACAATAAAATATGATTTTAAGTTAGTTAACACTGTTTGACACAATTTTATATGTGCTCTCTGTCAAAATCCGAGTTAGGTCTTTAGCAGGTATTCGAATCGAAGAACTTGACTGTTCAAAGTTGACTTCGAATAAACCCTGTAATGTTGATGCATTAAAAGAAATGGATAGAATGAGAAACGTTACAAATAACTAAGTAAAGTTTACGTAACTAACTTAAACAATATTTTACTCTACTAAAAATTAAAAAAAAAAATTCATATTTTAATTAAATTTAAGAAAAAGGCTTTTCTAAGAACAAGCTTCTATTACTTGTTAATAAAACGAACTAAAAATAAAAAATAAAATTAAAGAAAAAAAAACTTTTTTAAAAATAAGCTTTTATTATTTTGGTTTAGAAAATTAACTAAAAAGTAAACAATAAATTGACTCTAAAGAAATATAACACTTTATAAGTCCATTGTAAGCTTAAACGATAATTAGGCTTTTTCGTCTGCGACAAAAAAATTCTATATCGTACATAATTATATATTTTTAACATTAAAACTTTACACCTAAATTATTAAATCTTACAGTTTATATCACAGTCCTAATTGTTGTAATAAAAGCGTGTTACATTGCGATAGCAAGAAAATGAGATCCTAAATGTTCTTAATTATACCATCAAAATTTAACACGTTTTTTATTAGAACAATTTGGACTTTGATATAAACTGTAAGCTTTAATAATTTAGGTGTAAAGTTTTAATGTTAAAAATATATAATTATGTACGATATAGAATTTTTTTGTCGCAGACGAAAAAGCCTAATTATCGTTTAAGCTTACAATGGACTTATAAAGTGTTATATTTCTTTAGAGTCAATTTATTGTTTACTTTTTAGTTAATTTTCTTAACCAAAATAATAAAAGCTTATTTTTAAAAAAGTTTTTTTTTCTTTAATTTTATTTCTGTTATTTTTGCTGAAAATTTGCGCTCATTTGAATATGATATGCGCACGATTTAGTGTAACTGGGCTACAGTGCTTTGATTGCGAATATCATTCGTTGTGATATTTTACTGTGCGAAGAACTCAGCTTGATTTTCTGCAATCATGATGATCGCTGTTTGCAGGGACGGATGTAGTAATTCATAGGAAGAAGGTCAAGCTGGAAGATGCGTGGATCCTGCTATATATCGTGCTCGCAAACCTGATTCTTACAAACAGAAACGTTTTTTATTTTTTTATGTAATCAATATATAGGTTGGCCTGAACTGGTTTGCACGCGGGGACCTCATATAGACTGAATGAGTGTTGCCAGAAGTATGCTCAAAAACCAGACTGAAAAACCCTATCAGAAACCAGGACCTATGTTATAAAATAGCTCCGTCCTCCTTAGCAACTATTATAAGCTTTTAAGGACCTATTCTACGTGCTGCTTTTAGATCTCACAGCTGTATTCCTCTTAACAGCTGAAGTCTTAGCCCGGCAAACGCAGAGCACGAATACAAAAAGTGCTCGAAATATTCCTCCTCCAACCTGCCAATCCTATATCTGCCATTACTGGCCAAGCCTAATTTAACAGCATGTGACACCAGAAGGTAGTGTCCAGTCAGAATACCCGTCTGAGTCTACAGTCCTCTCTTTTTAAGATAAGAGTAACTTTGCTAATCTAAGGTTGTAAGACCTACACATTATCTTCAACACTTTACAACCACACGCCTTTCCAGCTTGGGCGATCATGTGCACTTTTCGTCTTCTCTTAATCTTGCAAATTCTAAATGGGACGTCTACAGAGAAAGAAAGCTTCGAAGGATGCCTTTTTATCTAGCTCATCTGCTTTTTCATTCCTTTCTATTCCCATATGCCCTGGGACCCAATATAGGTGTACGCTTCTACCTTTCCCGATTCTTTCCAGCGATTGCTTACACTCTAACATGTTATGCTATGCGGGCTACTTGCCCTAATTGTTGCTTGGCTTTCAATATAAAAGTTGACGCGGCTCAAGTTTAAGCTATTTTCTTCCAGTGTTTTTACTGCTTTGATTACGGCTACCACTTCCGTCTGTAAAACACTGCAGTGATCTGGAAGCTAGTAGCATCTGCTTATTTCCTAGTTAGTACAGTATACCGCAGATCCTACTCCTTCCAATTACTTTGGAAAGATGGCTGTACATATGTATCGCCTCGTCTGCTATTTGGTCACTTTTGCGCCATCCACCCACCTCTGTTACGGCTCTAAGAGCTCCCTCGGAGCGCAGATACGAAATCAGGTAGTCTGTTCGTCCTGTAATTAACGACGCTTTACTACTATAGCCTTTTGGTCTGCTCTCAAGCTGCCCGAGGCACTGAGCCTGGTTGCAGTTGTTAAAGCTATGTTCTTTGACACCAGGTCTATAAGTGAAATGTGTAGAATGGGCTTGTAAAACTAAGCGTTCATAGCGTGCATACCCCTCTAAACTTTTGAGGCAGGTCCCAAACAGGGACTTATTAGTATGCTTTAAAATAGCTGTGAGTAACCAATGAGAGAGAGCATTAAATATATTTAAATATGCATAAAATACCGTCGATGCCTTCTTCACTCTTTCGTCCAAGTTGAGCTGTCACGACAAATTACTCTCTAAATGGATTCCTAAATATTATGTGTAAGATTTTTCCTGCAGGGTCACTCCTCCTAGCTAAGGCCTGGCCCAATTTTGGACCTTGTACCTCTTAATAGACAATACCATATCCCGCTTCCCCGCTTCGTGGTCAGCCCTATTTTTGCGTTAGCTGTAAGTTTGGCGGGTTGTTGTTGTTGTTGTTGCAGCGATAAGGACACTCCCCGAAGGCCTTGGGGGTGTTATCGATGTTGGTGGCCCTTTGCCGGATATAGGTCCGCTATGTTCCGGTAACAAGCACCATTCAAGGACTAGCCGGACCATATCGGGAACGATTTGGTATGACCACATGAAACCTTCTCGGCCATACCGCCCTCCCACCTCCTAGATCCATGAGGAACTTGGGGTCGCCAAAGTATCGGCAGTTGGGTTGGAGAAGTTATATATTGCGTGGGCGACCCCTTGAAAGGTTGCGCTACACAAGCCCTTGAATCAATTTGTATTTTAGTGGTCTCTGGCGATAGGTACACCGCCGCGGGTATATTCTGAGTCTCCTAATCCGCTGGGGAGCAGTTTGGCGGGTCTTTCATGGAATCGCCAGAGCAGTTGGTTGATGACCACCGTCCACAGAAGAAGTGATAATAAGCAGCCATTCGTCTTGCCCCTGTCCACTGATTCCGTGGCCTCATACAAACGCCATTATTATACATTAACTTTTTCAAGATTGCATTAATTATATGTATTCTCCATTTCTTTTCTTTTAGGTAAGTTAATATCAGTTCAATTTAAAACAAATCTTACATTTAGATCTACAAAGGTAGCTTAAGTTCGGAATCACTATCATAAGAAAATGCTCAAGAAATTTTTTTTATTATAACGAACGCACGCATATACAGTGGCAAGAAGTGTAATTTTGTGAGTCGTAAATCAACTGGCCTTCGCTCATTAGACTAACAAATTGGTTTGTCGTGTGTATTGTTGACTTCATCATACATTGAGCGCCTTACATCTGTTCAAGTAGGTACAAGCCGTGAATTTTTAAGGGTTTTCAAATAATATCTGCCATCTAGTAATCAGGAGTAATAGAGCTCTTACAAGTCCCTTTGTACCAGAACAATACAGATTCCAATTAAGTAGTGCCACTCCATCAGAAAACTCGACTAAATTCTTCGAATAGTTGAAGTCCCTCGTCTGGTCGAGCAATAGCTACATACCATCATCGGCCCTTTGTCTATGCGGGCCATGTTTGTGCCAAATATATACACATACTCAGGCACATTTCATTGGTAGTTGTTTGCAAAAATATTTGCTCTCCTCACACCCGTATTGCATTCCCATTTCACGCGTGATAATATGAGGTGAGCGTTGCAAGAAGGGTGATATCGCAGAGATATATTTAGCAAATTATATTCTTGTCAAACAAGCTCATTTTGGTGTCGACTGACACTTCTAGACCTTGCGGCATATTAATATTATGTGAACCGTTATTTAATATATTAATAAATAGAGGCATTTAATTTTGTGTGTGTACACAGGGAGAAAGCTCTGTTCAACCATATGACCTAATGTCCCAAGGTTTTGGTGGATCATTCTGTCACAGAGAAGATAAGGCCTTTAAGATTATCTTCAAAGGCCGTTGTTTTTTTGGGAGTTGTATAGATGTTGTTGGTTCTTAGCTGGTACTAGCTCGACCATCTCGAGAAAGTGGGTTGCAGAAACTGAATTGTCGTGTATCAGTCTAGGCGCTCTTTCTATCCCCCTATTATTCTTAGCCCTGCGCCTGGAAACTTTAATTGTGTTTCTTTCTTTAATTTTTCTTTAAATGGTTTTGATAAAAAAATAAAAAATGTGTTTAATGTATATTATTCTTAATTCTTTATTTTATTTATTTTAATTTTGCTATATCAGTTTGAATTTTTTTAAATTATAAATAGTTTGTAACCTTCTGACTCAAATATTTTCTAATAATTACACAAGTATACACGGTTTTGGATCTAGGCAACTAAAAGTGGTTTTTAAGACAATTTATGACGCTGAATCCGATTCTTCATTCCGTTTTTTAAGATTGACTCTAGTTTTTAATACAGTCAAAAAATTCATTTTTAAAGATTTTTGTGAAATAATATTCATTTCATTATCTTAAATGTAACAACTCAGAAATGAAGATTGGTGAAACTTTGCCTTTTGTATTGTTTAGTATCTGTTTCACGTATTAGAGTCTAACAGTAGTCGCTCATCATGCCTTCATCCCAAAATCCTTGGTGTCGTCTTTCAATGTTGGCTAGACCTTGGTGTAGCCGCTCTCCTTGTTCGTCGCTCGTATCACCCAAGTTTTCGTACGGTATATTCATTTCATTAAATAAACCATTAATATCGTTACAGAAACTTATGTTGTCTTCTTTTTTGAAGAACGGTCGAAGTGCCTGATTTCTGTTTCTGTATACAGTAACTTGTGTTCGAGAGTCTAGATATTTCCATTGTTGCAACCGTGATGCTAGCAAGTCTGCTCTTTGTTTCGACAAATTCAAATCACGAATCAAATCGCTTAGTTCATCTTGCGAAATTAGATGTGTCGCTTCAATGACAAAGTCGCTTTCACTGCTCGGGGCGATGGAGTTAAAGTTTCCAGGACGTTTCCACTTATACTTGGACAAACTAAAAATGAATCATTAGCAGTACGTGGAACGTGGCTTGGATACTGATGATACATCAGGATATTTATATATTTTTTTAAATTTTTTTGCATTATACCCGTAACTCCTCATGGACC
This sequence comes from Eurosta solidaginis, assembly GCF_040869045.1. NCBI lineage: Eukaryota > Metazoa > Arthropoda > Insecta > Diptera > Tephritidae > Eurosta > Eurosta solidaginis. The sequence continues at coordinate 38,683,328 of NC_090322.1, read as the reverse complement.
GGCCAGTTCAACCTACCTACCCGTAACTTTCATCAAACAAAAGTAGCAATCATCTACATGGTTTTCAGTTTCTCTCCAGAGCGCTGGCATTGAAAAGGAAAAGTACTCACGTTTTCCCAATGACCACTTATACAGCTTTGTTTTGCATGCGTTATAAGAAAATTTCGGTAACCATGACTTATGACTGTCTGCTACTCTGAAACCAAAGTAGTGCAGATACGCATCTTTGAGCGCATTTGTTATTATTTTGCCACTTTTTTTTAATCATATAACAACCACAAACGTAACAAAAACACTTTGAATCAACTTTGCAACACTGTCTCTGCATTTTTATTTGCTCTAATCACTTTTATTACTTTACAGTTACAGTTGAAATGACTTATCAAGCAGTGCCACTATTTAAAAGCTGCTATAACAGCACAATGGTGCTATCATGCCAGAAATCGGAAACTAGAAGCAATCTTAAAAAACTGAATGCAGATTCGAATTCAGCATATCAAATATAGGTAAGAATCGTTATTATCTGCTCAGATCCAAAAGTTGACCTGAATTTGTAAACTTGTGTTATTATTAATTTTTTTCATTTCAAAATTTGGTTTTTAATTTATGGAATTTTATGTTTTATATATTTTTGCAATACATTTTTTATTCATGAATTCTTCAACTTCTTTTGAATTTTTTTTAATTAAAAAAATTGCTAAATATTTTTATTCTTAATTTTTTGTTTCATTTTAGTTTTCAGTACTTTTAATTTTGTTATATCAGTTTGTAGGTTTTTTAATTTAAAATAGTTTGTATGTTTCTGACTCAAATATTTACTAATATTTATTTTTAATTTTTTCATATTATGATTTGGTTTTTATTTTATGGAATTTTATATATTCTATATATTTTGCAATGCATTATTTTATTCTTGAAATTTTCAACTTTTTTTAAATTTTTAATTTAATTTTATTTATTCTTAATTTTTAAATTTATTTTTTTTTATATTTTTATTTTAAATTTTCTATTTTTTTTTTTTTAATTTATAACAGGTGGTAACTTTCTGTTTCAAATATTTATTAATCATTTTTAAAAACTTTCATTTTGTTATTTGGCTTTTAATTTAACATTGTATACTTAATAAGTTCAGCGTGCTTTGCACACAGAGTATATTAACTTTGATTGGTTAACGTTTGGTTGTACAGCTATAAAGGAATCGAGATAGATATAGACTTCCATATATCAAAATCATCAGTCAGTATCGAAAAAAAATTTGATTGGGCCATGTCCGTCCGTCTGTCCGTTAACACGGTAACTTGAGTAAATTTTGAGGTATCTTGATGAAATTGATGATGTACGTAGGTTCCTGGGCACTCATCTCAGATTGCTATTTAAAATGAGCGATATCGGACTTTAACCACGCCCATTTTTTCGATATCGAAAATTTCGAAAAACCGAAAAAATGCGATAATTCATTACCAAACACGGATAAAGTGATGAAACTTGGTAGGTGGGTTGACCTTATAACACAGAAGAGAAAATTAGTAAAATTTTGGATAGTGGGCGTGGCACCGCCCACTTTTAAAATAAGGTAATTTTAAAGTTTTGCATGCTGTAATTTGGCAGTCGTTGAAGATATCACGGTGAAATTTGCAGGAACGTTACTAGTATTACTAGATAAGTACTAAATAAAAATTAGCAAAATCTGATGAAGAACACGCCCACTTAAAAAAAAAAATATTTTTTAAAAGTAAAATTTTAAGAAAAAATTTAATAACTTTACAGTGTATAAGTAAGTTATGTCAGCATTCAACTCCAGTAATAATATGGTGCAATAAAATACAAAAATAAAAGAAAATTTCAAAATGGGCGTGGCTCCGCTCATTTTCATATAATGTGTCTAGAATACTTTTAATGCCAGAAGTCGAACAAAAATTTACCAATCCTTGAGATATTTTGTACGGGCATAGACTCTATGACGATAACATTTTCCGTGGAATTGGGCGAAATCGGTTTGAAGCCACGCCCAGTTTTTATACACAGTCGACCGTCTGTCCTTCCGCTCGGCCCTTAACACGATAACTTGAGCAAAAATCGATATATCTTTACTAAACTTAGTTCACGTACTTATATGAACTAACTATATGTTGGTATCAAAAATGGCCGAAATCCGACAATGATCACGCCGCTTTTTCGATATCGAAAATTACGAAAAATGAAAAAATGCCATAATTCTATACCAAGTATGAAATAAAGAATGAAATATGGTAATTGGATTGGTTTATTGACACAAAATATAACTTTAGAAAAACTTTGTAAAATAGATATCTCTTAGAGGCGCCCACCCATAGAACTAAGGCCCACTCCCTTTTAAAATACTCATTAACACCATTCATTTCATACCCATATCGTACAAACACAATCTAGAGTCACTCCTGGTCCACCTTTATAGCTATATCCCGAAATGGCGTGCACCTATAGAATAATGACCTACTCCCTTTTAAAATACTCTTTAATACCTTCTATTTGATTCCCATGTCATACAAACACATTCCAGGGTTACCCTAGGTTTCATTTTCCTACATGGTGATTTACCCTTATTTTGTCTCCAAAGCTCTCAGCTGAGTATGTAATGATCGGTTACACCCGAACTTAGCCTTCCTTACTTGTTTTAATTTACATTTTTTATTTTATTTACTGTTTTACTCATTTTATTTTCAATTTTGCATTTTTCAATTTAATATAGTTTGTGAGTTTTTGATTAAAGTATCTAAACAATTTTTTTTATTTTTTTTTAATTTTTATAATTTTTAAAAATTTTTTTTCAGGTCTAACTTTTTTTCAAAAATTTTCTTTTTGTAATTTTGTTTTTATTTGATAATATTTCGTGTGTTTTACATATTTTTTTTTTATTTTTTTAAATATATTTTTTTTAATTAACATTTTTTTCATGTCCAACTTTTTTTCAAATATTTTCTTTTCATAATTTTGTTTTTAGGTTATAATATTTCGAGTGTTTTACATACTTTTTTATATTTTTTGTTTTTTTATTTTTTTAAATATATAATTTTTTAATCCTATTTTGTTATTATTTGTTTATACAGATGTATTTTTTTTTTAAACTAATTAGTTCTCATGTGCGCCACGAAAACTAGGCTAACTTTTAGGCAAGGTTAGGTATTGTTAAGTTGGTGGTGGTAAATATAGGGCAGGTGGTGGGGTCGAGCATGGGAAAAATTTGTGATTTCCGGGTGGCGGCACATTCGCTTTACCAAATACATTTTAACTAATCATCATCAAACCGCTTGCCTTTCATTTTGAACCTAAGTATTAGCGAATGATACACCCTCTTTACCTCGAACAGACCGTCTAAAAACGGTGCGCTCAGAAATCTGCGTTATCTATTTTGCAGTCCGTTGCATCCGCAGGGAAAGTGATGAATCAACTGCTCTGTTCTGGGACCTAATAGACGGAGACCTTAAGATGCCCTCTGGACGCTAGCGCGGCTTGACACCTGCTCACGATATCACTTTTCATCAAATTTGATTGTATTGCCTTTATGGCAACCTGGCTGTTAAACAAAGGTTTCCATGGCAGTAATGTCCTCTCTATAAGGTTTACGCTTCCGCCTGAAAGACACTAAAAGAGTCGAAATGTGGGTAGGCATGACTAACGTGCAGATGCTTTGGGTAAAGCCCAACATGATATCCCCAGGTATGCTAGCTCTTGTACCTTCTCAACCTTATGTTGGGATATGTTTCTTACCTAAACTTTTTATCACACCTAAAGCTACTTGATTATAAGGCCGGTAGGTTATTTGAACACTTTGTCATACGGGTGCTGTTCCGAATGGGTTTTGGATAGAATCTTGTTTCGAAATTGAATTTGAATTTGATCCCTTTTATCTCTCAGCACACTATAATAAGTTTCCACATCTCACTCACCTCGCAATTAGCGACATCGCAATTGGAAAAATTTTCATATTCCTGCCACCCACTAAGTACGCATCCACAGCATCTTCGGTAGTTATGGATTTACGCGCTCTGGCTTCACGACGCATTTGTAAAGCAAAATAAATACCAATAACAGCACAGCTGGTCAACATTAAAACGAATACAACATAATCGGGCCAGCCGAAGCGTTGAAGACTAACGCGCACCTCATCTACATTCATTTTGGATAACATTTTGCTAAAATTTGTTTCTTAAAACTTTTCAATTTGCTGAATACTTAACAAAAAAAGTTCTTTCGCACAAACTCGTTTGCAATTAAGATTCTTTTGTTAATGCCCGTTTTGATAGTCCTTACTCTCTCGCAGCTCATACGCATGCACACTCAATTATTTTCATCACTACAAGATCACCACTACAACCACTTTATTTGCCAGAACCGCATGATGCTTACGCGTTCGCACGCGTCGTATAACTGATTTAACTTATACCGTTACTTTACATCTTATTACCTGTTAGATCTAGTAATTTAATACAATGTTACTATGTATTCATCAGTGTTTATGTGAATATGAGCATATTTCTCAATTGCTCGGCTCGTTTAGTTTTTGCGATTTGTTGCGATCACAAATTAGCCGTTAATTCGTTTAAATGTTTGTTGAGTGATTCGTTAAAGGTCGATCAACAGATGTTCGTCTTAGTCGTAAATAAAGTGACAGCTTGAACCTGAGGGTGTCAATTTAAAGGTAATTTTGAAATTATGACGTCGCATTTTCTCTAGACGATGATCAACAACTTCCAAGAAAATCTTAAATAAGTTATTAATAAATTTGTCTTCGGCCTTGCTGTCGGTGGTGTGTGGGAGGGCTAGGGTTAAATAAATACAATGCATAGCTATTTGAACGTACATACCTAAATGTTAGTGTAGTTGTGGAAAGCTTGAGTAATCAGTGAAATAAACAGAGAGTCGCTGATATGCCAGAGTTACCAACATATATAAATTTATTTGAAGAAGTTAAATGTATGTTTTGATACTAAAATCGCTATCGTATTTGGAAACAGTGTTGACCTCCACTGAGTTGAGAGGGCAGGTGGAAGAAGACTTGATCTCCGTTGCTACTCTCCGTTGGCCTCAGTTATCGCGGCACATGGATAGCGAAACGTTCAAAGTCGCTTGGCGTTTTTGGAAAACCTACAGTTTATGAAGTTAGAAATTCAGGAAGCAGCTGACACTACGAAACGTTTATTTATAACTGTCAGCTTCTTTGCTAGTATCGCAGCGTGATCAATTGGGCAAAAGTTGTGCAGTAGAACGGTAAGGAGGACACGGTAGGGCTGACGTTCGATACCAGTGCTTGAATCCAACAGCAATAGAAAGTGCAAGAGTGGGATATTGGTGTACCGGGCCATACTTAGGTATGCTACAAGCAGGAGTGGGCGTGAATTTAGCACCTGCTAAGCGACCATATACGTATACGATGAGCGAGAGCACAACAATTACTTCGTCAAAATCAACGACATGTCATTTAGTTCGATTTTGATGCTCGTACAGTAAGGACGTGTCGCACGCGCTCTTTAAGCATAGCACAAAATGCGTGTAACACGGCTCACTGCGCAAGCGCTTAAATCAAACTAATTAGATAGTTTATTTTGCTTTCGTGCTCACTACGCGTTCGTGTATACTAACCCACTCTCAATTTGGTAACCGTGTATATGTAGTGGTGCCCACCGCTGGCTATAACACTGATGATGGATAATTTCTAACGGCCGTTGATGATTGTTCGGCTTTTAGTCGGTTGTAACGAAACTTCGGTAGAAAATGCTTTTGAGATGGTATACGCATCAGCAAATCTGCACCTTTAAGTATCGATGGTCATGAAGCAATCGAGAATTATAATGCTTACATTGGTAGTGCAATGAAATGCTATCGGCTCAAAGCTGGTGGTCGAATTTATGATAGCATATTTTCAAGTGGTGGCTTTATAATTGTGATGTTCGTTGCCAGATTGTTAATTTTTTTTCCTTTTGGAGTTTGTTCTTGATTCAGTGGTTCGCATTTACCTAGCTCTGTCAATTTATTGACTTGAAGATCGCATTACTTCGCTTTAAAATGCAGATTGGCTTCATGACTACTGAATTTCTGTATTTTTTAAAAATGTAAAAGCTTGCGAGAGATTGCAAATTTTGTGATTTGCGGCTCGAAAAAATGATTTAGAGAAATTGTGTTCGCGACGATTATTAGGAGTTAACCCCAGGTGAAACTACGCTTTGCACGAGATATACAGACAAAAGTGTAACCATTTTATGTATCTCTATTTCTTTTCAGCAGACGCAGCAGTACCAATTCCACAGACCGCGGTTAGGTTAGAAGCCTGTCTGGAGTAAGCGAACGAGGGACAATCCCTCCGCAAAGAGCTACTCCTGAGAATTTTTGAACGAGTGCGAGCATAAACCCCGGATCTTTCCGAAATGCCCAAAACTTTGATTTCCTTAAATACATACAAATAAAACCTTTCCTAAATACTTTTTATACTCAGTTGAGCAGAGCTCACAGAGTATATTAACTTTGATTGGATAACGGTTGGTTGTACAGGTATAAAGCAATCGAGATAAAGTGATCGGCGTAAACCTCTAATACATACATATATACATATATCGGCGTTCCACATCCTGCGCTTATTACCGCGGAATCAGTCTACTTAAAGCTGTGCGAAAAACTGAAGGCCTAAATTAACGAACTTCTTGAATCCTATTAGTGTGGTTTGGATGTAGTAAATTTGTTATTGAGATCTTCATGATACACCAGATCCAGGATAAGATATACGTTAAGATAGTCTACATCCGCAATCGTTTAGTCGACATCGCGAAAAGGAGTAGTTTGTAGCTTTGTCTGAATTTAAAATTCCTAATAAGGCTTGCCAAATGAGATTGAGCTACACCACCAAGCCCTGGATTTTCTAACTGTGAGTTCTGAAATATACACTTTTTGAAACAAATTATATGAGAGAAAAGCTTACATTGAAAAACTCACCCAGGCCCAGCTCCGTATGGATTGGGAAGAACATCTCCGAGCCATTCGAAGCCCAACGAATCTTCAAACAAGGCGACTTCCTTACATCCGATTTCTCTAACACAACGCTGGAGGATAAAATTATAGCAGCAGATATAAACGTGTCTTCTCTGGATTGGATAAGGAGGCCTGTCATCCAAGATAGATTGATTGCTGACGCATATAAGTTCGAGATTGTGAAGCTTTTTCTATCCAGAAACCAGCATTACCAACGAAAACAATCCCATCTTAGAAACCGAAGGGAGCACAGCTCATGCCAACAAATAGGCAGTAGGCAAACGAAAAGTAAAAAGCGAAGTTTCTTTCGAAGCCATTTGTCAAAAGTATTACACTATTATTGACCCTTGAACCAAATTTTTACTTTCAAGTCTCTAGTTCACGAAAGAAATTATTTGGAAAGCGTCCCCAAGATACCAAATCTCGCATACATTTTCTAATAATCTCGAATCGTGCGCTACCTAGCGGACTCCTTTTACTAAATAATCTCCGAACCTTGAGCCTACTTGTAACCTTTAAAGCTTGTAGTTCAGTATGAAGGTACATAAACAGCGATTCCAAGTTTGATCCTTTCTGTATCTTTATCGCTGGATAAGTGCCCCATCTACAAGTTTTTTTTATGCTACTTGTGTTATTTTCATATAATTCTTCTGTTCAAAATTTCAGATCTCTAGGTCAGCGAAAAATTCATAAATTTCCATGACTCTCTTGAATGTCACGATCTCTCCTATCACGTTTTCATCCGGTTCTGAAGTATCCCAGCAGCAAAAATGGGAGATAGTCACGTAAAACACCAGTTTCGCACTACAGGTTTTTTGGCTACCTCCGAACTGCTGCTAATTGTATGCAGAGTGGGAGAATAAGAAGCCAAAACTGTACTAATAGCGCATAAGTCTGAGCTATAACGATAAGAGTAAATTGCTTGCAGAGCTTGATACCTATGATGACTAAAACGACATCTTCACACGACTGTTGACCGTGGCGTTTGATGACCAGCCTATTTTCTTGTTTGGAATAGGTCAGTCCTTTATCGATTCTCCCGAAAATGCCTCCTTAATATTAACTTAGGCAAAATGTTACCGATGTACCAAATTTCAATAAATTCGCTAAATAAATAATTTTTTTTTTGAAGTGGGTCGGTATCTGGTCTACTTCACCGAATAAAAATATTTATTTATTTATTTAGTTAATCAACAAAAAAGGTGTTTATTGACTGTTAATATACAAAACTTCAAGTTTACATAGCTTATATAAAAAGTATAGTTAACTTTATGAAAAGTATCTGATTATCAGGTTCTTAAATGTAAATTTACTACAACTAAAATCAAACGCCAAGGAATAGGAATAAGCATTAAATTGAGAAATTGTCCTCCTAAGGGGACCATTCATTGCATAAACTATTCTAGCAACACCCATATAAAACAAATCGTTACTACGAAGGATACGACAGGGTACATTAAAACGAATTTTCATGAGGAGGTAAGAACAGTATATTGAGCCCGAAACGATATCAAAGACAACGCACATTGACAACAGAGTTCGCACATTGACAACAGAGTCTAGTGACATAAGATTTATCAGTAAGCAGCGAGAGTGATATGATAGTACAGGGTCTACAAAGTTAATCGACCGCAACGCAAAGCGCACAAAAGTTCTCTGAACAGACTCCAACCTCTTGACATAAACAGCTTGAAAACGTCTCCAAACAAATATCGCATACTCCAACCTCGATCTCAATAAAGATGTGTACAATAGTTTGAGAGTATAAAGATTGGAAAATGATGAGTCGGCGGATGAAAGTCAACATCGCGTACGCTTTAGAAACTATATAGCTTATGTGAGTGGTAAAAGTAAGCTTGGTATCAAAATACACACCCAGATCTTTAACTTCGGTTAACTTTTTTGATTGAACGTCTGAGATACTATACGATGTAGGAACTAAACCAGAACCTTTAGCATAAGTGCTAAAATGACACTTACCAATATCTAGGAATAGAAGATTATGGACACACCAATGTTATAAGTTTCTAAGCTCATTTTGTAAGATTAAAGAATCATCAACACCGGAAGTTGGGGCGAATGGAAAAGATGACACATTATCTACACGAACGACACAACTTCTGTTCTCTAAGTAAGAAGAGATCCACTTCAAAAACTCAGAGTGAAAGTCCAAGCATTCAAGTCTTGCCAGTAGTATTCGATGCGATACCCTATCGAAAGCCTTGCGTCGATTTGGTAGCCCTTTTGAAAGGAATCCAAACAGTCTTCCACAAAAACAGCCAGATTAGTTATGGTACATCTACCCGCAACGAACCCGTGCTGCTGAGCATATAGTAGATGTTTCACGGAGAAGAAAATTTTATTCTTAACTATGCACTCAAATAGCTTTGACACAGTGGTAAGTGTGGATATCGGCCTATAATTTTCGATATGATTTTTGTTATCACCTTGCCTACATACTTTCGAGGTGTCGATTAGAAGTTAAAGTTTGCTGCCTAAGGAAAAATCCATTAAATTTATTTTGGTAATCTTTATGTGGCAAAGCAAGTCCAAAACGTAAACTAAAACAACTGAGCGTGAACCCCAAGTGTCAGTTTTCAAGTCAGGTCAAGCCTATGCTAAGTTTGAGTAGGGGGCTTTTTGGTGTAAAATAGAGGTTGCAGCTATCGAAATGATTTTTCGTGCTTTCTTCAAACATTATTCTTTGTCGTTTGTTAGTCGCTGAGCAAGCGTCGAAGCAACATCGCAGGATGATGTTCTTTTTTTACGTACATATGTTTTGACTCCTTGCTCGTTAATCAACGACTTACCTACCACCACTACGATGGTAGTACTCTTACGAAAACTACATATTGTTACGAATTTTAGGAGTTACTAATGATTTTGCCGCCTCTGTTAACATTCGAATCGCTGAACTGTCGCATAAATAACTCAATTATTCAGTATGTTCTTTATTTACAACTCTATGGTGGCAGTAGTACTTCACAATTACAATGTTCGCGTCCATCACACTCATTGATTATTGGGTTACTTCGTTCGCCCGTTTCTCCTAAGCTCTAGACTTTTCATGAACAACCTTCTCAAACAGCTGCATATTTATTTTTCTTTTATGTATCTGGTATTCACTTTTGTCTTCTAGTTATATGCGTGTGTATGACTGAGTAATAACTTCTGATTTTGGGTTATGACCACACGTGTGTTTGTGAAATAATCTCTTCGCTCTTAGCTTCCCTCTTTGCATGTATGTGTGTACTATGATGTTTATATGCACATATGTGTGGTTGCTTGATTTCATGTTGTTGTGCATTTATTTACTACCAGCACAGTGATGCATCGAAATTGCTAACATTCGCCACAATATACTCAGACCCCTATGAAGTGTCATTATGCTAAAGTATTAACCCAATGAAGCCAAAAAAGCATTAAACCATTACTAAAATATTTATTTATTTACAAATAATTTGCCTTAAAAACACATGCAAATTTTAATCCATATCTGTTCCATTAAAATATTTCGCTTACATATAACTAATACACACTTGATACTTTAATACTTAAAAAGCCACACAAATAAATCAATCACGCTCTAACCAAACGCTTTTCATAACTTTTCTCTGCAGCCCGGTGTAAGAGGAGAGAGGAAGTACTTCATGCCCTGACCGAGATATTTCGTGATGAGACTCTTGGTTTGTAGGACTCCCTTCCTTCAGTAACTACTGACCTATCCCGGCCCGCGTAGTGTTCCCATTCCTGAGACCACAGTAAGCCTTGATTCCGCCCTGGTATGAGTTGCCGAATATCTCTTCTATCCTCGTTCGCTGTAGAACAAAGTGCTGTCATTTGAAGAAGGTGTGGCGTACATCGTATATATTTCCAAAGTACAGGCAGTTCCAGTTTTCAACCTTCCCCTTATATGGATATATTTACAAAATGATTTATGCTCGGCTAAAAGTTAAATCAGGTAGACCTACACCTCTCCGTGTGGTCGTTTCAAGCATGAATTCAATTCGGGAATTAGTTTATCAGGTCTGAAGCCGCACTGATAAGGTTCAATCAGCCCATTCGCGGTGGGCATAAATCTTTCGCACAATTAGCTTGATGGGATGCGATACTAAGATGGCTGATTCCGTGATAGTTGGCGCCGCAACTACCTGAAGAAAATTCGAAACCGTATTCAATTTTATAACTCAATTAAGTTCATCGGCCATCCTGAAAAAAAGCAAAAAGTAGATTAGATTATCTCACCCCTTAACCCGTAGTCTGCACACGCCCTTGCACATGTTTAGTATTAAAGAAAAACAGTGAATTTCTATCTTTACTCAACTCCATTGTTGTTATATCTACTAATTTGTTCAACTTGTTGGGACCGTGCGCAGCATGGTTAACATAATTAAAGATGGATGATGAACAAGTAAGGAAGGCTAACTTCGGCGTAACCGAACATCTCATACTCAGCTGCAAAATTTCAGCTTGAAAAACTTTTAAATTACCTTCTTTTAAAAGTGGGCGGTGCCACGCCCATTTTCCAAATTTTAATAATTTTCTATTCTGCGTCATAAGGTCAACCCACCTACCAAGCTTCATTGCTTTATCCGTCTTTGGTAATGAATTATCGCACTTTGTGAGCTCTGCTCAGCTGAGTATAAAAATTGTTTATAAGACTACCTTTATAAAAATGGATCATATAGCAATAGACCCGTAATTTTAGTCCACTCTCTTGAAAGGCTTTAAAGATTTGGTTTAATAAGCTGAATGCCGGAAGTAAAAGTATCAAAGATGAGGTCTTCTTGAACATCAAATGAGCAAGGTAGAGCAAAGTCCTATTTAGCAGCCGAAATATTTCAGAGACTTATAAAGAAGAAGTGAGGGAGTTTTTGACCTTTTTGAGGGCTTTGAAAAATGTCTGTAGTTGTAACGGTAATAAGCGCAACTTTCTTTGTGTGGTTGTGCGCCTGTGTGATGAGTAGTTGTCTGTCCATAGCAGCGAAAGACACATCTCATATTGTGGGTAGAAAGAGGTTAAGAAACCTGTTGAATAGGACCCATATTTATCTCTAAAAGAGATCGATGTTTGGCCACTTTATGTTTGATAATTTTGACAGGTACTTTACGATTGACCCGAGCCCCTTAGGCCCTTTCTCCTTTCGGATTTTTTCCTGTTGATCAACCAGCAGTTTGATTTATATGTCAAGGTACTTTCTTTATCGATCTCGTGGACTTTATCTAAGGCCTCCACAGTGTGTTACATTATATTAAGTTTATTAAGATCGAGCACAACGATTTGCCTTTTGGATGGCTTTTGCAACGCCTGTGATTGTGATATAAAAAGCCAAAAAATTGTGTATTTGTCTGTTTGCCTTTGATGCGTCTCTATAGGTTTATACTATTTTCCGCCAAGTAACATATTAATATTGGGGTGTTAATCTATCGCAGAAAAATGATCAAATTAGAAAGAATTGCCATACGGGTAGGAGGACTTTGCTGCCTTCCTTGCTGCAGTTTAGGCAAATGATGTTGAAAGGAATCCCCATTATCCACATTGCATGCAGGTTGAGTGGCCAGGGTCCCGTGTTTGGCAGTGATCCCAAAAGTTTTCTTTTCTTTCTTGAATAATATAGTAGATCCTCCCTTCTCCTGTTATCGTAATTAGGCCAGGTTTGTTTGGTTACCTTGCAGGTATTCGAGGAGTCCCAGTTGGAGACCGCTAACACCTTGAATTTGCTATGTTTGTTTATTTTGATTGATATAAGTGGATGGATGATGCATCTTGACTACCTTCCAAGCATCCTGCAGGGCTCCTGCTTTTGCAGGTTCATCTGTCTTACAGTTTGTTCCAAAATAATGGAAGAAGTACGAGGTGTGGCAATCAAGTTCCGGGAATTTAGTTATAATTTGAAAAGTGGCAACACTTTTTCATTCGCCATCATTTGCCCAAGAGAGTAGATCTTCCTTTTAGCTAGGGTTCAAAGTTAAAGTAGAAAGCAAGCTTGGCCTGTGTTTTATGCGTATTTTTTTGCAAATTACTTGTTTAGTGGCGCAGTGAAAATGTGTGACGTACATTACAAGTAAAGTGCTGCTCCGGGACCTGTTATCATGCTTTTAGAGCAATGACAGAGACTGGATCGGTCGGGTAGCCCTGGAAATGAGACTTCAGTATTTAAGTTAAGACTCTGAGATGCGTAAACCAACCAGGCAGTGTATAAAAAAGAGTGGGGAGCCGCCAACTAAAGCAAGGCTGTAAAAATCACATCTGAAGGCAATGTTGATTGTTTTTTTTTTTTTATCCACGGCATCATGAATACGTTCCGGTTGATCCGGAGAATTCTTTGTTGGCTTTTTGGAATGGCTGCGGGCATGTGTTTTTCGTGTGCGACTCGAACTTGCCAATGATGGCTGGATTTCGCATCGCGACAATGCATTGGCCCATTCCTCGTTTGTTAGGCAAAATTCGGCAAAAAAAAAAGTATCCATACGTTGTCTTACTCACCCAAGGGAACCCATCATGGTGGTGTACAGGAGGTCCAAGCAGCTGTAACCGTGTTGCTTAACGGGCTAACGTCGGAACACTACCAAGGTTGTTTCCAATCCTGCGAGAAACGTTGGAATCGCTGTGTAGAGTAAGAGGGAGACTATTGTGAAGGTCGATAGTAAAATTTTTGCTAAAACTTCTATTCTTTTTTTTTTTTGATTGACACATTCCCGGAACTTAATTGCCACACCTTGCATCTACTACGCTTTTGTACGGTGATAATCAGGTTTCCCTGATTTTTATTATTTATTCGAATCTATCACTATATTTGGGAAAACATTGTTAAAGGTTTTAAGTCCGAGCACTGACTGAAGCGTGCATTTGTATAATAGTTGCCTACTTTTAGGCTTAACGAAAAACATTAAATGATGAATATATAAATATAGAAAGATCTAAAAAAAAATAAATAAAAAACATAGTGAGATACTATAAATATGTAATTCAAAGATATATTCACTACGTGTATATATATTTAAACATCCATGCATATAAAACATCTAATGCATTCACATTTATCACCCCTCAGACTTGGTAAGTGAAGGCAACACTGCTGCATTCGTCGAAGCATAAAATGAGCAACAAATCATTGGGGTTAGACTTGAAGCAGGTGTAATGTATAATGTCGAGGGAATTAGGTTGAGACTCGATTGCCACCTGCGAGGTGACAAATCAAAAATTATTCTTTTGCAATGAATATTTATGTACATATGTATGTGTGTGTGTATATAAAGCGCATGTTTTTAGCAAATTAATTATTTCTAGTTTGATGAATTTTCAAGGAATTCACCGTTAGCAGCTTTTCAAGAGCTTTTACAATTTAAAGGATTACACATAAGCGTATGCAATGAGTTTCATGAAAAGCTTAGATGTATATGTACACATACATACGTATAAGGCCTTTCGCTTTGTTTTTGTTATTTTACAGCATAATTTGTTCTCGCTTATTTTTAGTTTTTGTAATAAATATTATGCAAAGCAATTTTTATGAATGCATATATCTGCACTTAAACGTAAATAAACTCATGTTAAAATATGTAATCTATACACACACACACACATATATATGAATGTAAGCTTAAAAACGCTGCTCATACAGCTGCTTCTGCTGCACTGAGCTAACTTAACAGTTGGGCAAGCACTGTAGTGCTATTAAGATCACTCATACAAACGAGTAAAATCATATATGTAAAAGCAAAGCCAATAGCTCCCCAATCCAACATAGTTTCAAATGCGTTTCGCATACTGAATATACATACATTAGAGTGTCCGCTGCTTTTTCCAGAACAATATTCAGCCCTTTTTTGCTTCTATTCAAAAAAAAAAAAAAAAAAATGCATGTATGTAAGTATGTATGTATGACATGTGTCATACAAATTCGATAAGTCATGATTGAATAACAAATATAACAAGTAAGGAAGTGTAACTTTGGGCGAAACCGCACATTGTGCATAAACCCAGTTGTGGGCTTTCGAATATATGTATGCAAACGATATATTGATGAGAAATTTCATGAAAGCTGAAATATATTAGGAAAGGAAATTGTTGTTACAGATGCGTCACCGACCAGGCATAGACGAGTTATCAGTTTGTTATCGAAGTGTTACTAGGACATGTTTCTGAATTTCACTTCTAGCTGATGATAGTGTTCGGCCTGGGTGCGTCTGAAACCGGCAGTGGGTAGGCGCACACGGGTCGATCTCGGAATGGATGGGTCGCTCGAAATAAATGAAGAAGAACGCAAAAGAGGAATTCCTCGTTATAAAATAATGTTGAATTCCAAAGGGAAAAGAAAAATATACAATAGGTATAATGTTACCTTAACGTACAAAATGCTGGCGGTGATGATCCTGGGCGATGTGAACTGCTTGGCGGTCAATCGAGAAAGAGGCCGGTTATCCCGTTGAGGACAACCGCTAAGCCGCGAAAAAGTCCTCTGGTGTTAAGGAGGGGAAGGGCCACACATACAACCACCCCCACATATACGTGCATGGGTGCTGACAACCTGCACACACCCACGTGCATGTGTATGAAACGCATGCATGTGCATGCATGCACACAAATGTAGGCGTGAGTGTGGGTAGCTGGAAATATTATTAAAACATTAGGGAGGGGCGCCGTCAATCAGGTAAAAGTTATGCATTGGGCCTAAACATGCCGCCCCCCTTGCGGTACGCAACGTCACAGTCCGCCAAGGATCACCGACCGTGAAGAAGAGGAAAAAATAAAAAACTTATAACTAATTATATCTAACTTAACATAACGTCCGCCGGCTTGGCGACACGCCAGATGGTTTGCGCAGGGTGCGAGCTTGGTTGCTGATGCCTCGGTCATTCGGCACATTCGCGTTATGGTTCAAGGCCTGAGCCAGGTTTGCCTAGAGCTAGGGATTGCGAAAAGAAGTAAGAAGATATACGTGTTCATATTTCTTGCCGTTTATTACAAATTCATTGGAAATGAACAAGCATAGAATTGTGTATGAAGAAAATTCAATAAAAAATAACTTATTGTAATGATACAAGATTTTAAACGCACACCTCCATTGTGAATTCATACAAGTGGCGAAGGTTTGATAGAAATGTGCACAATAGTAAACAGCTTCGATCACCTGTTCAATCGTTGTTCGATTACCTAAATCATTAGCTCACCAGTGGTTTTCAAACCTTTCTGTAGACGACTGGTATATTGCTTTATTTACATATTTTAAAATGCCTGCATAGCTGGTGGCTCAAATTTAATCTATAAACTTGATTATAGAAATGAATATTAATATATAGTCTGATTTTCGGTATACAAATTTAAAAGAAAGCTGATTTGAAACAAATGTACAATTCATGGCACTTCACTTTAATAACGGCGAGCAAAAGAAAAAACAAACCTTTATTCCATTATCTGGCCATTCGCGACTGCCGTTCTCCCTGTCAGCTATTATTTGACACGCAGGTATGGCAATGGAGGAATCGAAAGATTTTTCGCTGGTACGAATTCACAATGCAAGTCTTTTGCAACTGTGTACACCAAAAATTCAATAAAAATAGCAAAGTATAAAAAATTCATCTGTGTCGGTCATTACCGAACATTTTGATGTTAGGCCTTGGTTGTGCCCGAGAGTACCCAACCGAAGATGGTACTCTGAGCCAGCAAAGGGCCAAACGTGGTGGGCAGAATCCCTGGTAATATTATCTCCGCATATACATCTGTTCCTAGGATGAGGCGGATCGGCGCGGATGCATGGAACTGCGGATCCGCCAAACGGAGATGTGCGTACGGGGCTGCGATAGCGCTGTCGATGCTGGTCGTCGGTGTCATGCGCCGAAAATTGGATAAGACCACAGCATGGGTCGCAATCCTTTTGTTCTGTCCGTGTCTACCTCGGATACGCAGCAGACATCCTGCTTGCCCGCCAATGTTGCTGGTAGGAAGTTGGAGCTCCTGGGCGAGCTCATCCGCAATCACGGTGGTGGGGGAGCATCCGTCAAGTAAGGCACGGACGAGGTGTAGCCGCCCCCCAGCTTCTATCTTCACGACCGCGGTGGGTGTGACCGCTACCGTTGGTATCATGGTGGCGGTGGCTGCTGAATGCTGGGCTACAAGCCCTGACCGGAAGGCTGACACGGTGGTGAGCTGCAGTGTGTTGCCTCCGTGGCTGCGATCTTGTGGCTGATGTCGTTGGGGCAGGCGAAGAGGCCTTGTCTCCGCTCTGTGGTCACATGAATGTCGTCTCCGTTGGGGGTTCCTGGGTTGCCGGCGAAGAGACCGGGTCTCCGCTCGACCGTTATATGTATGGCGCCGTGCTGTCGCTGTCCCCTGTTGGAGCCGCTTCCTCTCGTGCTGCAGAAGTGGTCGAAATGATTTGGCAGTAGGTGGTATGGTCGGGCGAAGAGACCGCGTCTCCGCTCCGGTTCGGCTGGCATCTCGGTTTCGGGGTGGACGAAGAGGTCCAGTCTCCGTTCCAGCGTCCGACGCATATAACGAGATTGAGTCGTCTATCCGCTCTCGGGGTGAATCTAGCTCCTCTTCCACTTGGGCGCTCCATGGCTTGGAGCGGGCTTCTCTTAATTATCCGAATCGTCGGATGGTACATTATTTTTGATTTTTCTCATATGTCCAAGTGTTTCGTATTCTGACAACACCCGAACATACTCTTTCCCTAAATCTTGGTTTTTCAGTAATCGCCCCTCATTTCTGAAGAATTGTGAACATGCACGCTTTAGGGACGGTCCTAATTTAATATTCTCAGGGTAATCCTGCCTGAATGGTAGCGAAACTCTATATCTTCCACTTTCATCACGTTTTGTTGTGTCCTTAAATAATTGTTCACAATACCTTTCTTCTTCATTCAGCATTTTGTTTTTGGGAACATTTTCTACCTCCCAGAAAGCTTTAAATTGGTTGTCCAACGCAACCTCGTTGTAGAATGACATGATGCTCTTCGTTGGACTCGGTGCTTCGATGCGACCGGTTAGTATCCAACCGAACACTGTCTCTTGGGCCAAAAGTGTATTTAGTACATTCTTTTTCAGACCGCTCAGTATAATTTGGGGATATATGTCTCCTCCAAGTATGAGGTCTACGTCTTCGTTGATGTAGAACCTTTTATCTGCCAAAACCAAGTCTGGGAATGCCTGCATAGTCATGGCGTTGATATGGCAGGATGGAAGATTCCCAGTGAGTTTGGCTAGGACTAGAACGGGTGTAGTCAGGCTGAAGCAGGCATCCACTGGTGAACGTAATTCAATTTTGGATGCCTCTTTCACCTGGGCTGACACCGCATTTGTGATGCCTGAAACTTGGGCATGCATTTTTCTCGCTGGCAAATTGATTCTGCGTTTCAGTCTTTCAGTTATAAAGGAACATTCAGACCCTGAATCAATTAATGCCCGTGCGGAGAAGTCGGTACCATTATGGCGAATGTGTACGCGAGCAGTTCCTAATAGCACACCTGTGCTGGAATTCGTATGACAGGATGTCACATTTTTGTTCCCGTTTGAACCTGGTTTTTCTGATTCCTGTCTCGCTAATGCCTGTCTAGAAGTAGAGGGCCTATTATCGTAGGAGTGTTGGGGCGGGTTGTAGGTGGTGTTTTTCTGTAGGCTGTCCGCATGCAGGAGCGTATGGTGACGAGAGTGGCACGTATTGCAGTTGTAGGAACTGGTGCATCTGGTCACTGTGTGTCCTGGGGATAGACAATTCAGACAACCACTTGTAGATTTTATGAATTTAATCCTTTCTGGAGGGGTTAACTCGCAAAAGCGTGAACAGTTGCGTAATCTGTGTTCAGGGGATTTACACATTTTACAAATTGATTTTATTGTTTGCTTGGATACTTTCGTTTGAAAAGCACCAAGTCTTTTCGTAGGGGGTTCTGTTGATTGTCGCGACGCATTTAGTTTTTGCACTTTCGAAGTGGCATGCCCTGTAAAACCAGACACTGTTTCAAGTGTCTGAAACCGATTAGACAGGAAATTATCCATATCCTCCCACTTGGATATGTCCATTTTATGGTCTATACTTTGCTCCCAAAGAGCCAGCGTGCTCTCTGGTAACTTGGTTGAGCATAGATAGGTCAGGATTGCATCCCAATTGGAAGTGTCAATTTTGTGGCATTTGAGGGACGAAATACAATTATTTATATCATTTTGCAGCTTTTTTATTGAACTGCCACACACACTTTCTACCTTTTTTAAGTTAAATAACATTTGTAGTTGTGTGTTAACTAAGATTCGTTTGCTTTCGTATCTTTCACACAAGTTTTTCTAGGCCATCTCGAAACCTTCATTTGTGAGAGGGCATTTTTTAACGATATCTTTTGCTTCGCCCTGCGTTTTGTTGTTGAGATGGAATAACTTTTCCACCCCTTTCAAGCTGGAATTGTTTATATAAATTGCCGTGAAAAGGTCGCGAAAAGTTGGCCAAGACAGATAATCCCCTTTAAAAACTTCCGTGTCGCAAGCAGGGAGGCGAATTTTATGCGCATGAGGTTCTTGCTCAGGGTTGGCGTTCTTGTCCGCTTTCTTGTATTTTTCTGCCTCAGCAGATATAGACGCTAGGCATCGCATGTAGATTGCGTATGCTGCTTTTTGCTTTTTTCTTACCGCCATAACGTCATCCCCTGACACCTCCTCAGATCCTAGTAGCGAATCAAACGCAGACTTTACCTTCTTCCACAAGGCCCGCAACTCTTCCTGCTGTATCGCAAGGGCTATAGGGAATAAGGCTGTAATCTGTATCAAACTCTGCGATTAATTCTACCAGTCTGATGTAGGTTTCCATGGTCTTGGTTACGTTTATTAAAGAGAAAATTGCCGATTAGAAATAATGAGAGTCTCCTGAATTAAGATACCTGGCCTAGCAGTAAATTAAAAACTTTGAATTTCGACGTTTTATATTTATTACTTTTCTTTCAGACTTTGTCAGCGTAGCGACAACGTAAAAGGGTTAATTTTTTGGACTTTTTGTCACAGCAGTGAAAAATAGCAAACGATATTTTGTACAAACTTTTTGTCTCAGCGGCAACAACAAAAAGGGGACCACTCGCCACCTCCACAAATAATGGGTGTATTTTTGAGAAAGTGAAAAAATGCGTGCAATATACGAAAGTAAGCGCAAGAAAAAAGTGTAAAAAAGTGTTTAAAAAGTGAAGTGAGCACCGGATTAATTAAATTAAATTGAACTTGATTTCCTGTTTGTGATGTGCAAATAAACAACAACAAAACCTATTTAGTATGGTGGAAAGTGAGGTTAGGTTACCCTCTTCCTTGTGTTGTGTCTGGAAAACCTTACCACTGGTGGGGGGATAGACCAGATAATCACAAGGACTGAAATAAATTAACAAATCAAGTGGTTTAACTTTTAAAATGGAAAAATGGTGCCCACTAAATAATCTCACTTTTTACACTTCTTCTCGATTTCAATATTTCGCGCACAATACAGGTGTTTTCTTTATTTTTCTTCAATAACACTTAAAAAAAATGGCAAGAAATATAACACTTACTTCTCTTTGTGCTGTGGCTCCGGTATTTGTATAATATAATCCCACTTTTCTCGCTGTTGTGTTTGGCTGCTACGGCAATCCTTTGACAAGTTGTTTAGTATGCAAATATGATGTGCGGGTTGATATGTGGACTGTAATTTGTAGGTGCTTTTAGTTCCTTTTTCGGGGAGTAAGGACCAATGTTCGGCCTGGGTGTGTCTGAAACCGGCAGTGGGTAGGCGCACACGGGTCGATCTCGGAATGGATGGGTCGCTCGAAATAAATGAAGAAGAACGCAAAAGAGGAATTCCTCGTTATAAAATAATGTTTAATTCCAAAGGGAAAAGAAAAATATACAATAGGTATAATGTTACCTTAACGTACAAAATGCTGGCGGTGATGATCCTGGGCGATGTGAACTGCTTGGCGGTCAATCGAGAAAGAGGCCGGTTATCCCGTTGAGGACAACCGCTAAGCCGCGAAAAAGTCCTCTGGTGTTAAGGAGGGAAAGGGCCACACATACAACCACCCCCACATATACGTGCATGGGTGCTGACAACCTGCACACACCCACGTGCATGTGTATGAAACGCATGCATGTGCATGCATGCACACAAATGTAGGCGTGAGTGTGGCTGGCTGGAAATATTATTAAAACATTAGGGAGGGGCGCCGTCAATCAGGTAAAAGTTAGGCATTGGGCCTAAACAGATAGCTTCTCGGGAGCGGAGTATTGAATTCGAATCTCCAACATTCATATCAGTGCAGTATTAGCAATTTTTTGTCGGCATGTTATCGTTTTGATATCGAAAAGTAATAGAAAGATTTTTACCAAAAAGTTATCGATTTTTTATTGAAATTTGAGTTTTTATTGCGGTGTTATCTATTTGTTAACAACAAGTTATCAATATGTCAGCAAAAAGTCATCAATTTAATATCGTTGTGTTATCAATTTGTTAATGACGATGTAGTGGTTTCTTATAAAAGAGATATTTCAAAATAAAATCGATGACAGATCTGTAGCACGTCGCTAGCAAACCCACCAGAAACAAATAAGAAGCATTTGACGATAACAAACTGATAACTCGACGATAATGAGCGATAATAAGCCGATAGAAATAATAACTTGGCGGTATCGGTTGTTACAAAAATTAGAAATCCTCAAATTGAAATTTTCCTTAATTTGAAGAAAAAATTTGATCGGTACTTGGTAATGCAATTTTTTCAAATTTGCGAAATTTTCGATATCGAAAAAGGAGGCGTGGCTATTATCTGATTTCGAACATTTTCAAATTTTGAGTTCAATCAAGTCCGTATACTAAATTTGGTGAAATATATCTAAATTTTCGCTTTAGTCATCATGTTAATGGACGAACGGAAGGACAAATGATGCCTTGGTCATAAAAAGTGGGCGTGGTTTGAAATCAATTTGGCTCGTTTTGCCAAAAAACTGTTTTTCATAGAAACAATCTGTATACCAGCGATTCGCCGGACACCGGCGTTGTGTGGTGTTAGCGTTCACCACCTACTACACTGAGAGTCCTGGGTTCATCTCCCAGATATATTTGACACCCCAATATTCATTGTAGATATGTGATATGTGTGCTGTACTTTTTATTAGAGTGGGCAAAAGGTGGGTCTCAAATCGCATCAGAAAATGTTTAAAATGCAGTTTTGAGCTGGTTATTGCTCGCTTGGAAACATTTTCGATATATATACAGGGTGTTAAACAAAAACAGTTTCTAGTTCGAGTAGCTGAAGAAAACCTTAATATTTTTTTTTTTTTTAAACTCCGATAGAAACAACTTGAGTCATATATAACACACAATCTTGTAGTAATTCTTATAAAGCTAACCCTTTAAGCTGCGTAAAATTATATGTAATCTTACGGAAGAGCTTCATCGGCTTTTAATCGATAACAACCGATACCGACAAGTTATTGTGTTATGATCGGCTTATTATCGCTAGCCAGTTATTATCGTCGAGTTTACGGTTTTGTGTCGGTTTGCTACCGCCGTGTCATAGGTTTTTTTGATTGCTTATCGACTTGTTAAAGAGCAGGTTACAGATTTGTCATCTATTTTATATTGAATTTTTTATCGGTATCACGATTACTACGACAAAAATTGATAATTTTTCAATGCCGATAGCTTGTTTTATAAAAAATCTAAAATTTTCAATACGTGTTTTGGTAACCAATCTATAATTTTGTAGTACCGTTTCGATAAATAATCGCTCAATTTCCGATATTAAAAACACACATTTTCGATAGCATATAGCATAAGTTGTTGATAGCAAATCGATAATTTGCGATAGTAAAATGAGCCTTTGTCGATAACAAATCGATACCTTTTTCATAGCAGATCGATAACTTTTTCATACCAAATCAAAAACTTAAATTTTAGAAAGATTTTTGATAAAAAAATCGATAACTTTTCGACAACTTGGTGATAAATTTACGATAAATAATCGGTAAATTTTAGATAGAAAATCGAAAGCTTTTCGATTTGAGATCGCTACACTGTTATATATTTTTTTAAACATTTTATGACGCTTCGATAAAAAATCGATAATTTTTCCTCATATATCGATAACCTTTTCAGAAAATGTCGAGAACTTTTCCAAATAAAATCGAAACCATTTTTGTAACAAATTAAAATCTTTTTGGTAAATTTTCGAAACTTATTTGTTAAGAAATTGACAACTTTTCGACAACTTTGTGATAACTTTTCTATGAATAGTCGATCGTTTTTAGATAGTAAATCCGTAAATTTTAGAGAATATATCATAAACTTATTTATAAAAAATCGATCATGCTTCGATAACGAAACTATAACTCTTCGAAAACAAAGCGATAGCTTTCTCATAACATATCGATAAATTTTGCATAGCATATAGATAACTTTTCAATAAATAATTGATAACTTTTCGAAAATAAATCTATGGAAAACCGATAATTTGTCGCTAAAAAATTTTTAACTTATTTATAACCTTTGCTAACGATTGTAAATTTCTAATACTTCAATAATAAATCGATAACTCGTGTATGCCATGTCAATAACACTGCTACAATAAACCGATAACTTTACTGCTGTGAACAGGAAGAGCGGCTTACGACGTAAAAGCTGTGTAATATATACTTTTTCTTTCTAATCACAGATTAGTCCAATAAATAAACTCAAATGTTCCGTATGCCATATTGTCTTCATTAATAGCACTACTATGGTATGAGATCTTCACAATTTAATGTATTTGCGTACTTTATTTATAGCGTGTTAAAATCAAACTGATTGACTGTTTCTCGGAATGTACTGCTTATATACTCTCAGTTGGCTAGTACGCCTATTTCTCTCAGGGTCTAGACTTTTCGCGAGCAGTCTTCTCGGAAAGCTGCTTATTTACTGCCGCGCTTATTCACTGTTATCTTCTATGTATATGTGTGTATGTGAATATGTTGGGGAGTACTGTCGTCTGCTTCCTTTGTTGCTGTATACATGTGTGCGTAGCAATTTGCTATCTCATCTGATTGCACTTCTGTTACGGTAGTGCAGTAATAACGTGAATTCAAGTCTTATTTTCTCTTCAGCCCTTCCTAAAATTTTTTATTTCAGTCTCTTACTGCTTGTAAGCATGTTGCTGCAGTTGCTCTCTTATTTTCAAAGCTGAATTACAGTACATTTTATTCAGCACATTTGAGAGAATAAATATTTGTAGTAAATTACTTTCATCTTATAAAAAACTAAAATGTTAGCATATTCGCTAGCTGAATTACAATTTGTGAGACAATTTAAATAAACTTTGTTTGAATATTTTTGACACATTTACCCTGTTTACTACTATTAGCGGTCAATAATTTCTCATTTGTAGTTACAATAATTGTTTTTTTTTTTTTTAATTTGTAGAGAAAACGCGTGTATTGTAATTTTCTAAAACTATTTATTCTCACTTGCGATGGATAAGCGCCGATGAGCACTAATTACAAAACAAGTGTACAGTAATTAATCTTAGTAGGGTGTGCACATCCCAACACTTAGATAAGGGTCTACAAATATTGTTTATACACTAATTCTCTTTTGACACACTAACGCGCTTTTGACAAATCTCGCCTCCTTATGCCACAGCTTTTCGAACTGAATATATTTTTTAAAGTTCTCGCAGAGAGTAGGAACGACTATTGATGGGAGATTTTGCTGTTACCTATGGCAGATTTTCTATGCAAATCATAATACATCATCATACCAGTCAAGTCTTTCGAAACCTCTTCCGCCCTGCTCAATGGATGTCTTCCCTACCTAGCTGCCAAATAAAGGGAACTAGCTAGAACCAGATTTGGAGTTTGTTTCTTGAAATTTCGTACATATATAGAAAGGTTGAGATTGCCTTATCGAATCAAGCGCATATCGGGTTCGTAACAGAGAAGAAAAGGGCTAGAGTGGGCATAAGAGTGAGAGCAAGGATGAAGACGATTATGAAGATGAAAGTGAGGGTAAGGGTAAGGTTGACGGGTGAGAGAATGGGAAAATGACGATGACTGTAGAATTAGAGGCGATTAAGTAGGAAAAAGCTTCTTAAAATGTATGCAGATATACCAAATTTAGGACAAAACAACGTCTGCGGGGTCTGCTAGTGTAAAGATAAAATGGGGCAGCAGTGCGAGAAGCTATTGAAACTGCTGAAGTTCTTTTAAAATTATGCACGTAAATCAATTTAGGGCCCTTTTTCACGCCCTTTCCCTTCTTTTTTCGATTAAAAAATACAAACTTATATCTTTCATAAAAATTTTATTGTCGCAATGTAATAATATCAATAAAATCGCTACCTACATTTTAAAGATATCGTTTTCTACATTTGTTTTCGGCAAATTCATCAATTATATCACCAATATGGATTTTTTTTCAATAAATCTGACTCAATGCAAAGTATACCTAACATCTCGAGTCGCTCTTGTCGCGTTGTAGCTCTTTCTTTCTTTTTAAAAATCCGAAGAGCTATTTCTGTGTTAGAAAATACATCGGCTAATTGATATTTCTTTAGAATCTTACACAAACGACTATGTGTTTTTTGTGCATCAGTGTATCTGGAGTTGACGTAACTTTGGCATTGTTTCATTTCAATGAAAAATTCTTCCAAATCTCTAGAATAAAAAAGTTGTAGTTTCTATAAATAGAACAAAATAGAACAAAAAGCAACAAAGCCAAGTTTCTTTGAAATCGCCTTACCAACGCATAACTTTACCACATGATTACATACGAAGTATGTACAATAACCTCGGTCGATTTATATGGACGAAAGTTAACCTATATCGCGCCATCGATTTTTCGATAGGATTTGGGCTCAGGAAAAACAGTTCCACAACGCATACCCAAAAAAATAATTTTAGAGCCTGCAAAAAAGAATCGATTTTCGACCAAAATTCTTTTAAATCTCCATAAAAGAAATTTTTTTCAAAAAACTGCATTTACCAATTTTGCATTTGCCAATTGACACGAGAAAAAATACATAAAAAATGATTTGGAGCCTTGAAAATGAAAAAAATGCTTAAAAAATCGAAAAAATCGTTGAAATTTTGCAGGCTCACAAATTATTTTTTTGGGTATGCGTAGTGGAACTTTTTCTTCCTGAGCCCAAATCCTATCGAAAAATCCATGGCGCTACATAGGTTAGTAAATCGACCTAGTCTAATGTACAATGCATAAAGAAAATATGCAAAGGCAATTGGGGTAAGATTTACAACAACTAAGGCATGACGTGGCTGAATGCGTTTGTAACACTTCAACCATCGTAGGAGTGCTGGTTCAAATCCCGCTCCCGGCAGAAAAGGCTGTGAAGAGATTTTCAAGGTATAATCGAAACATCTGTCCCCTTGTCCGTCCTGATGCCACGTTGTTTAAATTTTTGCTAAATTATTGAATAAATTAGAAATTGCTTCAAATAAATGTTTTCATACATTTAAAGCAATAAGGGCAATCCTCGCTTAAACTCATAAAAATGATTTATAGCTTCGTGGAGGTCTCCATCACTTAGAGAAAAGTTGATGAGAAATGCAAATCTCTCTGAAACTTCCATATACACTTTCGCACGTCCTAAAATCAACGCGAGGCGAAAATTACACTTCTGGAGCATTTTCGTCATTAGGTTGTTTTTTCTACGACGAGTACGTTTTACGATTTCTGTATAACCCACACCAGGTAATAATTGTTTTGTTTTTTCTTTTTTCCTCGAAATCATTGAACTTTTCACGGAATGAAACTAAACTCTCTCCTAACTATCCGTATAAAAAATATCAGGAAATCCCCAAATTCGTTACATTACATTCATTTCATTTTCTTCCATCATTTACTCATTCATTATTCTAGTTGAAATTTCCGCTTGAAGGCTTCTACACCCTCTTTTTCAAAAATAACCGAAAATTTTCAAAATAAAAACCAGTGTAAATTTTGAGATAATTCTTTTTATACTCAGTTGAGCAGAGCTCACAGAGTATATTAAGTTTGATTGGATAACGGTTGGTTGTACATATATAAAGGAATCGAGATAGATATAGACTTCCATATATCAAAATAATCAGGATCGAAAAAAAATTTGATTGAGCCATGTCCGTCCGTCCGTCCGTTAACACGATAACTTGAGTAAATTTTCAGGTATCTTGATGAAATTTGGTATGTAGGTTCCTGAGCACTCATCCCAGATCGCTATTTAAAATGAACGATATCGGACTATAACCACGCCTACTTTTTCGATATCGAAAATTTCGAAAAACCGAAAAAGTGCGATAATTCATTATAAAAGACAGATAAAGCGACTAAACTTGGTAGATGAGTTGAACTTATGACGCAGAATAGAAAATTAGTAAAATTTTGGATAATGGGCGTGGCACCGCCCACTTTTAAAATAAGGTAATTTAAAACTTTTGCAAGCTGTAATTTGGCAGCCGTTGAAGATATCATGATGAAATTTGGCAGGAACGTTACTCCCATTACTATATGTAAGCTTAATAAAAATTAGCAAAATCGGAGAAGGACCACGCCCACTTTTAAAAAAAAAATTTTTTTAAAGTAAAATTTTAACAAAAAATTTAATATCTTTACAGTATATAAGTAAATTATGTCAACATTCAACTTCAGTAATGATGTGGTGCAACAAAATACAAAAATGAAAGAAAATTTCAAAATGGGCGTGGCTCCGCCCTTTTTCATTTAATTTGTCTAGGATACTTTTAACGCCATAAGTCGAACAAAAATCAACCAATCCTTTTGAAATTTGGTAGGGGCATAGACTTTATGACGTTAAATATTTTCTGTGAAAATGGGCGGAATCGGTTGATGCCACGCCCAGTTTTTATACACAGTCGTCCGTCTGTCCTTCCGCATGGCCGTTAACACGATAACTTGAGCAAAAATCGACATATCTTTAACGAACTTAGTTCACGTGCTTACTTGAACTCACTTTATCTTGGTATGAAAAATGAACGAAATCCGACTATGACCACGCTCACTTTTTCGATATCGAAAATTACGAAAAATGAAAAAAATGCCATAATTCTATACCAAATACGATAAAAGGGATGAAACATGGTAAGGTAATTGGATTGTTTTATTGAAGTGAAATATAACTTTAGAAAAAACTTTATAAAATGGTTGTGACACCTATCATATTATGTAGAAGAAAATGAAAAAGTTCTGCAGGGCGAAATAAAAAACCCTTAAAATCTTGGTAGGTATTAGATATATAAATAAATTAGCGGTATCCCACAGATAATGTTCTGGGTCACCCTGGTCCACATTTTGGTCGATATCTGGAAAACGCCTTCACATATTCAACTACCACCACTCTCTTTTAAAACCCTCATTAATACCTTTAATTTGATACCCATATCGTACAAACACATTCTAGAGTCACCCCTGGTCCACCTTTGTGGCGATATTTCGAAACGGCGTCCACCTATAGAACTAAGGCCCACTCCCTTTTAAAATACACATTAACACCTTTCGTTTGATGGCCATATTGTACAAACAAATTCTAGGGTCACCCCTGGTCCACCTTTATGGCGATATCTCGAAACGGCGTCCACCTATGGAACTAAGGATTACTCCCTTTTAAAATACTCTTTAACACCTTTCTTTTGATACCCATATTGTACAAACAAATTCTAGGGTCACCCCTGGTCCACCTTTATGGCGATATCTCGAAACGGCATCCACCTATGGAACTAAGGATTACTCCCTTTTAAAATACTCATTAACACCTTTCATTTGATACCCATATCGTGCAAACGCATTCTAGAGTCACCCCTGGTCCACCTTTATGGCGATATCTCGAAAAGGCGACCACCTATACAACAACCACCACTCCCTTTTAAAACCATCATTAATACCTTTAATTAGATACCCATATCGTACAAACACATTTTAGAGTCACCCCTGGTCCACTTTTATGACGATATTTCGAAACGGCATGCACCTATAGAACTAAGGCCCACTCCCTTTTAAAATACTCACTAACACCATTCGTTTGATGCCCATATTTTACAAACAAATTCTAGGGTCACCCCTGGTCCACCTTTATGGCGATATCTCTAAACGGCGTCCACCTATGGAACTAAGGATTACTCCCTTTTAAAATACTCATTAACACCTTTCATTTGATACCCATATTGTACAAACAAATTCTAGGGTCACCCCTGGTCCACCTTTATGGCGATATCTCGAAACGGCATCCACCTATGGAACTAAGGATTACTCCCTTTTAAAATACTCATTAGCACCTTTCTTTTGATACCCATATTGTACAAACAAATTCTAGGGTCACCCCTGGTCCACCTTTATGGCGATATCTCGAAACGGCGTCCACCTATGGAACTAAGGACTACTCCCTTTTAAAATACTCATTACCATCTTTCATTTGATACCCATATCATACAAACGCATTCTAGAGTCAACCCTGATCCACCTTTATGGCTATATCCCTAAATGGCGTCCACCTATAGAACTATGGCCCACTCCCTCATAAAATACTCTTTAATGCCTTTCATTTGATACCCATGCCATACAAACACATTCCAGGGTTTCCCTCGGTTCATTTTCCTACATGGTTATTTTCCCCTATGTTGTCACCATAGCTCTCAACTGAGTATGTATTGTTCGGTTACACCCGAACTTAACCTTCCTTACTTGTTTATTATTTAATATACTCTCTTTTGCTTCGATACACTTCTTTACACGCTCAATTTGTCAAATGAGTCGGAAATGTCCTTTTTAACAACCTTGTCTAGTTCGTCGGTCGTCGCCTTTTGAATACGGTCAATTGAGTTTTATTTATTTGAGTAAAATCTATTTTCAATCTGACTACATTTTTCTTTCACTCACTAGAATTTTTTGTTTGTAAGAAAATTTTAGAAGTCTTTTTCGTTTTTCGGGGGCCCTCCAAAGCAACTGCCCATTCCGCGTACTTGTTAATCCGGCCCTGATCGGCTCTGCAGGTCTTAACATATAGTCTTCGTAAATTCAATCAGTTTCATTTTATGTGATTATTTGCTTGAAATCAAATATAATAAAATCGCGGGTTCGAATCGAGCTCAAGGCCTAACAATAATTATTTTATTATTGTTTTGATATGCTGAATAGTTATAGCAGTGGCGTAGCGAGGGGAGAGGGAGCAAGGGGCCATCTTTTCCGGGTGCTACTTACAGGGGGCGCCAAATGGTCCGCAAAGCAGAACTTCCAGATAATTTGTATTTTTATTATAACTGATTTCTGGGAAAAATTATCTATATTCAAAAATGCATGCATACATATACCCGGAACACTTTCGACAGGTTGTAGAATTATTGAAAGCATATATCTTTTTATCTCACGTTCAACGTTACGATGGGAATTATTAAAAAATGCTTTAACAAAAACTGTCAAACGTGAGTCTGAAACACGATGGAGCGCCAGAATACAAGAGGAAGGGCTAGAAAATGTAGTAGAACACTTGGAACAATTAGAAGAGGACACTAACACCACAAGTGACACCACTTCTGTTGCAAAATATGCAAAATTTTAGTTTCATAACATTAGTTAATTTCTGATAAGAAATCTTAAGGAGGATTGATCGTGTGCAGCTCAGATTACAAGATCCGGGGATGAATTTTAGAGAAGCGTATCATGATCTTAAATCTGACTGAACTATCCTAAATTCGAGACAATCTCTTTGAATGTGAAATGTCTCGCGTTATTAAAAGTGTTCTCGATCGTCTCTAGCACCTTAACTTTAAATCTGGATTTCTCTTAGACATTGGAAATTTGTTAAACAAAGATAATAACGACTTGGAAAGAAATTGTAAGAACTTGGGGAAATTTATAATATAGATTTCGATGGAATAGAACTTTTTATAGATTATATGACTACAAAATATTACTTCGCAATAGAAAATGAATTGAACCTAAAACTCCGTTAGAAGTTCTTACTTTTATAATCTCGTATGGATATGTTTTTCCAAACTTGCGAGTGGAACTTCAAATACTCTTGATTATCTCAGTATCAATTGTTAGCTGCAAAGGTTCATTCTGCAAATTAAAACTGATTTTGACATATTTATAATCAAAGATGGGGCAAGGTTGCATAAGTGACCCAACATTAGCCAAAAAAATATTTTACCCGGGGCGCAAGAAAACCTCACTACGCTACTGGGTTATAGCAGCAGCGCCTAAAGGTTGCCGATGAAGGAATTTAGCAGTTCCCGAAATGGATCTATACAACAAGCTTTGGCAGTTGTCTAAAATTTTTCTTTCTTCTATTCTAATTAAAAATTTTTTTCATTTAATGAAATTAGAATAATTATTTTTAGGCTTTGAGCTCGGTTCGAACCCGCGATCTTATAAATCAGCAGCTGATATAACAAAAAAATTGCAAATATAATAAATCTATAAATATCGCTTTTATTTCAAATAATAGATGCCCAACAAAATTTGATTTTTTAATGTATGACTAGGGTTGGGATTCTACTGGGTATTTACCATTTTTATGGGTAAATACCAGGAAAATACCCGGAATATTTCTTTTTTGTATCTTTTTTTGGGTAATTAAAAATCATTTGAATCGAGGCTGCTTGGAATTACAATTCAGCAATTAAATTTATACGTCATTTGAAATTAAAAAATTTTCGTTTTGATTTTAAACAAAAAACCCAGCAAACACTCGGAGTCAATAATTAGTCTGAAAGGAGTCCAAACTTTGGATCGTTTGCACTCGTTACGAACTCATTTAAGAACCTAAAGTGAATGCTATATGCTCATGTTTTGCCTCTAACATAATTCTTATACAGGCCTCCTTCCGATATCATATATGAGCCTTATTGGCGTCATATACTGCTAATTTTGAGCCTTCTAATGACACTACTTCAGGGCCATTAGGAAGAATTTTTGACATATATCCGAAGCGGAAAACATAGGGGAGAAAATTGTTGTGATAAAACTTCCATGAGGATAAGATATAAATGAAATAAGTATTAGTTGAATTAATTATTTATTTAGAATAAATTTTCGCAGAAAAATTTCTGAGTTTTTATTCCGGAGCTGCCTAGTTTTCTGATTTTAATATTTTTCGTTTGTTCATAATTTCATCAAATTGGAGTTATAAAAGGCTCTAAGGTGATAACATTTTTGAAGCTGATATTTTTCGGACCCATATTGAACTCCAGAACTGTAAGAGAATGAATACACATTAACACAAAACAAAGCTACCCCTCAAATATGCTTACGGCGCTCATAATTTAAGAATCCGAAACGAGTCCAAAATAAGTGGGCAATGTAGGAATCGGAAAAGCGTCGAAACGCGTAGGAGGGTTAAAGAAAATTTTATTTTTAGCCTTTTATTTAACGGCCTAAAAGCTCCTAACATAGCATGCAAACATTATCATTTATCAACAATTTATGTTCGTCACAGCGAGTTTGGAACAAATTTTGAAACTTTGTTACGACAATTTTTCATTTTAATACAAAATGAATTACATTTGTACATTATTGTTACTCTTGCTATTCTTTTTTTGTTAAGCATCGACGTTTTTCCGCTCATGGACGCTTCTCGACATTTTTAATGTGACCGAAAAGCTGCCACGCTCTGTGCAGGTGTGTCGAACTATATATGACCACAAAAAGCGCTGACGATGCCTAATAAATAGGCCATATAGGTGTCAGATAATCAGAGTTAAAAATGACGCCGGAGATTTCCAGTAGAATATAATAAGAGCTGTTTAAACGCCTTTTAAGACTTATGTCCGACTCTTATTTAGGCTAAATTGATATACGTTAATAGGCTTATACAGGACGACCATTGCAAGAAGGGAAATATATTGGTTTCGGCCTCCCAAATGAGCACGTATCGACTGCAGACGCTCCAATTTAAACATTTTTTGACTTTTTTATGACTAAAATGTTTACTGGGCAAACTTAAATTTTTGCAACGGCATGCATTATTGGCTAAATATTTTCGAAAAACGCTGGATTACAGATTTAAACTAATTCAACCGAGAGCGTAATGGATAACTACCTACCAATATAGGACAAATTGGAGACATTTTGGCTTAAATTAGTGTGTTTGTTTTCCATATTTTCCAAAAGATTATTTTTACCCTTCTTTTGGGTAAATATTTGGGTATTTACCCATTTTTACCATATATAACCAATTTACCGGGTATTTACCATTTGGGTATTTACCCTTTTCCCATCTCTATATATGACCAATAAAATAAAACAAACAAAAAAAAGTTTTAAATTCGTAAATAAATAAATAAATAATTAACGCTTCGTCACATTTGTGCAGCGCAAATAGTTTTTCACACTTAATTACAAAATTTATGCTATCATCAATAATTGAATGCACACATCATGACTATTCTTTTGCTATAAAAGTAGGAGGTCAGGCATGAGAATTGAATTGTGTGACAGTTGATTTGTGTTTTTTGATTTGCAACGCTCGGAAATTTGTTTGCGGTGAAAAATGAAGAGCGCAGCTATTTTATTCTTGCTTGTTGACGCTAGTTTGCAGTTAGTGGTAAGTTGATTTTCGAGGAAGAATAGATTGAGGCTGGTGATGTTGCGAAAGTTAGTTGTGCGTGTTAAAAGTTGGTATAGCTTTCTATACCCAAATGTAAATGTATATAAGGTTATTGTTACTTAAATAGTGTAATGGTGGCTTGCTAAGGTATAAAGAAATCGCGATACTTGATTCATGAAAATTGGTGAATAAAACAACTCAAATATGACCTACGTGTTCTTCTGGACATTGCTAGAGCTCTCAACAATGTCTCGAAACAAGCAGTCATGTACAGTTTCAACTCGATTCAAGTACACCGGTCCTTAACAAATTGGACTGGCTCCATGCAGAATGATCCTTTACAATGGGAGGGTATATGCTACGCCACAAATCTGTAAACAGAGAAAGGTCGCAAGATGGGATATTATAATAAACGCTGTGGACGCTTGTCATCAACCATTTACGCAGGACTAATCCAAATCAATGCTTAGACTCTTGAGCGGCAGATGTCTACCAACAATCAGCTTTCTGATGGATCAGGCGCTTCGAAAGTGCATGCTTGGGCATCTAACGTCGGGTTAGATAGATAGATAATTAATTGAGGATCGCACTGCGACCATTGGTCTATTGTGCCCTCATCTTCTTCACAGCACCTCATCCAAGCCGACATCGCTGATGAACCCTAGCAGTTCAACTGGCTTGAGGGATTTAATATGAGAATGCTCTGGCCATGGTGAGCTCAACTTCGCCCAGCGTCTTGAGATTGCGTCACATTCCAGGAGGATATAGCCCGCCGTTTCCGCTGATGGATCACAAAATCGACACGTGTTGTTTGATAGTATGCCCAGCTTCTGCATGTGGCTGTTCAGTCTACAATGTCCTGTAAGAATAGCTGTTAGGATTCTTAGGTTATCTTTCGAGAGGCCTATTAATGCCCTATATCGAGTTGTACTGTAACCCCCTAATAGCAATTTAGATTGTCTAATTAAGCGTTGGGCGCGTGAAATTTCTAAAAATGTTAGGCGTAGCATAACCTTATTAAGGTTCAGTTGGTCTTTTATATGACTATCAACAGAAATTTGACGCGTCCAACGCTTTTATTTAATTGTCTGATCAACGCTCTAGATTGATGAGAAGTGTGATGACTAGTATCTAGGACCTACCTAATTATTTGCTAGCTTTTAGTATTATTATTACTTCATGTAAGTATTGTTTTCAATAAAACCGTTTAACTTAAAACATTTTTTTTAATTATTTTATTTTCAAGTTTTTAGTCTTTATTTAATTGCCTATTATTTCTCATTCTATTTAGTGCATTTTGTGACTCATTATTACAAGGACTCTTTCCTGACAATTTGTTGCAATCTAAGGCCTCAATACACAATCCTTCCTAAGACTTTACTCGATTCTGCGCCACGTATGCTTGTCCCTCCTCCAACTCCAAAATATTTTGATGTCACTTCTACCGGACTGTATGTAATATTTCTTCCAAATATGGACCAAATCGGACCACAAATACGATTTTTTTAATATCTCGATCCCTGCGCCACCTAGCGGCGCTTTTTTTCATAGGTCGCTTTCTATTCTTGTATGTATTATGTGTTCCAAATATGAACCAAATCGGCCGTAAAATACGATTTTTTTGAATATCTCGATCCTTGCGCCACCTAGCTGCGATTTTTTTCTTATTATTGCATTGTCATCGGGTTCTAAACTATAATCCAAATTTCAAGCTTGTAGCTTATCTGAAAGTTACTTAAATTTTAAGTACAAAATTCGTGCCAGCCTGTCAAGTCAAGCTAAATATAGCTGTTTAAAAAAAAGACACTTAAGACGGCACAAGGCCGAAACCTTGGTTGTATTTAATCCATCTTTGACAGTTAAAAATCGCTTAAATATACATACATTCACTTTTCATCTACCAATTCATTTTTTATCTTGGTCTTCAGTTTTCAGATCCAATTCCAGGTTTCTACGTAGCAATTCCTTCATTTTATGGGTCGCCTGTAGGTGCACAACACGCAGGTTGTGTTGGTAGGAATAATAGACGCGGACAACGTCCTGGTGGCGGTGCAACTAATGTCACGACAACGCCGGCGCCAGCAGGAAGATAGATTTTAAGAAAATTCGACCGATCGAGGTAATATGCGAAATATATTACTTAATTAATTTTTTTTTCGAAAAAAAATCAAATCCAACTGATATACCAATAAAATGAGCATTTAAAATATTGTTTTACTTTTTACGGTCTTGAGCTAACGCGTTGAAAAAGCCAGCTTTTGCGCCCTCCAAAAACGAATGAGGTAAGAGAGGCATGAGCCAAAAAGTAAGCACAACTCGCCACGTCTAAAAAGGCAATGCACCTGTGTGAGTTTTCTGCCTGCAACTGTGGGATAGCGCTGATCGAGAATCTACTAGAGCTAAAAAAATGTACCAATACGCAGTAGCAACATCAGGCACTATTCTCAAAGTCAAATAACTTCCAAGTAGAACGTTACGTGAGGTTGATAACCTGCTTGATTGGACGGGATCGGCATGTTTTAATCCGACTTCGAATGGCATCTGCAAGTAAATGGATGCGCTGAGAAGCTTTTTACTGAAAACTAACGCTCGGAGTTTTTGCCGATTCACTGCCGAGTGGCGACCCCACTTTGGCAAAGGCTTTCGGAATAAAAAAATTTTATTTGAATTCAGGATCTTCGGTTCAGAGAGCACAAGACCTTGGAAGAAAACCCTACCACCACAATGTGGCGGCCGTGGGTGGGGAACAAAAGGGGAGCTCATAATTCAAGGTATCACATCGAAACTAATGCATTTTCGATTGAGCTAATTTCCTAGTCAACAAAACAGACAACTAAACTAGAAGCAGTGCATAATTTCCTTAGTGGGCTTTCCGTTACAAACACGACATTGGGCTGTATTTTTCTCTCACTGTAATATAAGAAATAGTTAGAAAACCGAATATATAGAATTTAAGAAGCACATCCATAATTACGGAGCTGTCGATGCAGCAAAGGGGAAGTCAGGGTATAAACTGTGACACAATATGTAAAAATATGTATATCAACTACCAACCCTAATAACTTGGGAGTTATAAACACCGTTGTATTGTATTTTCCTCTATTGAAATTATTCCATCGGTCTCTTGCAGTCTTTTCGTTGATATTACTCTCAATATCACTCTTTTTATTTCCGTTTTCTCCTCCTCTTCTTCTTCTTATAATTCTTCCCCTTACACTTCCTTTCACTCTTCTTCTTTCTCTGCCCCTTCACCTGCAGCTTCCTCTTCCTATACCTCTTTATCTTCACTTCCACTTCCTTTTGGTCTTTGTCTTCCTCTCCCTCTTCATTTCCGTCTTTACCCAAATCTTCACTGTAGCCTCCATCTTCATTTTCACCAGAATCTTCATCATTTTCTTTTTCATCTTCCTCTTCTTGTTATTCATCTTTATCTTTATCTTCATCTCCATTTTCATCTTCATCTACATCTTCATCTCCATCTTCATCTTAAACTTCATCTTCACCTCAACCTCCACCTCCACCAGCATTTTCATTTTCATCTTCGCCTTCATCTTTATTTTCATCTTCATCTTTATATTCACTTTCGTCTTCATATTCATCTCCGTCTTCATCTTTATATTCATCTTCACCTCCAACTTCGTCTTCATCTTCATTGTTATCTTCATCTTTATCTGTGTCTTCATCCTCATCCGCATCTTCTGCTTCTTCTTCACCTTCATCTTCCTATTCATCTTCAGTTTCATTTTATTCTTCATCTTCACCTCCATCACCTGCTTCATTTTCGTCTTCATCTTCATCTCCACCTCCACTTGCATCTTCATTTTCATCTTCGTCCTCATCTTCATCTTCATTTTCAACGTTATCTTCATAATCATCTATATCTTCATCTTCATTTTCATCTTTATCTTCATTTTCGTTTTCATAATCATCTCTATCTTAACTCCATATTCATCCTCGTCTTCATCTTTATCTTTCTCTTCATCTTCATATTTGTCTTCACTTCAATTTAGTATTCATCTCCATCTTCATTGCTGTCTTCATCTTCAACGGTATTTTTATGTCCGTCTTCATCTTCATCTGCATCTTCTTCATCGTCATCTTCCTTTTCATCTATATCTTCATATTCATCTTCATCTTCATTTCATCATCATAATCCTCCTCCTCTTTTTTTCCCATTTCTCTTTATCATTCCTCTACTCTTCTTCGTATTTTTATTTTTCTTTTGCGTTTTATTCCTCCCTCTCTCCCTCTCCCTTTACATCTTCCTCCTCCTATTTTTTTCTTCCCATTTCTCTATATCTTTCTTCTTCTCTTCTTCATATTTTTCTTTTTCTTTTGCGTTTTCTTTCTCCCCTCTCCCTCTACCTTTTCCACTCTCTCTTCCGTTTTCACTTTGTCACTTCTGCTCTTCCTCCCTCTCCTTTTCTGCATATCATTATCTCTTCAGTTCGTTTTCCCTTTGCGCTTCACTCCTTAACCTCCCCCCTTCTCATACCGGATATTTTCTTTTCATTTTTCTGTGCACCTATTCCCCTCTTTTTTTCTCTTCTTACACACCCTGTACCATTCCTCTTCTATATTGACTCTTCTTCCACTTCTTAATCCTTCCCTTTTCCCTCCCTTCCTTCTCTTGTTTGATCTCCTCCTTTCACGTCTCGCGCTTCTTTTCCAACATTCATTCTTTCGCGCACCCCTATTTCTTCTTCCCGCTCCTCCCCTGTCATAGTACTCACCTCCCTCTATCCCTTAACCTATACTCGAAAAATTCTTTCAACTTCTTTCAGCCTATATCAAACATTTAACAATCAATTGTCCTTTCAATTAACCTCTGACACTTGGCTAACCACAATGACTTGCTTTAAATGGAAAGTCACAAGAAGTTATGCGACAACAATACAATAATTTATTTAAAAAGCCACTCATAATTCTACAAGCTTATCAACACCATCATAATAAATAGACAAAATTAAGGCGCAGAATTTTAATTACATAATTTGATGAATGCAAGCAGGATAACAAATGCAAAAACAAATACAAATATGGAATTGTTATGGATGATAGTAATGATGAGTAGAAAATAACAGAATATAGAAATAAACAAGTAAGGAAGGCTAAGTTCGGGTGTAACCGAACATAACATACTCAGTTGAGAGCTATGGAGACAAAATAAGGAAAATCAATCTGGGGTAACCCTGGAATGTGGTTGTATAACATGTGTATCAAATGAAAGGTATTAAAGAGTATTTTAAGAGAGAATAGGCCATAGTTCTATGGATGAACGCCATTTAGGGATATCGCCATAAAGGTAGACCAGGGCTGACTCTAGAATTTGTTTGTACGATATGGGTATCAAATGAAAGGTGTTACTGAGCATTTTAAGAGGGAGTGGGCCTTAGGTCTATCGGTGGACGCCTTTTCGAGATGTCCCCATTAAGGTGGACGAGGGGTGATTCTATAATGTGTTTGTACGATATGGGTATCAAATGAAAGCTGTTAATGAGTATTTTGAAAAGGAGTGATCCTTAGTTCCATAGGTGGACGCCGTTTCGAGATATCGCCATAAAGGTGGACCAGGGGTGTCTCTAGAATGTGTTTGTACGATATGGGAATCAAATGAAAGGTGTTACTGAGCATTTTAAGAGGGAGTGGGCATTAGGTCTATAGGTGGACGCCTTTTCGAGATATCGCCATTAGGGTGGGCCAGGGGTGACTCTAGAATGTTTGTACGGTATGGGTATCAAACGAAAGGTGTTACTGAGCATTTTAAGAGGGAGTGGGCATGAGGTCTATAGGTGGACGCCTTTTCGAGATATCGTCATTAGGGTGGGCCAGGGGTGACTCTAGAATGTGTTTGTACGATATGTGCATCAAACGAAAGGTGTTACTGAGCATTTTAAGAGGGAGTGGGCATTAGGTCTATAGGTGGACGCCCTTTCGAGATATCGCCATTAGGGTGGGCCAGGGGTGACTCTAGAATGTTTGTACGATATGGGTATCAAACGAAAGGTGTTACTGAGCATTTTAAGAGGGAGTGGGCATTAGGCCTATAGGTGGACGCCTTTTCGAGATATCGCCATTAGGGTGGGCCAGGGGTGACTCTAGAATGTGTTTGTACGATATGGGTATCAAATGAAAGGTGGTAAGGAGTATTTTAAAAGGGAGTAATCCTTAGTTCTATAGGTGGACGCCTTTTCGAGATATCGCCATAAAGGTGGACCAAGGGTGACTCTAGAATGTTTGTACGATATGGGTATCAAACGAAAGGTGTTACTGAGCATTTTAAGAGGGAGTGGGCATTAGGTATATAGGTGGACGCCTTTTCGAGATATCGCCATTAGGGTGGGCCAGGGTGACTCTAGAATGTGTTTGTACGATATGGGTATCAAACGAAAGGTGGTAATGAGTATTTTAAAAGGGAGTAATCCTTAGTTCTATAGGTGGACGCCTTTTCGAGATGTCGCCATAAAGCTGGACCAAGGGTGACTCTAGAATGTTTGTACGGTATGGGTATCAAACGAAAGGTGTTACTGAGCATTTTAAGAGGGAGTGGGCACTAGGTCTATAGGTGGACGCCTTTTCGAGATATCGCCATTAGGGTGGGCCAGGTGGACTCTAGAATGTGTTTGTACGATATGGGTATCAAATGAAAGGTGGTAATGAGTATTTTAAAAGGGAGTAATCCTTAGTTCTATAGGTGGACGCCTTTTCGAGATATCGCCATTAGGGTGGGCCAGGTGTGACTCTAGAATGTTTGTACGATATGGGTATCAAACGAAAGGTGTTACTGAGCATTTTAAGAGGGAGTGGGCATTAGGTCTATAGGTGGACGCCTTTTCGAGATATCGCCATTAGGGTGGGACAGGGGTGACTCTAGAATGTTTGTACGATATGGGTATCTAACGAAAGGTGTTACTGAGCATTTTAAGAGGGAGTGGACATTAGGTCTATAGGTGGACGCCTTTTCGAGATATCGCCATTAGGGTGGGCCAGGGTGACTCTAGAATGTGTTTGTACGATATGGGTATCAAATGAAAGGTGGTAATGAGTATTTTAAAAGGGAGTAATCCTTAGTTCTATAGGTGGACGCCTTTTCGAGATATCGCCATTAGGGTGGGCCAGGTGTGACTCTAGAATGTTTGTACGATATGGGTATCAAACGAAAGGAGTTACTGAGCATTTTAAGAGGGAGTGGGCATTAGGTCTATAGGTGGACGCCTTTTCGAGATATCGCCATTAGGGTGGGCCAGGGGTGACTCTAGAATGTTTGTAGGATATGGGTATCTAACGAAAGGTGTTACTGAGCATTTTAAGAGGGAGTGGACATTAGGTCTATAGGTGGACGCCTTTTCGAGATATCGCCATTAGGGTGGGCCAGGGTGACTCTAGAATGTGTTTGTACGATATGGGTATCAAATGAAAGGTGGTAATGAGTATTTTAAAAGGGAGTAATCCTTAGTTCTATAGGTGGACGCCTTTTCGAGGTATCGCCATTAGGGTGGGCCAGGTGTGACTCTAGAATGTTTGTACGATATGGGTATCAAACGAAAGGTGTTACTGAGCATTTTAAGAGGGAGTGGGCATTAGGTCTATAGGTGGACGCCTTTTCGAGATATCGCCATTAGGGTGGGCCAGGGGTGACTCTAGAATGTTTGTAGGATATGGGTATCTAACGAAAGGTGTTACTGAGCATTTTAAGAGGGAGTGGACATTAGGTCTATAGGTGGACGCCTTTTCGAGATATCGCCATTAGGGTGGGCCAGGGTGACTCTAGAATGTGTTTGTACGATATGGGTATCAAATGAAAGGTGGTAATGAGTATTTTAAAAGGGAGTAATCCTTAGTTCTATAGGTGGACGCCTTTTCGAGATATCGCCATTAGGGTGGGCCAGGTGTGACTCTAGAATGTTTGTACGATATGGGTATCAAACGAAAGGTGTTACTGAGCATTTTAAGAGGGAGTGGGCATTAGGTCTATAGGTGGACGCCTT
The DNA here is from genome assembly GCF_040869045.1 of Eurosta solidaginis. Taxonomy (NCBI): domain Eukaryota; kingdom Metazoa; phylum Arthropoda; class Insecta; order Diptera; family Tephritidae; genus Eurosta; species Eurosta solidaginis. Next base: position 38,641,807 of record NC_090322.1, on the reverse strand, counting down.
TTCGAGATATCGCCATTAGGGTGGGCCAGGGGTGACTCTAGAATGTTTGTAGGATATGGGTATCTAACGAAAGGTGTTACTGAGCATTTTAAGAGGGAGTGGACATTAGGTCTATAGGTGGACGCCTTTTCGAGATATCGCCATTAGGGTGGGCCAGGGTGACTCTAGAATGTGTTTGTACGATATGGGTATCAAATGAAAGGTGGTAATGAGTATTTTAAAAGGGAGTAATCCTTAGTTCTATAGGTGGATGCCTTTTCGAAATATCGCCATTAGGGTGGGCCAGGTGTGACTCTAGAATGTTTGTACGATATGGGTATCAAACGAAAGCTGTTACTGAGCATTTTAAGAGGGAGTGGGCATTAGGTGTATAGGTGGACGCCTTTTCGAGATATTGCCATTAGGGTGGGCCAGGGGTGACTCTAGAATGTTTGTACGATATGGGTATCAAACGAAAGGTGTTACTGAGCATTTTAAGAGGGAGTGGACACTAGGTCTATAGGTGGACGCCTTTTCGAGATATCGCCATTAGGGTGGGCCAGGGGTTACTCTAGAACGTTTGTACGATATGGGTATCAAACGAAAGGTGTTACTAGCATTTTAAGAGAGAGGGGGCATTAGTTCTATAGGTGGACGCCTTTTCGAGATATCGCCATTAGGGTGGGACAGGGGTGACTCTGGTATGTTTTTGTACGATATGGATATCAAATTAAAGGTATTAATGAGGGTTTTAAAAGCGAGTGGCCCTTAGATGTATATGTGAAGGCGTTCTCGTGATATCCACCAAAATGTGGACCAGGTGATCCAGAAAATCATCTGTCGGGTACTGCTAATTTATTTATATATGCAATACCACTAACAGTATTCCTGCCAAGATTCCAAGGGCTGTTGATTTCGCCTTGTAGAACTTTTTCATTTTCTTCTACTTAATATGGTAGGTGTCACACCCATTTTACAAAGATTTTTCCAAAGTTATATTTTGCGTCAACAAACCAATCCAGTTACCATGTTTCATCCCTTTTTTCGTATTTGGTATAGAATTATGGCATTTTTTTCATTTTTCGTAATTTTCGATATCGATAAAGTGGGCGTGGTTATGGCCAGATTTCGCCCATTTTTTATACCAAGAAAAAGTGAGCTCAGGTAAGTACGTGGGCTAAGTTTAGTAAAGATATATCAGATTTTGCTCAAGTTATTGTGTTAATGGCCGAGCGGAAGGACAGACGGTGGACTGTGTATAAAAACTGGGCGTGGCTTCCACCGATTTCGCCCATTTTCACAGAGAACAGTTACCGTCATAGAATCTATGCTCCTACCAAATTTGAGAAGGATTGGTAAATTTTTGTTCGACTTATGGCAATAAAAGTATTCTAGACAAACTAAATGAAAATGGGCGGAGCCACGCCCATTTTGAAATTTTCTTTTATTTTTGTATTTTGTTGCATCATATCATTACTGGAGTTGAATTTTGACTTAATTTACTTATATACAGTAAAGATATTAAATTTTTTGTTAAAATTTTAATTTAAAAAAATTTTTTTTTAAAAAGCGGGCGTGTTCTTAATCCAATTTTGCTAATTTTTATTTAGCACATATAGAGTAATAGTAGTAACGTTCCTGCCAAATTTCATCATGATATCTTCAACGACTGCCAAATTACAGCTTGCAAAACTTTTAAATTACCTTCTTGTAAAAGTGGGCGGGGCCACGCCCATTGTCCAAAATCTTACTAATTTTCTATTCTGCGTCATAACGTCAACCCATCTACCAAGTTTCGTCGCTTTATCTGTCTTTTGTAATGAGTTATCGCACTTTTTCGGTTTTTCGAAATTTTCGATATCGAAAAAGTGGGCGTGGTTATAGTCCGATATCGTTTATTTTAAATAGCGATCTGAGATGAGTGCTCAGGAACCTACATACCAAATTTCATCAAGATACCTCAAAATTTACTCAAGTTATCGTGTTAACGGACGGACGGACGGACGGACGGACGGACGGACGGACGGACGGACGGACGGACATGGCTCAATCAAATTTTTTTTCGATCCTGATTATTTTGATATATGGAAGTCTTTATCTATCTCGATTCCTTTATATATGTACAACCAACCGTTATCCAATCAAACTTAATATACTCTGTGAGCTCTGCTCAACTGAGTATAAAAATGAAATGAAGAAATTGTGGTGTATTTAAGGGGGTACGTGGTGAAGTAGTACGGAAAAGCGTAAAACCTGTGGAAAAAGAGCGTAGCATAAAAATCAACGTTGACCAAAACCAGAGACAATTTTAATAGAAAAGCGCACGCGAATCCAGCAAACGTAAGCGAAAGTGTGAGTGTGTGAGTGTCATTGTATGTGTGCTTAGTGGGTGCAACCTGCACGCACTCAAAAGAAGGGAAAAAACACAAAACAAAGTAACAAATGACAGTAATAACAATAATTATGAATTTTATCCGATTAAAAAGGTAAATACAATAACATATGCACATATACGTACGCACACACACATAAACGAATTACACAGCAAAAAAAGGTATAAACGACTATGAGATATAAGGTAAAGTGTAGCACTGATCCTATCCTATATGGATAACTTTCTATTACAACCAGAGTTCTCTGAAATAAAATTAAAAATTTTCAAAAACAGTATTTTGCGCGTTTATTCGCTGCGAACCAAACGTTTGAAAACGCGTACAGCGAGAGCATTCCACCACATTCGTTGAGTTAGATCAGATGGTGAAAAATGTCTGCATTATTAAGCAATCCTACTTGTATATTTAAATATGTTGGTATTTATTTGCATTTAATCTCCTTTAATTTCGGCATCACCTACACATTTATGCAACACAACCGATTAAAGCCCCATACATCTTTTGAAACATACTCTTCTTTCTATTGCAACCCGAATCCTCTGAACTAAAATTTTAATTCTTCAAAAACAGCAGTTTACGTGTTTGTTCGCTGCGAACCAAACGTTTAGTTTAGCATTCCACCACATTCATTGAATTAGATAAAATTGTGAAAAAGGCCCGTTTTCTTAAGCAATCCTACAAGATTTAGTCTATGTCCCCAAATCTACTTAGTAGATTTCGTTAGAATTTTCAATACACTTGCACAGTTTTCCTGCCAAGTTTGTTTGGCAAGTGGAGTAGAGACCGTTATGTTCCTAAAAATCATATTAAGGATGCGGCTACGTACATTGGTAGCTTCCTGCCTAGATTAGGACACACACATCCGAAAATGTTGCGGAAATTTTGACAGAGGAAACGAGAGAAAGGAAGGAGCGAGATCGAAATAGAGGTCGAATCAAGAAAGAAAGTTAGAGCGAGCGGAGAAGGGAAAATGAGAGAAGTAAGTGAGAGAATGAAAACAAGAAGGCAGAGAAAAATACGGAGAGGAAGAAATTGTCGCAGAGAATGAAAAAGTGATAGGACTCAGCGATGAAATAGAAGAGGAAAAGAGTGAGGTAAGAAGGTAGAGTGGGAAAAAGAGGGTGGAGTGAGAAATATAATATTCTTAAAAGTTAAAGATAAACCAAAGTAAGGACACAACGTCATCAGAACTGGGTCTGTAAGTAGACCATTGTACTCTCTTTAAAGTTGCATAGTAAGGACTATGAGTTGTAATGCCTAATACGTAGGAACTTCATACTGCCGTCTACTGGGTCTGTTAGTGCCGTCTACTGGGTCTGTTAGTAAACCATTTTACTCTCTTTAATGTCGTATTGTAAGTGCTATGCGGATTATTGGCTCTTTTGAAGGAACTTCATACTGGCCAAATGGGTTTCTATAGGTCTTACAAGGTTTGCATTGAAAAACGTTGACTTTCATGGCAAGATTTGGCTTATTTTAGATAATTCTTATGTAAATCCTACTTAACATTGCGTATGCTTTTATTCATATATGCAATTTGGGCACACTGAGGATAATTGTTTTAATCTAAGCCTTACTTAAGCCTTTACCATACCTATAAGGATTATATGCGGCTTTTATCTGCCTAATAATCTTACATATAAAGTTTGCTCTATATAAGAAATTTTCTTATAATAAAACTCTACTTTGCATGGGTTGTCATCATATACAAAAATGTGGGCTCTAGGAGAGAAGTAGTTTTATGTAAGCGCCTTCTGTAGGCCTCACTTTACATGGCTTCTACTTTATACACACAGTTGTCTCTCAGCGAGGTATTAACTTAGATCAGGGCTCTTCGAAACTGTAACTGTGTGACTGTTAGTACGAGTATTATTATCGTGGTGGTAGTGGCGTAGTCGTTGATCAACGAGCATAGCAGAAAGATGTACGCACGCATTGTTTGCTAACATTTCTAAAATATTTCGTAAATATGCTGTGAAAATAACATAGCAATCCATGTGAATCAAATGTGACTTAGATATGCCTTATTCGATGTATTCTCTTAGCGAGTATAAATTCAATTTTTTTGTTGGGCGCATACTCATGCCTACCTATGAGCATTTAAAAAAATTTATGACAACAGTAAAAATTTACATTCTTTACGCTCTTCTCTTAAAAAAAATCGTGTTGCTATGCATTCCTTAATTTTATATAAATTTTTTTGTCGAATTTCGAATGCGTGAGCGGTAACAATTAATCCTTATCTAATTTACTTCAGCACATATACACCCTTACACGTGTATACACATTAACACACATATATGCCAATGCATTAAATGCCACTTCAATAGGCAAATTACGCTACAATGACAACAACAAAACATGGGTGCGTGTCATAAAATTCAATTATTGTGACACCAGGTAATTATCCTGGCGAAGCTCCGCCTTTCAACATTTTGAAGGTCTTCAGTATTTCTTTATCCTTCAACTTCGAATAGTTCATAACGACGTGCGTTGTTTCTACTTACAATGCAATAAGTCAAATTTCTATGTTCTTCCTCATTTGTCATTACTTTTACTTAACTATGTAACTACTTTTCATTTTTTATGGGCGTGCTTAGGCTTTGGTATCGCGCCCGCGTGATAAGCCACTTTTATGGTCTTACTACCATACTCGTCTCTGGAATTTAACAAATTCTTATTGTAACTCATACCGAAAAGGAAAATCAGTTGAAAGTGCTCTTCACGAGGTAGTCAGGATCATTAAGAAATCATTGGCAAGCCTCCTCGACATTGACAATGCCTTCAATAACGTTGAAACGCAGTCTTCAAGGCACTTATGCGATTAAACACTAGTTAGTAATATATTTTCTCTTTTTGACACCGGCAGCTCGGTTAGCTTTCTGAAGGCGTCACTGGTCCCAAAAGAATTGGTGGCTGACCAAACAAATGGATCAATCACCCAATACAAGGGGATTGGAGGAGAAAATGTATTAGTTTTCAATAAAATTAAATGTGAGATTGAATTTAAAAATAAAATACATGAAATTGAATTGAATATATTACCAAATAATAGCACAGATATATGTACCTCTTATTTTGGGACGTGACTTTCTCCAAATATTTAATATTTATTTGAAAAGTATTGTAACGAATTTACTTGAAAATCCTCTTATTTGCCCTTTTGCTAAGTTCGAATCACTAAACTATTGAATAAATAACTCCAATATGTAATAATGCAAAATGGCCTTTATTGAAGTACTTCACAATAACACTCAAACCGTGCAACGAATAGCTTGCTTAATAACCAAACTGATTGATAGCTCAAATGAAACTCTGCTATTCAAAATAATAGTGCTCTTGCTCGCTAGATAGCGTCTTAATCGAAATCTCAAATCAAACTGAATTCCAGCGCCTCTACACTTGTTGCCTTTTATACTCCTTGATTTCAACGTTAGCATCTTCTAGGCGCTTCCAAAATCTACTAGTCCATCAGCTCTCAAACTTCTCAGCTGTAACTACAATTGCACAATTTTATAGCTTTTCTCATTGCATACTTTCAGGAGTATCTCAGATATATGCATGTGTTTGTGCATTGACTCTCCGCTGCTCGTATTCGTACATGGTACATATGTGTAGACGCAATTATTGTTTCGTTTATGTAGATACATAATGATTGAATTATTGATGTGAATTCACGTCATTGCTTAGCATCGGCTTAGAGATAGCAGCACCCCTTAGTTTTGCTAATATTCGTAACAGTATTGTTAGGAAATATTCTAAGGAGAAATTGGTAGAGTTAAGAAACAAAGACAATACTATGTTAAGGAAAGACAATACCATGTTAAGGCAAATTGTAAGTGGATCTAAAGCAGACGTTGCCGTTGTAAAGCCAATTAGACTTATTAGAAAACTTGAACACAAATATGATGATGATGAATCTCGGGATTTTCAAAATTCTAGTGATGTTGACGTTCCTGGCGTATTCAGTATCGACGTTTCTTGTGACGCCGTTCACATCGACATAAATCCAAAACTGTCTAGTACACAACGCGTTGAGTTAAGTCGACTTGTTAATTTAGCTTACATTAACCCTGACATAAAGCCCGAACCATATAAGTATGAAATGAAGATACACTTAACTAACGACGTTCCTTTCCATTGCGCTCCCCGCAGACTTTCGTATGCTGAGCGTACACAAGTACAGACAATTATCGAGGAACTTAGACAAGAGGGGGTAATACGGTCCAGCGATTCTCCATATGCATCCGCTATTGTATTGGTGAAAAAGAAAAGTGGTCAAACACGAATGTGCGTAGATTATCGGGCATTAAATAATATTACCGCCAGAGACAATTATCCCTTACCTCTGATTGAAGACTGTATCGAATATCTAGAAGATAAGAAGTTTTTCTCGGTGCTGGATCTGAAGAGTGGGTTCCACTAAGTGCATATGGCTCCGGAGTCGATCAAATTCACAGCACTTGTAACTCCAAACAGTCAATACGAATATCTCAAAATGCCTTCGGTTTGAAAAATGCTCCTGCTGTATTCCAGCGCTTCATTATAATATTTTCCGAGATTTGATTGACGATAGGAAAATCTTATTTACATGGATGACATTGTTGTCGCCAATGAAAATTTCGACCAACTACTGTTATATAAACTCTTTTTAATTGAAAATTATTTTCTATTTTTTAGTTCGGTGTGCTATAAAAGCGTGTTTTTTTAGTTTTTTTAAACTATTATTTATTTCATTTGGCAATTTAATTCGTAAGTGCCTCAGCAATTTTAATGTTAGTTACCTGAATTAAATTTAGACGCATGAGCTATGAGCTCAGAGCACAAAACAACCCTATCGTTATATTGGCAGCGACGTGATTTGCTCAGAGACGAAATAGTCCTAACAGTTCCACAATTTGGAAATACTGTGAATTTTTCTGCTATAACACCATATAAAATGTCTTTTTTTTAGACCACCTCAATTTTTTCGGATTCGTGTTTTGTTTGCTAAAATAACCTTAGCAATAAAATTTTACGAAAATTGCCCGAAAGCTTTTTGAGAAAACTGCATTTTGGCGCATCATCATGTAACATCTATTGCATTGTTTGGCATGCGAAAATATACTCCTGGCGATATGTAACGCAGTTTGTAGGGTCTAGTTGAGGACAAAGGCCCTACTTATTTAGAATTTGCAATATACCAAAAAATTTTGTAGTAAGGGGCCAAAAACCCACTTTTAATAGGTTGATTCATATATTGGCTTATAACAAAATTTTTTGTTTGAGCTACGAACAAAACTGTATTTCATCAGAATAAGCACATTTCTGCGCTTCCAACAAAATGTATTCAAAAATTCAACGCACTGCATCACTTGTTGTTGTTGTTGTTGTAGTGATAAGGATACTCACCGGAGGCCTTGGAGAGTGTTATCGATGTTGATGGTCTTTTGCCGGATGCAGATTCGGTACGTTCCGTTAATTAGCAACACTAAAATACTATCCCAATTATTTCGGGAACGATTTCGTATGACCACATGAAACTTTCTAGGCCATACTGCCCTCCCTCCTCACGATGAGGATCCATGATGAACTTGGGGTCGGTAGAGCCTCGGCTGTTAAATAAACAGGATTCGCCACAGCTAGGTAAGGTTTGGAGAAGCTTTATATTGCGCTGGCAACCCTTGAAAGAGTTGCGCTAAATAACCGCTTGAATCAATTTGGTAATTTAGTCGCTTTTTACGACAGGCATACATACCTACCGAGGGTATAATTTAAGCTCCCTCCAACCCGCTGGGGGTGCGTCAGTATTCATTTTGTAGCGATACTTAGAAAGTCTAAGAATGTTACTTACTATCGATGTACGAAATTTCATGCAGATGGGTTAAGTCGTTTCCAAGATCGTTCCCGAAATGCAAACAATTTTAACTCGTACTACGCAAGTCTGTGTACTTGTCTGTATTTAATCATTAAAAAAAAAAAAAATAAAGTCACGGTATTATGTTATATACAGTTCAATTGTACAATACAAAAATAAAACAAACAATAACAAGATAATTTTTTTTTGAAAAAGAATAAGTAAATATTTTGCCAAAGCCGCGGTAATTTCATTTCTCTTGAATATACTTAATTATCTTGAATTTGTTATTTTGCTAGAACAAAAACTGTTTGTTCACCTGCTTTTGAAATTTCAGCCGATACTTTAAAAATTTCCTCAAGCTATATGTCTTTAAATAAATCCAACAAGAGTTTTCTTCAGTTAATTAATACCTAACAATCGGCAGTAAAGCTGGCAGATTAGAATGTATTTACGCAACTATTTCACGTTCCTTTTTGCCTTGCATAGCTGCGTTTTGTGCTACGCGAACTCGCGGTTTCGCATTGTTGGTGGCGAATTGTCGAGTATAGAGGCTACCCCATATATGGTATCAATATATTTTGACGAAAAACATGAATGCGCTGGTTCATTAGTTAGTATGGAAAAGGTGATAACAGCTGCACATTGCCTGCAAGACAGACCAGCAAGATTATTCATGGTTCAAGCTGGTGTAACCAATCGAGTACGCGAAACTGGACAATGTCGAGCAGTAGAGAAGACATATATTCCATCTACTTATAAAGCCAATACACGTAATATGGATATAGCTGCTATTAAAGTGAGTGAACCCTTCTGCGAGAGTCCTCAAGTAAGCAAAATTCCAATTTGCAGTACCGAATTAACACCAACTACACCAATGCAAGTTAGTGGATGGGGTTCAATAAGTGAACGCCGTAGGGATCATGTAGCTAAACTGCGAACTACTGTCGTGCCCATAATAGCGACGTCAGATTGTGCGAATAAGTATAGGAGGATAAGAAAATGTTTAACAAAAACAATGCTTTGTGCTGGACTTGGTGGAAGTGATGCATGTTATGGTGATTCTGGAGCACCAGGTGTTGTGGGAGGAGAACTTTGTGCTGTGGTATCATTTGGCAGGGGTTGTGGAAGATCCGAATTTCCAGGTGTATATACAAATATAACTAATAAAAATGTTCTAAAGTTTATAGAAAAATTGCCGAATTTTTAATTTACTATTATAAATCGACTGCTAAATGGAATACCAACCCATCTTCACCACCTCACATCAAAGCATATTGAATATATGCTCAGGTAGGGCGTAATCGAAATGGCAACTGAGATAGAGTGATATTCCACTCAGCAATCGTAGTGAGAAGAACTATTTTTGTAGTATCTATTAATACAAACTTATTTATGTTTACGATTCAATTTTTGGTGATGTGCAATAAATTTGTCTCGCATACAAATATCTTAGGTTTGTGGAACAAAACGTTAATATTAAAGATTTGATTTGTTCCCACATGTATGAATAGATCATGAGAACAAAAGTAAATTGCAGAAGAGGGAGAGGTTAGGTTAGGTTGAACTGGCCGGCCCATGAGGACCTCACATAGACTTATTGAGTCCGTAGTGTTACCAGAAGTTTGTTTTAACGACCAAACTGAAAAACCCTATCAAAAACCAGGACCTATGTTATAAAATGACTCCATCCTCTTGGCAAATACAAGAAGCATCCTGGGACTTAAGCCACTTGTTGCTTATAGATCTGACAGCTGTATCGCTCCTAATAGCTGGCGTCTTAGCCTGGCAGGTGCAGGGCCCAGCATAGAACGTGCTCGATCGTTTCCTCCTCCAACCCGCACTCCCTATATCTGCTATTACTGACCAAGCCTGATTTAAGGGCATGTGACGCCAGAAGGCAGTGTCAACTGTGTTAGTCTAATTTTGTAAGACCTACACATAATCTTCGACACTTTACAGCCCCGCGCTTGAACCCACGCCTTTCCCGCTTGGTCGATTATGTGCACCTCTCGCCTTCGCTAAATCTCGCCCAATATAATTGGGACGTCTACGAAGCAAGCTTCAAGGGATGCGCCCTTTTTAGTTAGTTCGTCCGCTTTTTCATTCCCATCTATTCCCATATGCCCTGGGACCCAATATATATGTATGCTTCTCTCTGTCCCGATTCTCTCCAGAGATTGCTTACACTCTAACACGCATTTAGATGCTGCGCTATGCGAGATTAATGCCTTAATTGCTGCTTGACTGTCAATATAAAAGTTAACACAGTTGCAGCTTAAGCTATTCTATTCCAGGGTTTCTAATACTGTGGTTACGGCTAATATTTCCGTTTGCAAAACGCTACAGTAATCCGCCAGCCTGTAGGATCTGCTTATTTTCGGATCAGCGCAGTATACCGCAGACCCCACTCCTTCCACTATTTTGGAACCATCGGTGTACACATGTTTCGCCTCGTCCGCCATTTGATCATCCTCGCGCCATTCGTCCACCTCTATTGGGGCCTTAAGATCTCCCTCGAAGCGCAGATAAGGAATCAGGTAGTCTGTTCGTCTTGTGATTGATGACGCTATACTACTATGGCCATATGGTCGGCGCTCAAGCTGCCCCGAAGCACCGAGCCTGGTTGCGGTCGTTAATGCTTTGTTCTTTGCTACCAGGTCTAAAGATGGAATGTGCAGAATGGCATACATTGCAGCCGTCGGGGTTGTTTTCAGGGCTCCCGTAATACTAAGCATCGATAGTCTGCATATCCCCTCTAATTTTTTGAAGTATGTTTTTTTTTTTGTGGCACCAAACAAGAACTCCATAGTATAGAATAGGGCTTACAATCGCTGTAAAAACCCAATGACAAAGAGAGGGCGATAGGCCCCACGTACACCCCCGCATTCCTTTACATGCATAGAGTGCCATTGAGGCCTTCTTTACCCTCTCCTCCACGTTGAGCTTCCATGATGATTCCTAGATATTTTGTGCAAGGTTTCTCCTGTAAGGTCACCCCTAATAAACTTAGGCCTGGTCCAATTTGGGACCTTGTACCTCTTTGTAAACAAGACCATATCCGTCTTTTCCACATTGACTTCCCACCCGACATTAGATGCCCAGGTATGAATATCCCGAAGCGCCCGATCCATCAAAGAACTAATCGTTGGAAGGCGCTTTCCACTTATGACACTTATGACAATTGCAATGTCATCTGCGAAAGCCGTAAGTTTTACGGGTCCCTCATCGAATTGCCTGAGCAGTTGGTTGATGAGCAGCGTCCACAGCAGAGGTGATAGCACCCCTCCCTGCGGCGTGCCCCTGTCCACTGATTTCGTGGCCTCGTACAATCCCCGTTGTGATGTAATCTTTCTGCAATTTAACATGCAACCGATCCATCTGATTAAGGCAGGATGTACTTTAATGTAATTAAGACCATCCATAATCGCCCATTTTGCAACATTATTGAAAGCCCCGGCAATGTCCAAGAAGACTCCTAGAGCATACTCCTTATATGCCAGGGATTTCTCTATGCTTATTACCACCCTATGCAATGCGGTGTCTACCGACTTGCGTTTGGTGTACGCATGCTCTGTTTTGGAAAGCAGCTTTTCATTCACGTTGGACTTTATGTACACATCTATCAGCCTCCCAAAGGTTTTGAGCAAAAATGATGTTAAGCTATTGGGTCTATAGTCTTTGGGATACACGTGACCGATCTTCCCCGCCTTTGGCAGAAAAGCTAAACGAACAGTTCTCCAAGAGTGCGGTACATGATTCAATCTTATGCACCCATCGAATATTATTTTAAGCCATTCCACGACCGCCCTAGTTGAGACTTGTAGCATGGCCGGGAATATACCATCTGGGCCGGGCGATTTAAACTTAGAAAACGTCTTCACTGCCCACTCGATCTTGGTATCGGTCACCAAGCCCGGCACTACTAGCTCCGTGATCGAAGTGTGAGTGATGTCTGCTGGCTCTTCTAAACCGTCTCCCGATGGGAAATGTGTATCGAGAAGCACCTCAAGGGATTCCTCACTATTACGTGACCATTCCCCATTCTCTTTCTTTATTAGTCCCTGGACTATGTATCCCTTTGCTAGGACTTTTTTCAACCGTGCTGTTTCGCTGGAGTACTCTATGTCCGTACAGAAACTTTTCCATGAGTTTCTCTTCCCCATGGTAATTTCACGCTTGTAGATCCTCAGTAGATCCCTGTACTTGTCCCGACACGCTTCGCTTTCCGCGGTCTTTTCGAGCTTAAATATTTCTTTTACCTTTCTTCTTAGAAGACTCCGTTCATTGCTCCACCATGGCGGCTTTACTTTTTCTCTGAATTTTCTTAGAGGGCAAGCTTTGTTATACGCAGTCATAATCGTCCTTGTTAGGAATTCATTCGACTCCTCCAGGTCCTCTACTTTAGCAACCTCTTTGGGTTGTCCCAGTTTTGTTTCTACATGTTTCTGGAATTTAGTCCAGTTCGTTGACCTAGAGTTCCTAAAGGTTCCTCCCTTCTCTAACCTCTTTAGGGGGATGCTGAATACGCATGGTCGGAGAAGGATGGTCTATCAAGAACTATCCAATCATACCATGATATATCACGCTCGGAGCTCAATGTAATATACAGAACATTGCTGGATGTTGGACATTCCCCTGTTGGCTATCTGCAAATTGGTTTGCAGGATGTAACAAAATAGAGAGAGACTATACTTCACAGGATCATTTCTGTAGTAAGCCTTCATTTACCTTAATTGCAAAATGAAAGAAGAGGGAGAGGCAAGCAGATAAAAAAATTTGTTTTCAGAAGCTTTAATATGACAAAGTCCTCTGTTTAGGGTAGGGTACTGACATCGCAAGAAGGAAAGCTATTGGGCATTAGAACGTCTACATACAAATTAATGTGCTTTTAAAAATTGCGTTATTTTCTCTACGACGTTTGTATCAACAAAAATATTGAAATTGGTCTACCAGGTGATAGCAAGACGCGGTGATTTGAAAGAGGCAAGAGTTTTTACCGTCACCAATCTTGGTACTGCTCGCTCCGTATGTGGACTGTTCACGTTGTTACACAATTCTTCAATTCGCAATCCCCAGTGACAACACATACTCAAGTGAAAATTCTTAGAATCCAACACACTATCGACCTAGATTTCCTCCTAATCGATTAAACCGTTTCCGATGTAGAAGGGGATATGCAGACTAATATACATACATAATTTCTTAGAAGTAACTCTATTGGAACTCGGAATGGAACGCCTTTCGTTTAATGCCCATATTGGCATATCTCATGTAATTTTACTCAAATTCCAAACAGAATGCAACTATGTAAAACATCCTCAGTGGCAACACGTACATAGAAAGTCTAAGAATGTGATTCACTATCTAGTATGTACCAAATTTCATTCAAACGGGTTAAGCAGTTTTCGAGATCGCTCCGGAAATACAAACAATTTTAACACGTTTAATGTTATAATGATTATCAATTTGGAAACAAAAAGAAATTAATGAGAGAAGTCTGTGTACATTTATGTATTTAATCATTAAAAAAATACAGTCACGGTATTATCTAATACCACAGTTCAATTGTGCCACACATAAATAAAATAAACAATAACAAGGAAAATTTCTTTTGAAAAAGACTAAGTAAATATTTTGCCAAAGTTGCGGTAATTTTATTTCTCTTGAATATACTTATTTATCTTGAATTTGTTATTTTGCTAGAACAAAAACTGTTTGTTCACCTGCTTTTGAAATTTCAGCCGATACTTTAAAAATTTCCTCAAGCTATATATCTTTAAATAAATCCAACAAGAGTTTTCTTCAGTTAATTAATACCTAACAATCGGCAGTAAAGGTGGCAGATTAGAATGTATTTACGCAACTATTTCACGTTCCTCTTTGCCTTGCATAGCTGCGTTTTGTGCTACGCAAACCCGCGGTTTCGCATTGTTGGTGGCGAATTGTCGAGGATAGAGGATACCCCATACATGGTTTCATTATATTATGAAGAAAAATATAAATGCGCTGGTTCATTAGTTAGTATGGAAATGGTGATTACAGCTGCGCACTGCGTGGACAACAAAGAAGAAGAATTATTTGAGGTTAAAGCTGGTGTAACCAATATAGAATGCGAAACTGGACAATGTCGAACAGTGAAGAAGATATATATTCAATCTGATTTTTTTGTCGTAACATATCATATGGATATAGCTGGTATTAAAGTGCGTGAACCCTTCACCAAGACTCCTCAAGTAGACATAATTCCAATTTGTAGTACTGAATTGACACCAAACACACCAATGCGAATTAGTGGATGGGGTTCAACAAGTGAATCCAATTATGATATTATATCTGAACTCCGAACTACTGTCGTTCCCATAATAGCGACGTCGGATTGTGCGAATAAGTATAAGGCGGAACAAATAACTTTAACAAAATCAATGATGTGTGCTGGAATTGGTGGAAGTGATTCATGTGATGGTGATTCTGGAGCACCAGGGGTTGTGGGAGGAGAACTTTGTGCGGTAGTATCAACTGGGATAGGTTGTGCAAGACCCGAATTCCCAGGCATATATACAAATATAACTTATAAAAAAGTTCTAAAGTTTATAAGAGAAGTGATGGAATGTTAATGTGCTGTTATAAATCGACTGCTAAATGGAATACCAACCCATCTTCACCACCTCACGTCAAAGCATATTGAGTATATGCTCAGGTAGGGCGTAATCGAAATGGCAACTGAGATAGGTAGATATTCCACTCAGCATTCGTAATTACAATATTCATTTTTGTATTAATGTAAAGATGTAACTTTTGGTGTGTGCAATAAATTTGTGACGCATACAAATGTCTTAAGGGTCTGGAAAAGTTGACATAGTCATAACGCCATAGTCATAACCATATCTTTACTTATCGATATCAATTGGCATCAGTTATTGGTGCCTTAACCTAAAAATTGTGAAATTTTCATAAAAATGAAGAAACCGCAAAAAATTACAAACATATACTACAATAAATAAGTCTCTTAGGCAAAACGTATACAAAACAATAAATAAAATCGGCAAAAAGTTAATAAATTCGCCAACTAAAATATTTTTAGGTAATTGATATGGCGAAAAACATTTACGCTTCCAAGGCAGTCGGTTCTATGTACCGGATCGACTCGAGATTTTTCCCTACCAAGAACCGTTATTTCAGTGTAACCCCTAACCCCTAATTTGTTGCGAAAAACCAAAAACCAATTGGTTAGCTATGGTATGGTTATGGCTAAGGTAGTTATGGTATGGCACCATTGACCAGTTACATTGATTTCCATAAGGTTGGTTGGATAAGCTCTTTTGTATGGATATGGATACGTCAAATTAAAACGGCCCTAAGGTTGTGGGACAAAACGTTGATCTTAAAGTCTTGACTTGATCTCACATATATGAATAGATCAAGAGAACAAAAGAAAATTGCCAAATAAGTACATTAAAACCCTGAGAAATTATTCATCTTAAAATGTACGCTTGTGGTCGAAATTCTACCCATTCATTAAAAAAAAAACACGAATTTTTAGTTAAAAACGAAGAAATGTGCTAAGGGAATTTAGCCACCACCCGTTAGATATGCAATTAGCCCTTTACCTAGTTTAATTTTATATAAATACATATTTAATACGTAAGTCTGACAAAAACGAAAATTTCGAAAAGAATTGAGAATAAAAATAAAAATGTAAGGCGCGATAACCTCCGAAGAGATCTAAGGCCGAGCTTCTCTTCCAATATGCGTCGTGCTCCTCTTGATTTTTCCCTACAAATTGGCCGGACGGGACATACAGGTTTTATGTCGACTCCGAACGGCATCTGCAAGGCAGATGAGTTTTCACTGAGAGCTTTTCATCGCAGAAATACAATCGGAGCGCTTGCCAGACACTGCCGAGGGGCGACCCCGCTTAGAAAAATTTTCTTCTAATTGAAAAATCTTATTTCTAAAATTTTGATGTTGCTTTGCCCGGGAGTTGAACCCAGGGCATACGGTGTGATAGGCGGAGCACGCTACCATTACACCACGGTGGCCGCCAAATAGAATTGAGAATGCCTTCATAAAAAATAAAAGAAAAATATAAAAAAACAAGTAAGGAAGGTTAAGTTCGGGTGTAACCAAACATTACATACTCAGTTGAGAGCTATGGTGACAACATAAGGGAAAATAACCATGTAGGAAAATGAACCGAGGGAAACCCTGGAATGTGTTTGTATGACATGTGTATCAAATGAAAGGCATTAAAGAGTATTTTATGAGGGAGTGATCCTTATTTCCATAGGTGGACACCGTTTCGTGATATTTCCATAAAGGGGACCAGGGGTTTGTACAATATGCGTTTGTACAATATGGGTGTCAAACGAAAGGTATTAATGAGTATTTTAAGAGGGCGTGGGCCCTAGATCTATATGTGAATGCCTTTTCGAGATATCGCCATAAAGGTGGACCAGGGGTGACTATAGAATTTGTTTGTACTATATGGGTATCAAATGAAAGGTGTTAATGAGTATTTTAAAAGGGAGTGGGCCTTAGTTGTATAGGTGGACGCCTTTTCGGAATATCGTTATAAAAGTGGACCAGGGTTGACTCTAGAATGCGTTTGTACAATATGGGTATCAAACGAAAGGTGTTAATAAGTATTTTAAAAGGGAGTGGGCCTTAGTTCTATGGGTGGACGCCTTTTCGGGATATCGCCATAAACGTGGATCAGGGGTGACTCTAGAATGCGTTTGTACAATATGGGTGTCAAATGAAAGGTGTTAATGAGTATTTTAAAAGGGCGTGGGCCTTAGTTTTATAGGTGGACGCCTTTTCGAGATATCGCCATAAAGGTGGACCAGGGGTGACTCTAGATTTTGTTTGTACGATATGGGTATCAAATGAAAGGTGTTAATGAGTATTTTAAAAGGGCGTGGGCCTTAGTTCTATAGGCGGACGCATTTTCGAGATATCGCCATAAAGGTGGACCAGGGATGACTCTAGAATTTGTTTGTACGATATGGGTATCAAATGAAAGGTGTTAATGAGTATTTTAAAAGGGAGTGGGCCTTAGTTCCATAGGTGGATGCCTTTTCGAGATATCGCCATAAAGGTGGGCCAGGGGTGACTAGAATTTTTTTGTACGATATGGGTATCAAATGAAAGGCTTTAATGAGTATTTTAAAAAGGAGTGGGCCTTAGTTCTATATGTTGACGCCTTTTCGGGATATCGCCATAAACGTGGACCAGGGGTGACTCTAGAATGTGTTTGTACTATATGGATATCAAATTAAAGGTATTAATGAGGATTTTAAAAGGGAGTGGCCCTTAGTTGTATATGTGAAGGCGTTTTCGAGATATTGACCAAAATGTGGACCAGCGTGATCCAGAACTTCATCTGTCGGGTACCGCTAATTTATTTATATATGTAATACCACGAACAGTATTCTTTCCAAGATTCCAAAGGCTTTTGATTTGCCCTGCAAAACTTTTTCATTTTCTTCTACCTCCACCTGTCTTTTTTCCGTTAGGCTTTTGAGGTCCTTTTCGACTTCGCCCACCTCTAGCGTGTTAGGGTTTTTATCTTTGGGAATTCTCTTCCTGAGTCGCATATAAATTTTGCCAGTGCCAAAGGACATTTTGCCATGCTGCGTGTACAAAATATCCTCCGCCTGCTTGTTTATTTGGAAGATGTAAAACTGACCATCCTCGGTAGGCCGAGATACAGTAAGTACCTTCCAATCCTGTGTCGGTATGTTCGGATTCTGATTCTGCAGAAGTCGCAGTGTATCCTCCGACTTCATCACGCATGGTATCCATACCTTAACTTTTGGTACCGTGGGGATTTGCGCTTTATCCACCACCTCAAACCGCGCATTCGTGCCTTGCCTTTCGAGGTTTGGAACCACTTCGTCCAGCCACCGCAAGCTCGCGATGTTGTCGCACGCTATCATCTTCACACCATTATACCATCCCCCCCAAATCAAAGGTTGGAAGGGGCTTACTTGGTCGTTCCCGCATCATCTTAAGCACTAAGCTAATAAGCTCCCTTTTCACAAATCTCCACCTTTCAGTAGTCATTTGTCCGAAAGGACTGCTACGATCAACCATCGCCACAGTCAGTGACTGCTTTGCCACATCACTCATCTTCTCGGGAAAAGCAGGAGTCTTAGTGTTATCTCCCTTTGGCACCTCCAAGAAAGCCGGAGTCTTAGCGTTAACTCCCTTTGGCTTATCTCCTACTTCCGTAATTGGAACTTCCCTCTGACTCGCAGCTTTCGAGGTAGTTGCTACCTCTCTATTGGAGCCCATCTGTCTTACAGTTTTGGCCTACTTGCCATGTCTATGCGACTGCCCTGCCTCGCGGCTCTAGGACTGGGTCCTTTCTGCCTCTTGAAAGCCGGCTTGCCGCCTTCCCCCGAACGTTGCCTCTTCATTCTGCCATTCGACGCTTCTTCCTCCTCGTACCGGTTGCAGAACCGAGGGTTTCTCGCAGCAAACCTTTTGGACACCTTCGACCTACTTCTACCGCTTCATGGGCCCATTCCAAGCGCTCGATCTCCACTTCTGT
Source organism: Eurosta solidaginis (assembly GCF_040869045.1). NCBI lineage: Eukaryota > Metazoa > Arthropoda > Insecta > Diptera > Tephritidae > Eurosta > Eurosta solidaginis. The sequence goes on along the minus strand of NC_090322.1, from coordinate 38,623,041 downwards.
TGGGTCGACCACTGCTCCCAAGCGTTGTACAATTCTTAGTGCTGCATGGTACTGCGAGAGAGCTCTTTTACTTCTTCTGCTCCGTACCCTTCTCCACTCTTCTACTCCGTTTTCATTTGTGTGCTTCTCCAACGCGGAGTTCATTGAATCAGCACTACTCTCGCTCCCCGAGTCCGACGCATCGCTTAATTCGTAGTTGTCGTCCTTGGATTGCGACTCAGTCCTCCTCTTTACATCGTCTTTATTACAATCAGGTAATGAGTCCTTCATCTTGGTCGTACGACCACCTGCCTGACAAGGCGGGCTCAGCGGTCCAGTATTATATACGGGGAAAGAACCGTCCGCCACAGCAGCGCCCCTTACTGTGGTAAGGCCATTAATACTTCCCGAGCTGGCCCGGTATCGGGAAGGCTCCGTTCGAATACAGCCGAATTTATCCCCTGGCTGCAAATCGTCCAATAGGCACGGTCTGCATAACACCCTGGATTAGGGGGTCCGTTTCAGTCAAGTTGCATTTAAATAATAATCAACTAAGTTGAAATAAAAGAATATATAATTAAATAAAATAAGTTAGCATAAAAGGCAATATAAAAAATTTAGTGTTATATTTTTGGAGCAAATAAATTTTTTTTTTGTGTTCAGTAAAAGACGTACTTTATCTAAAATGAAGATAAAATCTGGAAATGCAAACAAATTTTCGGGTAAATTTGCTATTAATTGTTATAAATAAATTTACTTAGTTTCAACAAAAGTTAGTTCAGTACTGTTGTGATTTAATGTTTTTTGAAAGCAACTAAAATAAAAAACAAAGAATCTGTTAAATAAAGACCCATGTATTTACGTGTCAGTGAAATTTGTCACAAGAAATGGGCTGGTCTAAAATTAACTCTATTTAAGATTTTTTTGTGCGCTACAAATTATTTTGGAACAATTTTTTTAGGATTTTGGTACAGGCCGCTAATAGGTAAGTGGCAACAATGGGAAACCATGTTTTATTTTTTCACCGTTTGGCGCGTACGCATATATACATATGTAGGTAAAACATTTCAGCAACACGACTACGCAGCTTTCCGAATTGAGTGGGGTTACATGTGCATGTAAGTAAATTTCGATATTTGGAAAGATTGTTCGAATTTAGAAAACAATGTTTCTATTAATCATAAACAAATAAAGCAATGTTTGTTAACAAAAATACGCCCAGGCACTGCGGCTGATCCATGCGAATCGATTCATATAACTTTTATATGATTTAGCGTATGCTAAGTATGCGAAACAGCCTGGCAATTGATTCTATGGAAAATTTGTTAGCGTATTTGTGGGTTTGTGGCTGAACTCCTCCTAAACGACCGATGCAATATTGATGACATTTTGTGTGTATGCTCAAGGGGCTTTAAAGATGCTTTATATTAACAACTTCGCCCGTTTCCTTTCTTATCTTTCCCGTAAATGAACCTGGGACCGATCCATTCTAAATAAAAATAACTAACGGTGTGATTTTTTGTGAAATTTTGTTAAAGGATTCCTGTTTGATTAGCTTAATATTCGCAAAACTTTTTTTCCGACATGTGATCCGGGCCAACCTTTTTAAAAAAATCTAATTTATGGTTTGATTAATTTAAGCTGAATGTGTTGCTTAGGCAGCCTATTAAAAAGGAAAATAAAAGATAGGAGTGGGAGAGGAGAAGAAGAAAGCGTGAGTAGGAAATGGAGTTAAGAATGAGGAAAGTGCGAGGGTAAGATAGGAAGGAGAGGAAGCAAGTATTTTCAGAGGAGAAGAAGAAAGAAAGAGGAAGGTTGGGAGAAAATGTGAAAGTGAAAATATACATAGGACAGACGAGGAACAAACAAGGAGGGGAAGAGGGAGAGGCAAGCAGATAAAAAAATTTCGTTTTGCAGAAGCTTTGATATGATATGTTGACTGGAAGGGTAGTAACATCGCAAGAAGGAAAATTATTGGGCATTAAAGCGTCTACATACAAATTAATGTGATTTTAAAAATTGCGTTATTTTCTTCACATCTGGTCGGTCAGATGAAGCAGATATTTGATATTTGGTATAGAGATTCTATATATAAGAAAATAGAGGTGGGAGAAAATGGAAGTGGGGGTTGTAGTCAGAGCTGGGTAGTAATAATTACTTTATCGTTCATTCGCTAATACAAGCACTTGGGGTAAGTAATCAATTCCTTTCTCCATAGCGTTCTTTTGCATTCATTTCATCACTAGACCAGTTACTGTCTCCTCACAATATATCAGGACGGTTTGGATGTACTGCTTAATAAATTTCTTCCAGAATCATTCCTGACTCTTGAAGATGTCATACGTGGCATTTTCGTGATCAAGTCATCAGTGCAAATGGATGTAGATGGGTCGTGTTCTTTTTTATTTAAAAATATTGCAGCTGTTGCATATCCAATCTTATTAATTGTTAATAAATCTCTCAGGAATGGAGACCTCATAAACGCTTGGAAAGTAATGTCTATTAACCCGACATTTAAGAGTGGTAATAAAAGCAACGTTGCTAACTACCGTTCCATTTAAGCAGCATGACTTTATGCCTGGCAGATCGACTGTAACTAATCTAGCAGTATTTTCTGAATTCTGTATTTCTTTATTTAATATGAGAGCACAAGTAGATACTATCTATACCGATTTTTCGAAGGCTTTTGACGAAGTCAGCCATTCATTACTAATATCCAAACTTGCTGTCTTGAGCTTCCATTCAATATGTTATATTGGGTGAGGTCTTACTTGGCAGATCGTAGCTGTGTTGTTGTGGTAGATAGTATCTGTTCACGGTCATTTACGGCCACCTCTGGTGTACTCCAAGGGAGTGTGTTGGGACCCCTATTATTTGTTATCTTTATTAATTGCATACGTCATTGTTTCAGGTATGCTAATTTCTTACTGTATGCTGATGACTTGCATCAATCACGACTCAATCTGAGTCCACTATGCTCCAAGCGGATCTTGATAACTTAATTGACTCGTGTAGAGTGAATCATCTTCTTTTAAATATGACCAAATGTTTTAATATTACCTTTGCTAAAACTCGAAATGTTATTTCTGCTTCGTACCATATTGGGGACTCTTCGCTGAGGGTTGTTGATGAAATACCAGATCTTGGTGTAGTCCTTGATGCTAAGTATCTATTTCACAGTCAGATTAATTATGTCAATGCGAAGTCCTATTCCACACCCGCGATCATTCGCCGTTTCAGTATAGATTTTATTATCCCTTATACTTTAAAACTTTTATTTACAACCCTAGTGCGGTTTAAGCTAGAATATGCTGTATTCATTTGGAGGCCATACCATGCCTGCCATATAGACCGACTTGAGCGTATTCAAAAAATATTTTTGCGACTTGCGCTCCGGGCTTTGCGTTTTCACGGTCATGTTCCAACATACAGTTCTAGGTGCCTCTTAATTAACCTGAAATCATTAGTTAGTAGAGGATAGATTTAGAACGATTTATGCTTCTAATTCTCCAATTGCTAGGGCAATGGGGAAGTATAATTTGCTATATTCTATTGATATTGATTTTCCATTAAATAAATTTAGGTTTAAACTGCTATTGAATGAAGTAGTTTGATTATTTAATAATTCTTATTTAAGATACATTTGTAAATAGCCTGTACGAGTAAGGAGGTTCTGATTGTCTTAGACTACAATATGAAGAAATAAATATATAAATAAATAAATAAAATCGCACGAGAAGTCATCGTATCCAAAACTTAGCTTGGACTCGAATGGCTCGGAAAAAGTGTGTTTCAAGTTAAGTTCTTAGACGGTGACAGAAATATAAAAAATTAGCTTACACAATTTCCGTCCATCCATCCGTCAGCTTAGCCCGCTAACCCCCATTTTGACTCTTAGTTTTACCAATCAGCTTACATCTTTTAATTCGCCATGCCTTGAACCACATAAAGCTACTGGGCGTACAAGTAGTATGAAAACGGCGTTAGTTTAGGAGATAATTTCGAAGTATAAACGGCCTTTCTCCATATTTACATCTGCCTCGACTGAAGTGACAGTTTCTAAAATAATTCCGCACCCACTTGAACAGCAGTTGTTGCAACCCATCCCCTCTGATCAATTCTTAGGCAAAATAATAACGAAAAAACTGATCCCAGTGTCTTTGTAGTGCGTTCTCCCAACATATCGGTGTTAATATTGCTTTTCTCTAACAATACTTGAGTAGACGACATGAATCATTATAAAACGTCGCGACTGAATCCTAGTGAGCTAAAGGATAATAATAATATCCCATCTTGCGGCATTTGTAACAATAAAAAAGTAAATCTTGGTTACTCGTTTGATGTCTAAACGATCATTGTTTTTATTGACGAAGTTACCTTAATATTTGCACAAAATTATTCTAATTAATTCTTATGAGCTACATACATACATATTTACATTATTACATACTTACATACTAAGTGTACAAAATATGAAGTACCTAGATGCATATATGCAGCTCGGTGGAAGCTCAGAGCAAATACCATTAATTGTGGGAAATGCTTAGTAAGCAAAACATAATAGAGTAAGTTAAGTGTCAACACGTCGTGGGAATAAATTCTGTGCAGGCAAAGGTTGGTGGTGAGCAAATCGTCAGTTTTAACTTGTAACAGAATATTCTCGAGTTACGAGACAGTAAACTGTCGTGGCGCGTGTCGGAATATATGTATGTGCAATTGACTGAATATGTATGTATGTAAGGGTCAATGCATCTCAACACATACCAAACGGAGTCAAAATATATATTTGTACAAATGAATGAATGACTGAATGAATGAGTGAATGAATGAAAGCTACACATCCCTGCAAAAATTGTTGGATTAGGTGTTCCAGTTTCTTCATGTTGGAGTACTCTAACAATACTCCTTTGCAATGCGTTTGTGGACCACCATCAGCCGATCATTACTCGTTTTTTAACGACCGTGATAACGAGACGATGACGATCGAACAGAGTTGCCAAAAGTAAAATATTGCATACAAATAACTGATAATAAAATTTTACAATGGAAACTCTGATAAAATGCAACCGCGCACTGGTTTTATGTATACATACTATAGTATAGAGAAATATTAGTTTCTTTATTCACGCAAGTGGTAAATAATATAAGAATATTCGTAGTATAAAATATAAAAGTTGTATTGCCCCTCTTCATTTACTTTCATTTTAAATTAAATTCACTCCGATAATTCTTTCCGACACAATTCCTCTTTAGTACTTTGTCATATGATCCTATGTGGGTGCTCTATGGAGTACTACAGTGAGAGTACTTTGGAAAGTACTCTCACGTATGTACTCTATGGAATACTCACAAACAAAGCGAGAGTGGGATCTCTTACTCCTCTCCTAGGACATCGCAATGTTAATTGGAGCACATTTTTTGTATGAATACAGATTAGTTTTGGAACACTCCTATACTCCTAAAGGAGTATTCATTACACTTTTTATGGAGTACTCTCGTTTTTTGAAGGGATTCCTCTGTTTACATATTTGTGGCGTGGCTTGGACCCACCCATTGTGGTGGATCAGCTTTACATGGGGCCAGTCCAGTATACGTCTCACGTATACTTAGCAGAAGATGTTGATTATGTCAGCCCACTTAACTTCGAGCTGTGTTCCACCACTGGTTTTATGGCAGTATACAATCGATCATATTAGTTTGAAAACAAATATAACTTAAGAAATGGAGCTTGTGTATTTTTCTGTATTAAATCATTAATCATACGGGCGTGGTATCAATGTCCCCTTTCAACTGTACAAATAAGTATTTTAATCAGGCATGCTTAACGAACGAAACGATATCATTTCGTTACGATAATCAACGCTAATAAACGAACCGAAGTCACTTCGTTTCGTTTATTAGCGTTGATTATCGTAACGAAATGATATCGTTTCGTTCGTTAAGCATGCCTGATTTTAATAAACAAATAAAAGACAATTTTCTTATGAAAAAGATTAGCAAAATATTTTGACAAACTCTCGCTAATTGCATTTCGTTGGAATATACAAACTTATCTTGAATTTGTTGTTTTGGTAGAGCAAAATCTGTTGGCTTGCTTTAAAGCCACGTCACTTAAGCGGTTTTTCATATAGATGCGTAGACTGAGCGAAAATGGCGCCATCTGACGTGAAACAGTAGTCAAGTTGCAACTTTTGTTGCAATTAAAGCATAAAAAGAGGAATTTGACATTTGCTTTGGCTAAGGGTGCTGGCACACTTTGCGAGTGAAATTATTTTCACACTCGTTGGTAATTTTTCTAACATTTTTCGCATTTAAAAACTGCGATAAAACAAATGAATACAACACAAAATATATTAGCAAGTATTTTTTTGTATACGAAGAATGTTTATAACAGAGCTTCGCGGAATTTGGTATGTGAATGGACCAGGCGAAATAATCTTCAATTGCCAAGTCTGAAGTTTTTTTCATATTTAATAAAAAGATAATAAAAATAATTTTAAGGACTACCCTTATATAAATGGACCAAAAAATAGAAGGCAATTTTGACTGAAAAACTTTAGCAATAACTCTTGTAAAAGAATTTTGGGATTTAAAATTATAAAGGTAGAGCGCGTGTTTAAATTTTAAATAATGAATTAGTTAATCCCAAGTACATAAAAAAAAAATAAATAAATGTAATGCGCGATAACCTGCGAAGAGATCTAAGGCCGAGCTTCTCTTCCAGTTTGCGTCGTGCTCCTCTTGATTTTCCCTACAAATTGGCCGGACGGGACCTACGTGTTTTATACTGAATCCGAACGGCATCTGCAAGGCAGATGATTTTTCACTGAGAGCTTTTCACGGCAGAAATACACCCGGAGCGCTTGCCAAACACTGCCGAGGGACGACCCCGCTTAGAAAAATTTTCTTCTAATTGAAAAACCTTATTTCTAAAATTTTGATGCTCCTTTGCCCGGGGTGTGAACCCAGGGTATACGGTGTGATAGGCGGAGCACGCTACCATCACACCATGGTGGCCGCCAATCCAAAGTACATAGTTTGCTTTAAATTGAAAGATTGCGCCCCACCTTTATAACTTTAAATCCCAAAATTCTTTTACAAGAGCTATTGTTAAAGTTTTTTGGTCCAAATTCAACAAGACTATGTCTGTATTAAAGAAAAAATTGCCCTCTATTTTTTGGTCCATTTATATAAAGGTAGTCCTTAAAAAAATTTTTATTATCTTTTTATTTTAAATTTTTTAGTAGTGCCAAAGACTCTCTAAATATAAGATGGTACATTGTAGACTTCTAAAGCTTTGTGGAAATTGTGGGACGGCTGTACGAGGATTTCACCATACTTTTTGCTATGCTGTCCGCCTCAACATAGCTGATTTTTTAAGGCTGTTTAAGTCTGTAATCTTTCTTGTAATTTATTTTGCTTTTAGAAAAATTACCTATTTGAAATAAGCTGGCTGAAAAATATTGGCATAACAGCTTAAGTTAAATCAGCAATGGAAAATCTTGGAAAATTTGAGCAGATGTGGCAATTAGGCGTGTTCGTTGAACGAAATATTGACAATCGATTGATCATCGCTAGGAAATTATCGACATTCCATTAACTAAGCAGCACTTTTGCTATACTACTGTCATTCTTTGGCTGCTCAAGCACACCCATATTAATTGTGCATTAAATCTAAAATATAAAACTCAAAAATTTGTTTGGTTGTTATGTCCCCAGCATTTATTTTGTTCAAAGTCAAAGTCAATAATAGCCAAAGCCATAATAATTTACAGGGGTCATCAATTCTTTTTCTGATTCAAAAGCTGAACTACCAGCGCTACCGTCATCAGCTCAGTATCATCATTGCCAGTAGTGCTAATAACACCAAACTCGTGCCTGACACACAAAAGTCGTTTCACTCAATAGTGCAAGTGAAATGTACTACGCACTCACTACTAAGTAGCGTCAAAAATTCGCTTGTAGTCATTGCATCAATGAGTTACCATTGAGCTGGCACCGCATTGGCAGGAGAAAAACGTATGGTGTATTCCTGGTGCAGCCGTCCCACTTTGTGGAGAATGAACGACTCTACAATGCTCCTTCTTATTAATCTACGCTCTTTGGTTCAACACAATTGATGATGTGGTGAATTTTCATTGCTGGATGTACTTCATAACAAGAGAATTCCACCTCGTTTGTCAGCTACTTAATTTGCACAGCTGAAAATCGTGGTGAAATTCACATACGCCTGAAAGTCTAAAAGAATCGTGGTGAAAGTCGCGTACGCCTAAAAGTATGAAAGGACGTGCATTGAGTTGGGGCCTTCAACGAAATGGAATTCTACAATGCCTGCAACACTCAGGCGGCTAGCCATGAAAATATGGCCTAATCTTCTATATACATAGTTCGACTTGTGCGTTACGTAGCTCAAATTTTTTGATCAAACATTGCACTGTCATCGAGTTTAAAACTATATTTCAGGTTTCAAGTCTCTAGATATCCAGGAAGTTGGTCAAAAATCGATTGCAAGATTCCCAATTTAAAACCAGTTTTCTCAATATCTCGATCCATGCGCTACCAAGCGGAATTTTTATACTCAGTTGAGCAGAGCTCACAGAGTATATTAACTTTGATTGGATAACGGTTGGTTGTACAGGTATAAAGGAATCGAGATAGATATAGACTTCCATATATCAAAATCATCAGTATCGAAAAAAAATTCGATTGAGCCATGTCCGTCCGTCCGTCAGTCCGTCCGTCCGTTAACACGATAAATTGAGTAAATTTTGAGGTATCTTGATGAAATTTGGTATGCTATTTAAAATGAACGATATCGGACTATAACCACGCCCACTTTTTCGATATCGAAAATTTCGAAAAATCGAAAAAGTGCGATAATTCATTACCAAATACGGATAAAGCGATGAAACTTGGTATGTGAGTTGAACTTATGACTAGAATAGAAAACTAGTAAAATTTTGGACAATGGGCGTGACACCGCCAACTTTTAAAACGACGACGCCCACTTTTTAAAAAAAATTTTTAAAATCAAATTTTAAAAGCAAAGTTAATATTTTTACAGTATATAAGTAAATTATGTCAACATTCAACTCCAGTAATGATATGGTGCAACAAAATACAAAAATAAAAGAAATTTTCAAAATGGGCGTGGCTCCGCCCTTTTTCATTTAATTTGTCTAGGATACTATTAATGCCATACGTCGAACAAATCATTACCAATCCTTGTGAAATTTGGCAGAGGTTTAGATTCTAGGACGCTGGTCCACCTTTATGGCGATATCTCGAAAAGGCGTCCACCTATAAAGCTAAGGCCCATGCCCTTTTAAAATACTCATTAACACCTTTCATTTGATACCCATATCGTAAAAACACATTCTAGAGTCACCCCTGGTCCACCTTAATGGCGATATCTCGAAAAGGCGTCCACCGATAGACCTAAGGCCCACTCCCTCTTAAAATGCTCAGTAACACCTTTCATTTGATACCCATATCGTACAAACAACTTCTAGAGTCAGCCCTGGTCCACCTTTATGGTGATATCCCTAAATGGTGTCCATCCATAGAACTATGGCCAACTTTCTCTTAAAATACTCTTTAATACCTTCCATTTGATACACATGTCATACAACCACATTCCAGGGTTACCCTAGGTTCATTTTCCTGCATGGTGATTTTCCTTATTTTGCCTCCATAGCTCTCAACTGAGTATGAAATGTTCGGTTACACCCGAACTTAGCCTTCCTTACTTTTTCTAATTTGTTTTTTTTTTTATACTCAGTTGGGCAGAGCTCACAGAGTATATTAACTTTGATTGGATAACGGTTGGTTGTACAGGTATAAAGGAATCGAGATAGATATAGACTTCCATATATCAAAATCATCAGTATCGAAAAAAAATTCGATTGAGCCATGTACGTCCGTCCGCCCGTTAACACGATAACTTGAGTAAATTTTGAGGTATCTTGATGAAATTTGGTATGTAGGTTCCTGGGCACTCGTCTCAGATTGCTATTTAAAATGAACGATATCGGACTATAACCACGCCCACTTTTTCGATATCGAAAATTTCGAAAAATCGAAAAAGTGCGATAATTCATTACCAAATGCGGATAAAGCGATGAAACTTGGTAGGTGAGTTGAACTTATGACGCAGAATAGAAAACTAGTAAAATTTTGGACAATAGGCGTGGCACCGCCCACTTTTAAAAGAAGGTAATTTAGAAGTTTTGCAAGCTGTAATTTGGCAGTCGTTGAAGATAACATGATGAAATTTGGCAGGAACGTTACCTTTATTACTATATGTATGCTTAATAAAAATTAGCAAAATCGTCGTTCTCCGACGCCCACTTTTAAAAAAAAAATTTTTTAAGTGAAATTTTAATAGAAAAGTTAATATCTTTACAGTATATAAGTAAATTATGTCAACATTCAACTCCAGTAATGATGTGGTGCAACAAAATACTAAAATAAAAGGAATTTTCAAAATGGGCGTGGCTCCGCCCTTTTTAATTTAATTTGTCTAGGATACTTTTAATGCCATATGTCGAACGAAACATTACCAATCCTTGTGAAATTTGGTAGAGGCTTAGATTCTAGGACGATAACTGTTTTCTGTGAAAAAGGGCGAAATCGATTGAAGCCACGCCCAGTTTTTATACACAGTCGACCGTCTGTCCTTCTGCTCGGCCGTTAACACGATAATAGGTGAAGAAATGTGCTTTATATTCTTATGGCTTATCGTATCAAACTTTAAAAAAGTTTGCGTATGATTACGTTAAAACAGTCAATATTGTTGTTCCCACTACTTGGGAGAAATCAAAAGAAGCTGGAGATGATTGGCTTTACGGATTTCTTAAAATGAACCCTTCTATTTCCTTTCGTAAACCTGGAAAGATCAGTTTGGCAAGATTACGTGGCTTTACTAAATCAGCAGTGGAAAGCTTTTTCATAAACCTTGCTTCGATATATGAAAAATATTCATTCCAAGCAAAGGATATCTATAATTTGGACGAAAGTGGCGTAACTACGGTGATGAAGCCTATTAAGGTAAAAAATAGTTATAAGTACGTAACGGGCAAAATCGATAAGGCGGTTAAGCGTTAATTAACCTTTAACTATGGAGGTGGTGGTAAAATTGACCCTCTCTTACTATTTTTTTAAGTTGCTCTCTTATGCTGCACTCTTTGAGTTTCATTTTCTCAGTAGCTTCTAAATTCGTGTTGATTTTTGATCAGTTGTATTTTGGCTGTTATAGGTGTAGCACGAGCGGAAAATACGTATGTTGGGGTAAAAATTACCACTCCTCCAGGTTTAAGTAAGCTTTTTTAAGAAAATATTTTACTACCACGTCCAGGTAAGCGTAAGTTTTCAATAGAAAAAATTTACCCCACGTCAGACTTAGTGTTAGTTTGTCATAGAAAATATATGACCACTCCTCCGTCTAGCTATTAATAAATTATTTAGTAGAGAAAATTTGTTTCGTGATTTATTAAATTTTAAATTATGTGACCTATTTATGGATGTATATAGGTCATGTCAGGATCAAAATCATTAAGCGAGTATTTGATAGCCGAATTGCTTGAAGATGATGAGGACTTCAGCGACTTTGAAGATGACATTACTGTTCTGACGTTTTGTCTTGAAGAAGTGGAATCCAGCGATGAAGACTATGATTCCGATGGATCAGTTGAAGATAATTCTGAGGAGATTGAAGCCATTGAAGGGAATGCAACTGATGTTGGAGAAATTATTGGCGAGCCTGGAGTGAATTATTATTACGGTAAAAACGGATTTAAGTGGTCGGCAATTGAACCTACACGCGCTGTAAGAACGCCTCTGCACAATATTGTACGATTGCCAATGGCTTTGCATCAAAATCCTGAAACGGCTTTATGCGGATACTGGTCAAGAATTTTTGACAGTGATATGGAAGCTTTGATTTTAGAACATACAAATGCAAAATTGAAAGCTAAATTTGATGTGTGTGGAAAAAACGAAACAAAATGTCTTGATTTAATTGAATTGAGAGCGTTTTTCGGAATTTTAATATACACATCCGTATTCAAGTCTAACCACGAAGACACAAAATTTATTTTCTCTACAGATGGAACTGGACGAGACATTTTTAGATGTACAATGTCCGAAACTAGGTTTCTTTGCATTCTCAGTTGTTTAAGATTTGATAACTCTTCTGATAGAAATCAACGATTGGCGAGTGATCCATTAGCTGCAGTTTCCGAAATTTTCAACAAATTTGTAGAAAACTGTAAAAAAAGTTATTCGATTGCAACTCATGCTTGCATTGATGAAATGTTGGTACCATTTCGGGGTAGATGCAAGTTCAAGATATATATGCCAAAGAAGCCAGTAAAGTATTGTATCAAAATAATGTGTTTGACAGATGCACGCACACAGTATCTTTCCAATGCATATATTTACTTTGGGAAAAATTCCGATGGAGTTGGCTTGACAAATGAAGAAAAACGACTTGCAGTACCAACACAATCAGTGATAAGACTTTGTAAACCTTTAGAAGGCAGTGCGCGAAATGTAACTGCTGACAATTGGTTTTCTTCAATCCAGGTGGTAGAAGAATTAAAAAAGCGTATCATAACTTATTTGGGAACATTAAAAAAAAACAAGAGAGAGATTCCCCCGGAATTTCAGCCCAAAAAGTCTAGAGAGTTGAGTTCATCCATGTATGGGTTCACCAAAGACATTACTATATTGACATATGTGCCTCGTATAAATCGTGCCGTCATATTGTTAAGCTCAATGCATCACAAAAAAGAAGATGATCCATTTACTGGGAAACCTGCTATGATAGCAGACTACAATAATAACAAGTAAGGAAGGTTAAGTTCGGGTGTAACCGAACATTACATACTCAGTTGAGAGCTATGGTGACAACATAAGGGAAAATAACCATGTAGGAAAATGAACCGAGGGAAACCCTGGAATGTGTATCAAATGAAAGGCATTAAAGAGTATTTTATGAGGGAGTGGGCCATAATTCTATAGGTGGACGCCATTTAGGGATATAGCCATAAAGGTGGATCAGGGTTGACTCTAGAATGCGTTTGTACGATATGGGTATCAAATGAAAGGTGTTAATGAGTATTTTAAAAGGGAGTAATCCTTAGTTCCATAGGTGGATACCGCTTCAAGATATCGCCACAAAGGTGGACCAGGGGTGACCCTAGAATTTGTTTGTACAATATGGGCATCAAACGAATGGTGTTAATGAGTATTTTAAAAGGGAGTGGGCCTTAGTTCTATAGGTGGATGCCGTTTCGAAATATCGCGATAAAGGTGGACCAGGGGTGCTCTAGATGTGTTTGTACGATATGGGTATCAAATTAAAGGTATTAATGAGGGTTTTAAAAGGGAGTGGTGGTTGTTGTATAGGTGGTCGCCTTTTCGAGATATCGCCATAAAGGTGGACCAGGGGTGACTCTAGAATGCGTTTGTACAATAAGGGTATCAAATGAAAGGTGTTAATGAGTATTTTAAAAGGAAGTAATTCTTAGTTCCATAGGTGTACGCCGTTTCGAGATAGCGCCATAAAGGTGGACCAGGGGTGACCCTAGAATTTGTTTGTACAATATGGGTATCAAAAGAAAGGTGTTAATGAGTATTTTAAAATGGAGTAATCCCTAGTTCCATAGGTGGACGCCGTTTCGAGATATCGCCATAAAGGTGGACCAGGGGTGACCCTAGAATTTGTTTGTACAATATGGGTATCAAAAGAAAGGTGTTAATGGGTATTTTAAAAGGGAGTAATCCTTAGTTCCATAGGTGGACGCCGTTTCGAGATATCGCCATAAAGGTGGAGCAGGGGTGACCCTAGAATTTGTTTGCACTATATGGGTATCAAATGAAAGGGGTTAATGAGCATTTTAAAAGGGAGTGGGGCTTAGTTCTATAGGTGGACTTTCGAGATATCGCCATATAGGTGGACCAGGGGTGACTCTAGAATGAGTTTTTACGATATGGGTATCAAATTAAAGGTATTAATGAGAGTTTAAAAAGGAAGTGTTTTGAAGGCGTTTTCCAGATATCGACCAAAATGTGGACCAGGGTGACCCAGAACATTATATGTTGGATACCGCTAATTTATTTATATATGTAATACCTGCCAAGATTTTAAGGGTTTTTTATTTCGCCCTGCAGAACTTTTTCATTTTCTTCTACTTAATATGGTAGGTGTCACAACAATTTTATAAAGTTTTTTCTAAAGTTATATTTCGCGTCAATAAAACAATCCAATAACCTTACCATGTTTCATCCCTTTTTTCGTATTTGGTATAGAATTATGGCATTTTTTCATTTTTCGATATCGAAAAAGTGGGCGTGGTCATAGTCGGATTTTGTTCATTTTTCATACCAAGATAAAGTGAGTTCAAGTAAGCACGTGAACTAAGTTCATTAAAGATATGCCGATTTTTGCTCAAGTTATCGTGTTAACGGCCATGCGGAAGGACAGAAAACAGTTATTGTCATAAAATCTATGCCCCTACCAAATTTCAAAAGGATTGGTTAATTTTTGTTCGACTTATGGCGTTAAAAGTATCCTAGACAAATTAAACGAAAAAGGGCGGAGCCACGCCCATTTTGAAATTTTCTTTTATTTTTGTATTTTGTTGCACCATATTATTGCTGGAGTTGAGTTTTGACATAATTTACTTATATACTGTAAAGATATTAAATCTTTTGTTAAAATTTTACTTTAAAAAAATTTTTTTTTTTAAAGTGGGCGTGGTCTTCACCGATTTTGCCAATTTTTATTAAGCGTACACATAGTAACAGGAGTAACGTTCCTGCCAAATTTCATCATGATATCTTCAACGACTGCCAAATTGCAGCTTGCAAAAAGTTTAAATTACCTTCTTTTAAAAGTGGGCGGTGCCACGCCCATTGTCCAAAATTTTACTAATTTTCTATTCCGCGTCATTAGTTTAACTCACCTACCAAGTTTCGTCGCTTTAGCTGTCTTTTGTAATGAATTATCGCACTTTTTCGGTTTTTCGAAATTTTCGATATCGAAAAAGTGGGCGTGGTCATAGTCGGATTTCGTTCATTTTTCATACCAAGATAAAGTGAGTTCAAGTAAGCACGTGAACTAAGTTCATTAAAGATATGCCGATTTTTGCTCAAGTTATCGTGTTAACGGCCATGCGGAAGGACAGA
Organism: Eurosta solidaginis; assembly: GCF_040869045.1. NCBI lineage: Eukaryota > Metazoa > Arthropoda > Insecta > Diptera > Tephritidae > Eurosta > Eurosta solidaginis. The sequence continues at coordinate 38,607,870 of NC_090322.1, read as the reverse complement.
CGGCCGACTGTGTATAAAAACTGGGCGCGGCATCAACCGATTTCGCCCATTTTCACAAAAAACAGTTATTGTCATAAAATCTATGCCCCTACCAAACTTCAAAAGGATTGGTTAATTTTTGTTCGACTTATGGCGTTAAAAGTATCCTAGACAAATTAAATGAAAAAGGGCGGAGCCACGCCCATTTTGAAATTTTCTTTTATTTTTGTATTTTGTTGCACCATATTATTGCTGGAGTTGAATTTTGACATAATTTACTTATATACTGTAAAGATATTAAATTTTTTGTTAAAATTTTACTTTAAAAAAATTTTTTTTTAAAAGTGGGCGTGGTCCTTCTCCGATTTTGCTAATTTTTATTAAGCGTACATATAGTAATAGGAGTAACGTTCCTGCCAAATTTCATCATGATATCTTCAACGAATGCCAAATTACAGCTTGCAAAAGTTTTAAATTACCTTCTTTTAAAAGTGGGCGGTGCCACGCCCATTGTCCAAAATTTTACTAATTTTCTATTTCGCGTCATAAGTTCAACTCACCTACCAAGTTTCGTTGCTTTAGCTGTCTTTTGTAATGAATTATCGCACTTTTTCGGTTTTTCGAAATTTTCGATATCGAAAAAGTGGGCGTGGTTATAGTCCGATATCGTTCATTTTATATAGCGATCTGAGATGAGTGCTCAGGAACCAACATACCAAATTTCATCAAGATACCTCAAAATTTGCTGAAGTTATCGTGTTAACGGACGGACGGACATGGCTCAATCAAATTTTTTTTCGATCCTGATTATTTTGATATATGGAAGTCTATATCTATCTCGATTCCTTTATATATGTACAACCAACCGTTATCCAATCAAACTTAATATACTCTGTGAGCTCTGCTCAACTGAGTATAAAAAAGGGGGAATGGATGAACTTGACAAGAAATGTTCGCTTTATTCATGTCTTAGGCGAACACGCCGCTGGCCATTAGCCATATTTTATAGAATGTTAGATATAAGTGCTGTGAACGCTTACATTATCTTCCAATCTTCGAAGGAATTTGACAACTGTTCAAGAGGAGACTTTTTAAAAAAATTAGCCCTACAGTTAATAGTACCGCATTTGCAACGACGACAGCATAACCCAAGACTCCCTCGGCTTTTGCGAGACATAATCGGCCAAATTCTAGGTACAGAGTCCATAGCTCCACCGACCATGGAAGACAATAGTGCAGCACGTAAACTATGTTACATATGCCCCAGCAGGCTTAAACGAAAGACTCCACATGTTTGTTTACATTGCGAGAAGCCAATGTGTATGGGCTGTAGTAAACGTGTATGTATAAACTGCGCAAATACCGAAATGGATGAGTAAAAAATACCCCCAAAAAACTGACCTGTGGATTCCAGAGTACAACTTTTTTTAAGACAATTTATTTCATACATTTATATACATACATTTGGCTGTGAAAAAATGCCTTTTAATTTTAACACACTTTTTAATTTATAACTTTTTTTCTTAATTTACTATGTTGTGTTTTTTATAAAATGAAAAATAAAGCCCTTGTGAAATAAAGCGGGTATTTTGTTTTTGAAAAATAAAAAAATGGTCTGTTGTATTTATTTTACTTGGAAAAAGATATAAGATGTTATTGTACAAAAAAAAACTATGTAAAATCAAATATTTTTTAAAATATCTAAATAATTTTGCAAGGGGTCAAATTTACCACCACATCACAGACTATGTCCCAAAAATTCACCTCCATAGTTAAAGGTTAATAATTATGATGGTAGTTATACATTTGAGAGTATTTTTAGTTTTTTTGGAAACATTGTGCTAATTGGCACAAATATTATATTTCATCTCTGCAGATTTATGCTGCAAAGGGACAACGTTCGGTTTCTCAAGCAAAAATCGATATATCTTTACTAAAGTCAGTTCACGTAGGTACTTATTTGAACTCACTTTATATTGGTGTAAAAAATGGCCGAAATCCGACTATGAACACGCCCACTTTTTCGATATCGAAAATTACTAAAAATACTCATTACTTTTAAAATACTCATTAACAACTTTCATTTGATACCCATATCGAACAAACAAATTCAAGAGTCACCCCTGGTCCACCTTTATGGCGATATCTCAAAAAGGCGTCCACGAATAGAACTAAGGCCCATTCCCTTTTAAAATACTTATTAACACCTTTCGTTTGATACTCATATTTTACAAACGCATTCTAGAGTCACCCCTGATCCACGTTTAAGTTGATATCCCGAAAAGGCGTCCACGAATAGAACTAAGGCCCACTCCCTTTTAAAATACTTATTAACACCTTTCGTTTGATACCCATATTGTACAAAAGAATTCCTATAGAACTAAGGCCCACGCCCTTTTAAAATACTCATTAACGCCTTTCATTTGATACCCATATCGTACAAACAAATTCAAGAGTCACCCCTGGTCCGCATTTATGGCGATATCTCGAAAAGGCGTCCACCTATAGGACTAAGACCCACACCCTTTTAAAATACTTATTAACACCTTTAATTTGATACCCGTATCGTGCAAACACATTATAGAGTCACCCCTGGTCCAAGTTTATGGCGATATCTCGAAAAGGCGTCCACCTATAGAACTTAGGCCCACTCCTTTTTAAAATACTCATTAACACCTTTCATTTGATACCCATATCGTAGAAACAAATTCTAGAGTCACCCCTGGTCCACCTTTATGGCGATATCTCGAAAAGGCGCCCACCTATAGAACTAAGACCCACTCCCTTTTAAAATACTCATTAACACCTTTCATTTGATACCCATATCGTACAAACAAATTCAAGAGTCACCCCTGGTCCACCTTTATGGCGATATCTCGAAAAGGCGTCCACCTATAGGACTAAGACCCACTCCCTCTTAAAATACTTATTAACACCTTTAATTTGACACCCGTATCGTAGAAACAAATTCTAGAGTCACCCCTGGTCCACCTTTATGGCGATATCTCGAAAAGGCGCCACCTATAGAACTAAGACCCACTCCCTTTTAAAATACTCATTAACACCTTTCATTTGATACCCGTATCGTACAAACAAATTCTAGAGTCACCCCTGGTCCACCTTTATGGCGATATCTGGAAAGGGCGGCCACCTATAGAACTAAGGCCCACGCCCTTTCAAAATACTCATTAACACCTTTCATTTGATACCCATATCGTACAAACAAATTCAAGAGTCACCCCTGGTCCACCTTTATGGCGATATCTCGAAAAGGCGTCCACCTATAGGACTAAGACCCACTCCCTTTTAAAATACTTATTAGCACCTTTAATTTGATACCCGTATCGTGCAAACACATTATAGAGTCACCCCTGGTCCAAGTTTATGGCGATATCTCGAAAAGGCGTCCACCCATAGAACTAAGGCCCACTCCCTTTTAAAATACTTATTAACACCTTTAATTTGATACCCGTATCGTACAAACAAATTCTAGAGTCACCCCTGGTCCACCTTTATGGCGATATCTCGAAAAGGCCCACTCCCTTTTAAAATACTCATTAACAACTTTCATTTGATACCCATATCGTACAAACAAATTCTAGAGTCACCCCTGGTCCACCTTTATGGCGATATCTCGAAAAAGCGTCCTCCTATAGAACTTAGGCCCACTCCCTTTAAAAATACTCATTAACACTTTCGTTTGATACCCATATTGTACAAACGCATTCTAGAGTCACCCCTGGTCCACGTTTATGGCGATATCTCTAAAAGGCGTCCACCCATAGAACTAAGGCCCACTCCCTTTTAAAATACTCATTAACAGCTTTATTTGATACCCATATCGTACAAAAAATTCGAGAGTCACCCCTGGTCCACCTTTATGGCGATATCACGAAAAGGCGGCCTCCTATAGAACTTAGGCCCATTCCCTTTTAAAATACTCATTAACACTTTTATTTGATACCCATGGCGTAGAAACAAATTCTAGGGCCAGCCCTGGTCCACCTTTATGGCGATATCACGAAAAGACGACCTCCTATAGTACTTAGGCCCATTCCCTTTTAAAATACTCATTAACACTTTTATTTGATACCCATGTCGTAGAAACAAATTATAGGGTCAGCCCTAGTCCACCGTTATGGTGGTATCCCTAAATGGCGTCCATCTATAGAAATATGGCCCACTCCCTCTTAAAATACTCTTTAATACCTTCCATTTGATACACGTGTCATACAAACACATTCCAGGATTACCCTAGATTCATTTTACTACGAGGTGATTTTCCCTTATTTTGTCTCTATAGTTCTCACCTGAGTATGTAATGTTCGGTTACACCCGAGCTTAGCCTTCCTTACTTGTTTTGATAAAATATTGCATTGTCACCGGGTTCTGACCTACGGCCCAAGTTTCATGTATCTAGCTCGTCGGGAAGTTACCTAAAATCGATCGCAAGATTCCCCCTGTTTTTAAAAGATTTCCAGTTATCTTGACTAGCGCGCCACCTAGAGGAACTTTGTTTTCTATAAGTTGTATTGTCACCAGGGCTGTAGCTAAGTGCCAAGTTTCAAGTCTCTAGGTAACCGGGAAGTTAGTTAAAAATGGATTGAAAGATTACCAAATTAAAATTTGTTTGCTTACTGTCTCGATCCGCGTGCCACCTATCGATTTTTTTTTTATCAGATGTTACATTGTCACCGGGTTCTGACCCACGGCCCAAGTTTCATGTCCCTAGCTCACCGGCAAGTTACTCAAAAATCGATCGCAAGATTCCCCTCGATTTTCAGGGATTTGTAGTTATCTCAATGAGCACGCCATCTAGCGGAACTTTGTTTTCTATAAATTGTATTGTCACCGGGTCTCGAACTATGTGCTAAGTTACAAGTCTCTAGGTAACCGGGAAGTTAGTTAAAAATGGATTGAAAGATTCCCAAATTAAAATCAATTTTCCTAATATCTCGATCCATGCGCCACCTAGCGGAATTTTTTTTGATAAAATATTGCATTGTCGCCGGGTTCTGACTTACGGCTCAAGTTTCATATTTCCAGCTCATCGGGAAGTTACTCAAAAATCGATTGCAAGATTTTTCACTTAGTGCGTCACCTAGCGGAATTTTGTTTTTTGTAGATTGTATTGCCACCAAGCCTTGCACTGTGCGCCAAATTTTAAGTCTCTAGGTCACCCGGAAGTTAGTTAAAAGTCGATCGCAAAATTTCCATTTTAAAATTAATTTTCTGTATATCTCGATCCGTGCGCGACCTAGCGGATTTTTATACTCAGTTGAGCAGAGCTCACAGAGTATATTAAGTTTGATTGGATAACGGTTGGTTGTACATATATAAAGGAATCGAGATAGATATAGACTTCCATATATCAAAATAATCAGGATCGAAAAAAAATTTGATTGAGCCATGTCCGTCCGTCCGTTAACACGATAACTTGAGTAAATTTTGAGGTATCTTGATGAAATTTGGTATGCACGTTCCTGAGCACTCATCTCAGATCGCTATTTAAAATGAACGATATCGGACTATAACCACGCCCACTTTTTCGATATCGAAAATTTCGAAAAACCGAAAAAGTGCGATAATTCATTACAAAAGACAGCTAAAGCGACGAAACTTGGTAGGTGAGTTGAACTTATGACGCGGAATAGAAAATTAGTAAAATTTTGGACAATGGGCGTGGCACCGCCCACTTTTAAAAGAAGGTAATTTAAAATTTTTCCAAGCTGTAATTTGGCAGTCGTTGAAGATATCATGATGAAATTTGGCAGGAACGTTACTCCTATTACTATATGTACGCTTAATAAAAATTAGCAAACTCGGAGAAGGACCACGCCCACTTTTAAAAAAAAAATTTTTTTAAAGTAAAATTTTAACAAAAAATTTAATATCTTTAGAGTATATAAGTAAATTATGTCAAAATTCAACTCCAGCAATAATATGGTGCAACAAAATACAAAAATAAAAGAAAATTTCAAAATGGGCGTGGCTCCGCCCTTTTTCATTTAATTTGTCTAGGATACTTTTAACGCCATAAGTCGAACAAAAATTAACCAATCCTTTTGAAATTTGGTAGGGGCATAGATTTTATGACAATAACTGTTTTCTGTGAAAATGGGCGAAATCGGTTGATGCCACGCCCAGTTTTTATACACAGTCGTCCGTCTGTCCTTCCGCATGGCCGTTAACACGATAACTTGAGCAAAAATCGACATATCTTTAATGAACTTAGTTCACGTGCTTACTTGAACTCACTTTATCTTGGTATGAAAAATGAACAAAATCCGACTATGACCACGCCCACTTTTTCGATATCGAAAAATGAAAAAATTCCATAATTCTATACCAAATACGAAAAAAGGGATGAAACATGGTAAGGTAATTGGATTGTTTTATTGACGCGAAATATAACTTTAGAAAAAACTTTATAAAATTGTTGTGACACCTACCATATTAAGTAGAAGAAAATGAAAAAGTTCTGCAGGGCGAAATAAAAAACCCTTAAAATTTTGGCAGGTATTACATATATAAATAAATTAGCGGTATCCAACATATAATGTTCTGGGTCACCCTGGTCCACATTTTGGTCGATATCTGGAAAATGCCTTCACACCACTCCCTTTTAAAACTCTCATTAATACCTTTAAATTGATACCCATATCGTACAAACTCATTCTAGAGTCACCCCTGGTCCACCTTTATGGCGATATCTCGAAAGTCCACCTATAGAACTAAGCCCCACTCCCTTTTAAAATGCTCATTAACCCCTTTCATTTGATACCCATATCGTGCAAACAAATTCTAGGGTCACCCTGCTCCACCTTTATGGCGATATCTCGAAACGGCGTCCACCTATGGAACTAAGGATTACTCCTTTTTAAAATACTCATTAACACCTTTCTTTTGATACCTATATTGTACAAACAAATTCTAGGGTCACCCCTGGTCCACCTTTATGGCGATATCTCGAAACGGCGTCCACCTATGGAACTAAGGATTACTCCATTTTAAAATACTCATTAACACCTTTCTTTTGCTACCCATATTGTACAAACAAACTCTAGGGTCACCCCTGGTCCACCTTTATGGCTATATCTCGAAACGGCGTCCACCTATGGAACTAAGGATTACTCCCTTTTAAAATACTCATTAACACCTTTCATTTGATACCCTTATTGTACAAACGCATTCTAGAGTCACCCGTGGTCCACCTTTATGGCGATATCTCGAAAAGGCGACCACCTATACAACAACCACCACTCCCTTTTAAAACCCTCATTAATACCTTTAATTTGATACCCATATCGTACAAACACATTCTAGAGCACCCCTGGTCCACCTTTATGGCGATATTTCGAAACGGCATCCACCTATAGAGCTAAGACCCACTCCCTTTTAAAATACTCATTAACACCATTCGTTTGATGCCCATATTGTACAAACAAATTCTAGGGTCACCACTGGTCCACCTTTGTAGCGATATCTTGAAGCGGCATCTACCTATGGAACTAAGGATTACTCCCTTTTAAAATACTCATTAACACCTTTCATTTGAGACCCATATCGTACAAACGCATTCTAGAGTCAACCCTGATCCACCTTTATTGTTATATCCCTAAATGACGTCCACCTATAGAACTATGGCCCACTCCCTCATAAAATACTCTTTAATGCCTTTCATTTGATACACATTCCAGGGTTTCCCTCGGTTCATTTTCCTACATGGTTATTTTCCCTTATGTTTTCACCATAGCTCTCAACTGAGTATGTAATGTTCGGTTACACCCGAACTTAACCTTCCTTACTTGTTTTCACTTGCATTGTATTGTCTCCCAGATCTGAACTATGTTCTAAGTATCAAGTGTCTAGCTCAACGGGAAGTTACCGAAAAAGATTTTTCCGTGGGTCAAAAATTCGTATGGAACATGAAAAGGACTTAATATAAAGGTATACAAAATTCAATTTCATTGTTGATTGTGGCGATGTTGCTGGAATTCATAAGCTTCGTTAAACACATCTATATGAAAAATTTCACTAAGTGGTACCAGTGCCGCGGCCTTTAAGTATTTTATACTGAACAATGAACGAAAGAAGTCAAAAACTGCAATGCATTTACGCAATTATTTTGCGCTTCTGTTTGTCGTGCTTAGCTGTTTTTTGAGCGATGCGATTTCGCGATACCGCATTTTCAATGGCGAAGCTTGGAATATAACGGAAAGCCCATATATGGTATCATTACATTATTTTGTAGTATATTTTTGCGCTAGTTTATTAGTCAATATTCAAACATAGATTACAGCTGCGCATTGCCTGCGAGGTACTTAGATACAAAAAAAGCCTCCACATACAAAATGAGGCAGAAAGGTCCTACCCAATAGATCTGCACAAAGCTTGTAATGCTGCCAGGCCTAATAATAATAATAATGCAGCGGTTTTTAGCCACCAAAACCTTATACTCTGAAGGTACTACATTGTTTTGTGAAAAAAGCTCGGCGACGAGTAACAATAAACGCCCTTGTCGGAACGCGCCCGGTGAACCCTGTAATCAGTATACCCTATGCTACTCTTGCAAGAAGAAAGCACACTACCAAGCGAGATACCAGTCACCTTGGTACATCTTTGTTCTAGATACACTAACAGTTTAAACTCTTACTTGTCAAGAATGAGCCACGACATACGTTATGTGTGTTCTGTAGGCAATGTGCCCACATATGACACCAACCAGCTTTTCAGTTGTAATGTTGAACCTACGCCTCTAACACCGACCTCCCTATGGCCCCCCCTATTGAAACTGCCAGTTTCTTTAAACTCCCATTAGAGAAATTTGATGAAATTTGTTAACGGTCGTGTCCGTTGAATTGGGCGAAGCACTGGTAATACAACAATAATAACAAATTAAACTGTCCATCTTCCTCAATACACCTTATGCTTTCCAATCTTCAACATGACTTTCGTAAAAAGCTCCACCACCAAGCCAAATGTTACGAAAACCCTGACCCAATTGCGCACTCAATCAAAAACCCCACCACAAACTATCTGAGTGACATGCAAACGTCTGTGAAATAGAGGATATTAGATGAGCTCCGATCCAATATTGTGAATTATATCTTAATTTTTTTCAAGTCTGATGACATAACGCTACCGACTGTTAGCTACATACATATCCTTAACATACACATAAAAAAATACATAATTGATAACATCAAGTGAGTTGTAATTGAACTTTACTCTTCAATTGCCTTCCAAGTCCAAAGTAGCATTTACTGGCAAGATTGATTCTTCGCTAGATTTCAGAGCTGATGTTGTTAGTATTAATGCTGACTCCCAAATAAATGAAGTCTTTTACTATTTCGAAATTATGGCCATGAACAGCACGTGGTTGCCAAGGCGCATATGCGCTGACTCTATGCTCGACGACAAACCCATCTTTACCGCTTCTTTTTCCAGTTTGGAGTAAGCAGAACTTACGGCGCGGGTGTTCAGGCTGATGATATCAATGTCATCAGCATGCGGCAGTAATTACACGTTTTGGTAAAAGTCTAGTTGAGGGGTCGTCTGCTAATACGCTACCAAAAATATCGAGAGAGGTGCCAAAAGACGCGTATTGACCTCCGAGCTCCGACTAAACGAGGTTTCAGACAGCGTGACCTCCTATCGTGCGATTTCTTTAGTTTGACACTGGATACTATACTAGAACTTAACCGCTCTGGAACAATATTCTATAAAAGCGTGGGTAAAAGCCTAGTTGAAGGGTCGACTGTTAATGCTCTACCAAAAATATCGAGATAGGTGTCAAACGGCGCGCTTTGATATCAGTATTAATAATCCGAAGGCGGAAAGGAACAATTTTAATTTAATTTTAAATTAATTTGGTAATACCCTACCCTGTGGCGTTCCTCTGTTATGGCTCGAATAGACCATATTGCAACGTGATCGTTCTGCAGCTTTACACGGAGCCGACCTAATTTATTTAGGCTAGATATATTTCAATCGGGTTGATACTGTCGATTATTGTAACGCCAATGTCCAGAAAAACACTCCGAGTATATTCCTGATTTTCCAGACTTTCTCTCTGCACTTCAGTACCAACTGACTTGCCTTTTGTGTTAGCATGTCATGCTAAAGGGAATAGGGCTTCATTTATATTCGGTTTTATATAATTAAAAAAGAAAATATAAATACAAGGCGAGATACACACCCGAAGGCCGAGTTTATCTTCCAATTTACGCCGTAATCCTTTTTGATTTTTACTCTCAGCTATACTTGTACACAGGGTATTATTTCCTATAAATGACCTAAGTGTTTTACGCCGACTCGGTACGGCATCTATAAGGCATATGTGTTTTCAATGAGTAGCAGAAATACAATCGGAGTGTTTGCCAAAGCACTGCCTAGGGGCGCCGCACTTAGAACAATTTTATTCTAATTGAAAAACGTTGTTTCCAAATTTCTGATGTTGCTTTGCGCAAGAGTTGAACACAGGATCTTCGGAATGGTGGGCAATGCACGCTACCACCGCACACCTTCTACTAATTTCTCTATGATTTTGAATAGAAGAGATATTAATTTAATAAGCTTGTAGTCTTTCGGATTGCGGGACGTGGTTCAGTTTAATGCAACCCTCAAAGAATGTCCTAAGCCATTATACAATAATTGCACCTGTATCATAGCAAGACCCGGAGATTTGAACTAGGCAAAGGTTTTTACCATCACCAATCTTGTTGACGTTGTAACACAATTCTTTAATTCGCAATCCTCAGTGACAACACATACTGAAGTGTCAAATTCTTAGAATCTAACACACTATCGATGTGCCAAATTTCCCCCAAATCGATTGATCCGTTTCCGAGATAGTAGGGGATATGCAGACTAGTAGTCTTTTCTTTTTTCAAATGTCGCCTTCACGCCTACAGTTGTGTTCTGTTGTAAAATCAACGTAGCCTCAATAGAGGACATCATTATCTTTTCTCAACAACCTACCCCTAAAAATGGACAAAAATGCAACATTACTTGCCCTCGCTGCCATAGACGGTGCAGAGACAGCCATGTCAATCAGCTGATGAATCAAATTGACAAATAACACTTTCTAGCAAACATAAATCACCTACAGGGTTATAATTTTTGTTCTTTTCAAGTCATGCAGGGTGGTACTAAACATTTTAAGTGAGCTACAATTGCGCAGGGCGAAGTGAGAATCTTAAAAATATTTGCTCCTGAAAGTGACGACATTTTCGTGTAGAAAAGAAAACACTATAATATACATATAAAATCAGCCCGATTCTAATCAAAAATTCCGTGCGAGTTTTTTCCCTTCTCCCATTCCTCGTATTCTAAAAAAAATCCTTGTGAGTTTTTTCATTTCTCCCTTTCCTCCTATTCTAAAAAGCGGAAACCGGTTATGGGAGAAAAGTAGGTATTATGAATGTGAGTGAGAGGGAAGGGAAGCAGGTAACTCCGGCAGATTTGTGTTATCCCGCCGTCTTCTTCTTCTCATGGTCCTCTCTTGGTGTTGCTGAGACCAAAGGAAATTGAAGAAGAGGGAGAGGCAGCTGAAAAAAAGTTTGTTTTGCAGAAGCTTTAATGGAAGGGTAGTAACATCGCAAGAAGGAAAATTATTCGGCATTAGAACGTCTATATACAAATTGATGTGATTTTAAAAATTGCGTCATTTATAAAAATAAAAATATTGAAATTGGCCGGTCAGGTGAAGCAGACATTCGAATGGAAGTGGGGGTTGTAGTCCGAGCTGGGTAGTTATAATTACTTTATCGTTCATTCCCTATTACAAGAACTTGGGGTAAGTAGTCAATTAATTTCTTCTACAGCGTTATTTCGCGAAATTTTTTATGTTGAAAAAGGATGTCGCCTTGCAAACCAATTACCATTAGGGTGCCCGCAAAAATGCTCACTATTAAGAAAAATAGTAAATGTATCTTCATTTGGAATGTACGTGTCAAATCGCGGTTGGAAAATTGTTGCACTTCAAAAGCGAGTTGAGACTCAGTTATAAAATATCTTTATGTTAATTAAATGGCAATTTAATTCGCAAGTGCGTCAGCAATTTTAGTGTTATTTACGTCAATTAAATTTAGACGCCAGACCTATGAGCTCAGAGAACAAAACAACCCTATCGTCATATTGGCATGCATGTGATTTGCTCAGATACGAAATCAGTCCCAACAGTTCCACAATTTGAAAAGACATATTTGATAAGAGAAGTAGGAGCTGCAGCTGAGCTCACAGCTTAGTATGTGAGTGGAAATTCTCGTCAGTTGCAAATGTCAAGGTACGATGGCAAAGTTGCCTGAATTCTGTGAACTAGCTGAAAGACCCAATAAAACTAATTTAGTGTTGTTAGTGTTTAGTGACGAAGATCTGAGGCAAGTAGGTATATTAGCTGCGACCCAGGTCGTCTAAGTAGCTGATTAAAATCCGTTTTGAATCCATAAAACTTCAAAATTTTGAACGTACTCAGTGATACGTCGGATATGCATTACAACCAATACAAGTTGTATATAAATTCAAGTTTATTTGGAATCCCTATTTCCGATAATGTATTCAGTTTCGTACGATGATGAGACATGTAGATCTTTTCTGAAACTACTCCATTTCTTACTAAGAGATTCTAGGAGTCATTTGTGTCGTAATATCAAGAACTTCCTCCAACCCTGCGAAGTTCTCTAAACTTGCGAAAACAAAGGAGATAATTTGAAACTATTAAATCAAAAAGGGAGTCACCCCATTTATTCATATCGCTGCTACGCCATATCATCCATTATCCACATCTTATTTTCGTTTATTTCCTTTGCTGAACGTTTAATTTCCTCGGGAGGTGCACACCAAACGTGAGCCCCTTACGACGAGGCGCTCATTCAGCTCGGACCGCTTCACGACCACTCCCTGACCACTGAACGTCTTAGGTACTGAAATTAGGTAAAGGGAAATCATTTATCGTATTTTTAACGAGGATATGCGCCCCCGGATTACGTTACATACAGGTATAAATATGAATATAAAGTTATCCGGAGCGGTTTACACATTTTGCAGGTTGATCTGCGCCACCCTAACTTTTGGACCGCGGACGCTCCTGCACTTTACCAGGAGTTGACGAGGCCGCAAAAAACAAAAAACTTCCCTCAAGTATTTTCTAGCTGCTTTTCCAGGGGACTTTAAAGCAGTACCTCCAGTGTGGTAGGTGAGCCCGCTACCACCACAACATACCGATTTGCTCGATAGTCGCCACACGGTTTCCTTAGCCCAAGCGAAATCTTAAGAACTTTAGGTTTACTTCAACAGTGGCTTCGAAACACCGCTGCGCACTTTCAGTGTCCTCCTGAAAAGGGGTGTCTCGGATCAGTTTATCTATAGCTGGGGTTTAAAATTGTCGACCTAATTTTTGCTGGTTGGAACTAGTAGGCTTCGCAAGAACCCATCTCGTAATGGGGAATAGACTGCAGTGTCAGTATACCGGATAACACCAGCTGTTTTAATTGTATGGACGATGGCGAGATAGATGCATGCAAATCCCTGGATGATATGTCAATAGTCGTTGTTTACCAGAAGTATGCTTGCTAACTCGCGAGCCTGAATTGCAGTAGGTCTATTTTGAAATATAGCCATCTTGCTACCGTCTTTTTATGTAGACAATTACATACATACTTTATTGGAGCTTAATCGTTTAAACGGTCCTGACCGTCGGTCAACCCGGGAAAAACGGAATTGGTCCTTTTCACAAGGAGATATAAGATGCCCGATTTCAGAACTCCCTCGATTGGAGGGGTACCGTTGGTACTTTCTGATAGGGTTAAATATTTGGGTATTGTTTTGGACAAGAAACTGTCCTGGAGACCCAAAGTGGAAGATCGGGCCAGGAAGGCCGCCATTGCCTTGTACTGCTGCAGAGGAGCTATCGGAAAGAGATGGGGACTCTCGCCAAGAATAGTACACTGGCTTTATGAGATGGTGGTCAAACCGATTCTGCTATATGGGGTGCTGGTCTGGTGGAAAGCACTGGACACGGCGAGCACCTCCAAAATGTTAGTGTCAGTGCAACGGACGGCGCTGATCGGTATCAGTGGCGTCCTCAGAACAACACCTACCTTGGCACTGAACGTCACGCTGAACATATACCCAGTAGATATTGCGGGAAAAGCGGCCGCGGCAAGGTCGTTTGTCAGGCTTCGTGATATGGGATATAGACTTTCTGACAGCGGACACTCTAGCCTTCTTACCAGTTTCGACTTCATCCCCGACAGAACGGACTACTGTATGCCGATAACTGCTGCCTATACAACCTTCACCCCAGTTATTCCAGAGAGAGAGGATTGGGAAGAGGAATTATCTGGGGCATGGGACCGGTTAACTTGTTCACGGATGGGTCAAAGCTGGATGGAAAGGTTGGTGGGGGAGGGGGGGGGGGGTCTTTTGTTAAGAGCTAAATTTAAGCCGCAAGTTAAGTTGGCTGATCACTGCAGTGTATTCCAAGCGGAAATTGCTGCGATTAAGGATGCGGTGGATGGAATGCTATCCAGTGCTACCACGGTTAGGGAATTTAACATCTACTCTGATATCCAAGCGGCTATCAAGGCCTTGAGTACAACTACAGCGCGATCGAGGGTGGTCTAGGAGTGCCTGACCTCGCTTGCGATTGCATCGAATTATTTTACAATTAAGATTATCTGGGTCCCGGGCCATAGTGATATCCCGGGTAACTGTCAAGCGGATCTCTTAGCCCGCATCGGTACAACTGAACCGGATGAAGATGGCTGTAGGGATTTCGGGATCCCGCTGGCCACCTGTGGATTGCTCCTACATAGCTGGGCCTCGAATCAGCTCAGCAAACGTTGGGCGGATACCACGTTTTGCAGGGTAGCAAGATCTTTCTGGCCAAAAGTGGATGGCAGGAGGTCTGTTGAAATAATTGGGTTCACTAAGGCTCACCTATCAATGGTCATTGGGGTTTTGACAGGACACTGTCCCATGGGTATCCATGCGGTACGTCTCAATATACTGGAAACTCCATCCTGCTGCAGCTGTATGGAGGATGATGAGGTGGAATCACCAAATCCCTTTATGCTTGATTGTCCAGCTTTTGCCAGAACTAGGCGAAAGTACTTCGGTCGCGACTCACTTGGATCTCCCAAGAATATATCCAAAGTTGAGATCGGTATCATTCGGAGCTTTATCGTTGCTACGCAACGATTCTCTAAGTAGCTAGATCTAAGTCACCGTTATTTTTGGTGTATGTGGTATCACAACGGACCTTCGTGAGCTATCCTTTCAGGGCAGCTATCACCTAACCTATCCTATCCTAAGGCTTGTACAAGTCATCATTAAATGTTCTTCGGTACCTGCCGCCGCCGAAGTACTTTTCTCTTGAACACTGCAAGAGCCGCCTCATCAGACGTTGTCATAGTCCGTGCTTCTGCATCGTATAGCAGGAAGGATATGAAACCTGACTTATAGAGTGTGATCTTCATTTGTCGAGAAAAGACCATACTTTTCAATTGCCTACTCGATATTGATATTGATATTAATCTCTAGGTTAAACAGGGTTTCTATATAAAGACCGAAAGTTTTGGGACGATTACCACTCCTCCATAGCCTATTTTTAATACATCCGTTAAAAGAAAAGCATCGAGTGGAATATCGGGTATAAATTTAAATATAGTTTTTGTTCATACATTGCTCTCTGATCTTATTATAACATACTATTTATCTGTTCTAGACAATAGCTGGAGCCTTTATATGAATTCCAAGTGATTAAAACCTCAGAGATTTAATTTTACAGGAACGAAATCAGGAAATTGCATTCTGGTCTAAAATGTCATATGAGAAAACTATTATATTAAGCCTATTTTTAGGCTGATTACTGACTGCAAACTTTTAACATATTCCCATTTCGTTTCTAATAAATTCACTTCTGCAGCAGCCCTAGCATTCAGAGGTATTTTAGTACGTTTTTCTCTAAGAATTGAGGGGAAGAAGTCATTTAACTCCTTTTATAAAAAAAACCACCCTCTTTAAAATTATTTTACAAACATGTTAAAAATCATTTAAAAAATTTTTCCCTACATTTCACTCTGTTTTTTTTTATTTTTTTATACTCAGCTGAACAGAGCCCCCCAGAGTATATTAATTTTGTTCGCATAACGGTAATCCGTAACGGCATAAACTAGTCGAGACAGATATAGACTTCTATATATCAAAATGATCTGGGGGAAAAAAAAATTTGTTTAGCTATGTCCGTCCGCCCGTAAACACGATAACTTGAGTAACTTTTGAGGTATCTTGATGAAATTTGGTATGTATGTTGCGGGGCACTCATTTCAGATCGCTGTTAAAAATGAATGAAATCGGACTATAACCACGCCCACTTTTTCGATATCGAAAATTTCGAAAAACAGAAAAAGTGCGATAATTCATTACAAAAGACGGATAAAGCGATGAAGCTTGGTAGGAGGGTTGAGCTTATGACGTAGAATAGAAAATTAGTAAAATTTTGGACAATGGGCGTGACACCGCCTACTTTTGAAAGAAGGTAATTTGAAAGTTTTGCAAGCTGTAATTTGTCAGTCGTGGAAGATACCATGATGAAATTTGGCAAGAGCGTTACTCCTATCCCTATATGTGGGCTAAATAAAAATTAGCAAAATCGGATGACGAACACGCCCCCTTTTAAATATTTTTTTTTTTAAAGTCAAATTTTAACAAAAAATTTAATATCTTTACAGTATATAAGTAAATTATGTCAACATTCAACTCTAGTAATAATATGGTGCAACAAAATACAAAAATAAAAGAAAATTTTAAAATGGGCGTGCCTCCGCCCTATTTTAATTTAATTTGTCTAGAATACTTTTAATGCCATAAGTCAAACAAACAATACCTGTGAAATTTGGTAGGGGCATAGATTCTATGACAATAACTGTTTTCTGTGAAAATGGGCGAAATCGGTTGAAGCCACGCCCAGTTTTTATACACAGTCGACCGTCTGTCCTTCCGTTCGGCCGTTAACACTGTAACTTGAGCAAAAACCGATATATCTTTTCTAAACTTAGTTCACGTACTTATCTGAACTCACTTTATCTTGGTATAAAAAACGGCCGAAATCCGACTATGACCACGACCACTTTTTCGATATCGAAAATTAAAAAAAATGAAAAAAAAAAAATGCCATAATTCCAAATATGAAATAAGGGACGAAGCATGGTAATTGGATTGGTTTATTGACGCAAAATATAACTTTAGAAAAAACTTTGTAAAATGGGTGCGACACCTACCATATTAAGTAGAATAAAATGAAAAATTTCTGCAGGGCGAAATCAAAAGCCCTTGGAATCTTGGCAGGAATACTGTTCGTGGTATACATATATAAATAAATTAGCGGTACCCGACAGATGATGTTCTGGGCCACCCTGGTCCACATTTTGTTCGATATCTCGAAAACGCCTTCACATATACAACTAAGGGCCACTCCCTTTTAAACCCTTCATTAATACCTTTAATTTGATACCCATATCGTACAAATATATTCTAGAGTCACCCCTGGTCTATCTTTATGGCGATATCTCGAAAAGACGTCCACCTATAGAACTAAAGCTCCATCCCTTTTAAAATAGTTATTAACACCTTTCATTTGATTCCCATATCGTACAAACACATTCTAGAGTCACCCCTGGTTCACCTTTATGGCGATATCGCGAAATGGCGTCCACCTATAGAACTATGGCCCACTCCCTTTTAAAATACTCTATAATACCTTCCATTTGATACCCATGCCATACAAACACATTTCAGGGTTTCCCTAGGTTCATTTTCCTACATGGTGATTTTCCTTTATTTTGTCCCCAAAGCTCTCAGCTGAGTATGTAATGTTCGGTTACATCCGAACTTAGCCTTACTTACTTGTTTTTAGCTATTTTTACTCTCTAGATAACCTAAAAAAATCATATTAATCATCAAGTGATGTTAAATTTCAGCTAGCAATGTAGGTTACATATGTGTTTTTTAACCTACTTTTAGGATGATTATTCGCCCAGAAAGTTAAACTATATTCTGATTACGTTCTCGATAAACTCACTTATATGGTATACGTAGCATACAAAATCACATAGACTAGCGTTTTTTTTTTTTTTTTTTGAATTGGGGGAAGTAAACCATTCTACTCATTTTACAATAAAAAAAAATAAAAGCTCTGTTTCAGAATTATTTTAGAAACCCCTCTTAAATGAAATCGGAACGTTTTTTTTCATATACTGCACCCTTTACTTATTCTCATGCACTATTTTCACTATCTAGACAGGCTAGAACCGGTACATTAATTTCTAATGATAGAGATTTAAATCTGGTAGACGTGTTTGTGTCTTAAGTAACTCTATCTCATAGTATATACAGTAGACGCTCACAAATTGCAACCACTTTGTTTTTAATAATATCTGAATATCTGAAAAATTCTAATTCCTGGACGTTTTTTATTTGTATAAAATCTTATAAATTAAGTCAATTTGATTTAAAAAAAACTGCAATGAAATTGTTATTATTCAGTTTTGTTCATAAAAACGACAAAACATAAAGTAACAATCCAATGCAATACATATCACATGTTTTTTTTTATTAAATATATATATGCTAAATCAAAAAAAGATCCAAAAAAAAAACTCCAATTAAAATAAATATATTTTTCATAAAAAATACATAAAAGATGGATAGGAATACATTAAAAACCCCAAAAATGAATCAAAAACTTCATAACTAATATTCAGCGATGTGCAATGGTTTTTTTAGCCTCATGATAGTTATAAGAAACAAGGTTTAAAATTTATAATTTATTCGATTTGATATAGCTGATTGCAGATGGCGCCACATCAAATTCTAGGGCTAACCGCTTCTTTAACACCTTTGTCAAGTTTTCCAAGATCTGAACTTTGGTTTCCAAGGACAAAGTATTTTTCTTACGTTTATTTGGCATTTCAGCGAATTACTTTTACTTTTAAACAAACAATTCCAAAGAACCTGGACGCGTATCGAATTTCACACAAAAACTGTACAGAACCGCGACGAAAATCCAACGACTACCGACCGTAACATGAATAAATTGGGGATTCCCCTTTTTATATCTTACTTACTTACTTAATTGGCGCTTAACCGTCTAAACGGTTATGGCCGTCCAACAAGGCGCGCCAGTCGCTCCTTCGCTCCGCCAACCGGCGCCAATTGGTCACACCAAGGGAGTTTAAATCGTTTTCCACCTGGTCCTTCCAACGGAGTGGGGGCCGCCCTCTACCTCTGCTTCCATAGGCGGGTTCCGATAGAAACACTTTCTTGGCCGGAGCATCATCTTTCATTCGCATAACATGGCCTAGCCAGCGCAGCCGCTGCGTTTTAATTCGCTGGACTATGTTGATGTCTGCGTATAGCTCGTACAGCTCATCATTAAATCTTCTTCGGTACTCGCCATCGCCAACGCGTAGAGGTCCATAAATCTTTCGAAGAACTTTTCTCTCGAACACTCCCAAAGCCGCTTCATCTGCTGTTGTCATGGTCCATGCTTCTGCCCCATATAGCAGGACGGGTACGATAAGTGACTTGTAGAGTATGATTTTCGTTCGCCGAGAGAGGACTTTACTTTTCAATTGCCTACCTAGTCCAAAGTAGCATTTATTGGCAAGATTGATTCTTCGCTGGATTTCAGTGCTGATGTTGTTGCTAATGTTGATGCTGGTTCCCAAATAAACGAAGTCTTTTACTATTTCGAAATTATGGCTGCCAACAGTAGCGTGGTTGCCAAGGCGCATATGCGCTGACTCTTTGCTCGATGACAGCAGGTACTTCGTTTTGTCCTCATTCACCATCAAACCCATCTTTACCGCTTCTTTTTCCAGCTTGGAGTAAGCAGAACTAACAGCGCGGGTGTTTAGGCCGATGATATCAATGTCACCAGCATATGCCAGTAATTGCACGCTTTTATAGTATATTGTTCCAGTGCGGTTAAGTTCTGCAGCTAGTATAATTTTCTCCAGCATCAAATTAAAGAAATCGCACGATAGGGGGTCACCCTGTCTGAAACCTCGTTTAGTTTCGAACGGCTCGGAGAGGTCCTTCCCAATTCTGACTGAGCTGATGGTGTTGCTCAACGTCATTTTGCACAGCCGTATAAGTTTTGCGGGGAAACCAAATTCAGACATAGCGGCATATAGGCAGCTCCTTTTCGTGCTGTCGAAGGCGGCTTTAAAGTCGACGAAGGGGTGATGTGTGTCGATTCTCTTTTCACGGGTTTTTTCCAAGATTTGGCGCATTGTGAAAATCTGGTCGATGGTAGATTTACCAGGTCTGAAGCCGCACTGATAAGGTTCAATCAGCCGGTTCACGGTGGGCTTCAATCTTTCGTACAATATACTTGAAAGGACCTTATATGCGATATTAAGAAGGCTGATTCCACGATAGTTGGTGCATTTTGCAGTATCCCCCTTCTTGTGGACTGGGCAAAGAACACTTAGATTCCAACCGTCGGGCATGCTTTCGTCCGCCCATATTTTGCTAAGAAGCTGCTGCATGCGCCTTACCAACTCCTCGCCGCCGAACTTGAATAGCTCCGCAGGCAATCCATCAGCGCCCACGGCCTTGTTGTTTTTCAATCTGGTTATTGCTATTCTAACTTCGTCATAATCGGGCGGGGGGACATATATTCCATCATCATCGATTGCGGGATCGGGTTCTTCATCTCTGCGCGGTGAATTGCTGCCTCCATTTAGGAGAGCAGAGAAGTGTTCCCTCCATAATCTAATCTATTTGAAATATTTGATTCTAATTTCTGGACATTCTAATTACTAAAGTTTCTAATTTGTGAGCGACTAGTGTATATATATATATATATATATATATATATATGATGGAAACTCCATCTTGTAGCAGCTGTATGGAGGATGATGAGGTGGAATCACCAAATTACTCTATGCTTGATTGCCCAGCTTTTGCCAGAACTAGGCGAAAGTACTTCAGTTGCGACTCACTTGAATCTCCCGAGGATTTATCTAAAGTTGAGATCGGTATCATTCGGAGCTTTATCGTTGCTGCCTAACGATTCTCTAAGTAGCTAGATCTAAATCACCGTTATTTTTGGTGTATGTGGCATCACAACGGACCTTCGTGTTGTCCAAGTGAGCTAACCTTATCAGGGCAGCTACCAACTAGCCTAACTTAACCTAACTTTATCTCATTTTAAATGACAGCTAGCAATGAAATGAGTAAATGATTTTGTTAAGCCTACTTTTAGGCTGATTATTCGTTTACACTTTCGCTTATGCAATCACTTTGATTTTCGTATGTAAATTATGCAAATCGCATTCAGTCATTAATCAACTTCAAATCAATTACAACAATTTGTTACCAATATGCAATGGCATGCATGAGTTAAAAATACAACAACTACAACAATAAAGACATTGTTGCATAACATTAAATGCAACTGAACCAAATGAAGGCCACAAATTTAGAGCTGTCAAAAAGTATCGGTGACAGTCGAAGTGCAAATCCAGGCAAAACAATTCAATAAATCACTAAGACTTCCTTCCAGATATACAAACAAAACAAAAGCTGAGGATAATGGCAAGCAATTCAAAGCTATAAGTACTATTACATATCAGAGATCTGCTTTCAGTACTAAAAAAATTAGTGCACTTAGTCATGAGCGAAAAAATTGTGTCTAAATGTGTACTTAGTCAAGTATAGACAAATACTATGAGTGATTAGCACATAAAATAGAAAATACATACGAGTGCCCCGTAACACATATGTATGTCTCATACATATATGACATTGTTGAGTATAAACTGATGTCATAGTCGCTTTAACTCAGTAGCACTTTGATTTCGTGTGTAATACACTGTATACTTCGTTTATCATCGGTTTTACTTTGGCGCTGTATTCAGTTTCGTTTCGTGTACATCAGTGAGCTGCAATTATTAATCTTTTAAGGTTATTAGTATACTAACCAAAAAATTGGTATTAGTGCGTACACGAACAAAGAATATCAAGCACTTATATCCACTAAAACACATTTACATAGTCATGCTTCGTAAAATGAATAACCGCTCATAATCCACGAAGCAGTTGAGTACTCAATTGTCTTATTGAGCAAGAAAGTCAACTGTGTTATACGAAAACACTAACTGGAACAAGTAAGACTGACATTGCAATAAAATGAATATAGTCATATCAGTCTTCTGACGCTAGCAACACAACGATGTACACGAAACTAAGCTGAATACAGCGCTAAAGAAAACCCGATAATAAACGAAGTATACAGTGTATTACACACGAAACAAACGTGCGACTGAGTTAAAGCGACTATGTTTTCAGTTTATAATCAACAATGTCATATATATATGGGACATATGTGTTGTGGGGCACTCGTATGTATTTTTTATTTTATGTGCTAGTCACTCATAGTATTTTTCTGTAATTGACTAAGTACACATTTAGACACAATTTTTGGCTCATGACTAAGTGCACTAATTTTATTATTACTCAAGGCAGACCTATGGTGTGCTGCTAGCGTCAGAAGACTGATATGACTTTATTCATTTTATTGCACTGTCAGTCTTATACTAGGTTCAAACACACACCAAATTGGCAATTTATACTATTTGGGCAATTTATTACGCAATTTATCATATAATAAATTGTAATAATAAATTGCCAATTTAAAACAAATTGCGTAATAAATTGTTTCAAGCTGCAAATACAACCTTGTAAAGTGTGTTTATTGAGTAGATTTCAACGTCAGTTGCGCATGGCTGAACTATATGGTTGGCTCATCTCATCAGCTGATTTTATGTCTTTCATTTCACTGGAGTAGGGATTGTCAAAAGAAGATGGCAAACTCAAAATGAAACGAAAACATTGAACACATTTTCTTACAACACACAAAAATTTCAAAGTTTTATGTTTTCATTCCATTTCATTCGCCTAATACCAACACGCACATTTTGACAGTCTGAACAAAGGTATGTTATTGCTGTAGAGATGCGCCAACCAGCTATCAAATTACTATTGTGTAAGCTAAATCGAGTTGTTTGAACAGCACTCAATTCAAATCGAAATTTCCTCAATTTATTTTTCTGTTTGAACATAGTATTACTTATTCCAATTAGTGTTTTCGTATAACACAGTTGACTTTCTTGCTCAATAAGTCAATTGAGTACTGAACTGCTTCGTGGCTTATGAGCGGTTATTCATTTTACGAAGCATGCCTATGTAAATGTGTGTTAGTGGATATAAGTGCTTGATATTCTTTGTTTGCGTACGCACTAATACTCATTTTTTGGTTAGTCCACTAATAACCTTAAAAGATGAATAATTGCAGCTCACTGATACATACATATGTGTATGAGTGCAATATAATGGTCAGTTGCTGGTCATAATTCAAAATTGCAAGAATCAATTGCATAAGCAGACAGACAAAAAGAGAGGCACACACACACACAAACAATATTGTTGCAACAAACAAATATATGTATTTGCATATAAATCTCTTGATTGTGTGTGTGTGTTTGTGTGAGCCGCAGGACATATGGCATAGGCACTTATGTGCTTGCGGCCTCGACTTTGGCTAATCTGTAATCTGTGATTTTCGAAATTGTTCAGGCAAGTGTCATAAATCAATAATAGACTTATAACACATACAACACAATACACAAAAGTATAATTGTAGATGGCGGAAGGAGTTGACCTTCTGTTGCAGTACGCAAATGCATTACAGTACTGAGTGACTGCATTGAGGAAAGAAGTGAGAATAATGCTTGCAACACTTGCTCATTAGCAGCAGTTGGTGGTGTTGTTGTTTGAATGCAAATTTACTAAGTGCGACAAGAGCAGATCTCAATAGAAGGTTGAATTAATGGCTAAATGGGAAAAGCGAATATGCTTTTGTTACTCAGAGAACTGCACGCGAAAAAGGTTACTGAAAGTGTATGAGGAATGATGGTCAAAATTCCTAGCGTCCACGTTGTGAACAACCGTTTTAACCCCCTACCTAATCGGTGACAGGACACTTACCCGCTTACTTAGTTCACGCTTCACCGTTGGGCTAACTGGCGTCACTTGGCACATCAATAGCATTTACGTTGTTTTCCACCTCGCACTTCCAGAGGATTGAGGACCGCACTTTTCTTCTGCTTCCAGAGGTGGGTTGCTGTAAGAACACTTTTTTGGCCGGAACAGCAACTTTCATTCGTATAAAATGCTTCGGCTCCACATAGCCGTATTTAAGAAGCTCTGCAGGCAATCCATCATCGTCCGCTGCCTTATTGTTTTTTAATCTGCTAAATGCTATTCTGACTATACCATAGTCAGGTGGGGGAACATTGCGTGCTCAGATTTATTATCTTTCCTGGGCATTTCATAGCTCTTTCCATTTAGGAGTACGTAGAAGTGCTCACACCTTAATATAAGGACCCTATGGACATCGGTTGCCAGCTCGCCGTTTTTCCTTTTACAGGAGTTTGCGTGGAGGTTGAAAACTTCTGTCTGTCATGGGTTGTATTTCCGTGGTCGCCGGTAAGCAATTTTTTCGTTGGTGGCGATACGAAGGGTTTTGGAGATATGCAAAATCATTGGCTTGTCTATTGCTAACTTTCCTTGTGTTTTCTGTGTGTTGATTTTATACGCGCAGAGGTGGCGTGTATTTTGACTGTAACGAGATAGTTGTCAGAGTCGATGTTAAGTCCCTGAATCGTGCGTGTACGTCTTAAACACTTGTGTCATCTTGTCATACAGTATTGATTCAGCCATGAACAATTCTAATTTATTTTTTTTTCATAGAAGAAAGCATTGAAAGCGTGAAAGTCGGTTTAGAACTTTAGCCGCGCTAAACCTCCTACCGTCCAAGTAACGGTGCCCCGGTACTACCGTCAAGTATTCCGTTGGATGGTGGGCTGCTTTGGGATTACGTTGCAATTTTTAAAAAGTTGCACGTCTTTCGATAAGCATCCTCCCTAGCCACTTTGTGTGTTGGTACAAAATACATATATAAATAGCGAGATATTAATTGGCGATGGAATTCTTGTCCACTATGCTACTGTAACGAATTTTGGGGAGTTTCTGATAATTATCCACCTTCTTCTAACGTTCGAATCGCTGAGCTATCGAATAAGAAACTCCAATATTCAGTATTGCAAAATTTTCTTTATTTAGACTACTTTTGGAGTAGTATTTCACAACTAGCTTCAGTACTACCGTGTTTAAAATAAAACTGATTAGTTATTCCTCAGCTTGCGCTACTTTTATACTCGATGTTGCCTCGTTCGTATATTTCTCCTAAGGTCTAGACTTTTCACGAACATGGAACAGTTGTATCGCATACTTGGCTTATTTAGCGGCATGCGTGTGTATGTGTGAGTAACAACTTCTGCTCTTAGCTGATGGCTATCTGTATGTATGTGATTTATCTCTTCATTTCCAGCTGCTGGTTATGTGTGTGGAATATTCTTCGTCGCCTTCTATGTATGTGTGGCTGCTTGATTTAATGTGTACATTTACATAATTGTGGCTGCTTGCTGTTTTTTTGTTGTTAGATTATTTACTAACAGCATAGTAATGGCAACATTCTCCACACTATCAAATAAATCGTGAAAGAAAAGTGAAAGGAACATTAGTTTATTGTTTAAAGGAATCGCCGCTCGGGGCCGAGAGCTCGTGGCGTAGATTAACTTATTATCAGTACTGTTTGAGCCTTTTAAAGCACCATTTAGAGTCCAAAGCTCCAGGAGGAAGGCTATACCCAGACCTTCTTTAATGGGAGGAGATACACTACTTGCAATCTTTGTAGCCATCTTCCTTACTATGTTGTTGCACAGCATAACGGTTTCTTTATCCATTCGTTCTTGACCCTTACTTTTTTCTTCCACCTGCCTAGGATTCCCATGAGTTGGCGGCGGCAACATAATTTTTACTCTTGCAGTTCTCCGTTAATTTTGCTTATCTCTTAAGTGTGAGAAAATACAACGGAAATCCGTGTGAATGCATGAAAACGCAAAATCGACGGAAGTTCCAAAGTTTTATCAATGCAAAGACAAAAGATTGATCAAATAATACGGCCAATTGCATCTTAGTGACGGGAAAAAGAAGAAGCATCTGTCGCTATTAGGCGAACGCTGGCTCTTGAATTTCATAGTAAGTGAGAATTTATACTCAAGATGTGAAACCTACCTCTTCCTCTGTTTAAGGAAGTGTAATTGCTTATTGTTGTTGCACTTGATTAGAGGCTTAAGTTCGCCCTAGATATTGAGTGAAAAGGTCGGGCGGGTGTATAATTGATACTTATAAAGATCAAGGGGTGGTAAATTTAGGGATGTATAGCTGTACTAAAAAGGACAGATCACGTACCGGTCTCGGCGGGGTGTGCGGTGTACAAAGGCCACAGACAACCATAATGAATGTATGCAAGGCAATGTGCGCAGAAATAAAGCCGCAGATGCATACCTCACGCAACTGATAAAGGAAAGGAGCGTAGTTGTTGCTGCTGCACTTTGGATTTCGCCTGAAAGCAGAGCTTTCCATACTAGGAAAAGAAGAGAAATCAGTCATATCAAGGCCCGACTACTGCACGCCGCAATAATCAGCTGCTAACTGACACACAGCGATAACATACTGGAGCTCCAACAAAAGCTCGTTCATATCGAGAACACGTCCCGGAAAATCAAAGCAGATGTCTCCGGTAATCAAGGTAGATTACTTTAACTCGAGCGCTATTGAGTGGGGAAATTCAACGACTAAGCCAAGGGAAATAAGGGTACTAAACATAGCGTTGTGGCTGGAACTAAAAGTCGTCAGCTCTGTCTCATCGACTACCTTCAGGAGACGAAGCTGCGAGGAAACAATAATTTTTAATTTAATTTATTTGGATTAAAGTCGACACAGACACAATGCGGTCGACTACTAAGATATACAAAACATAAAATTAATGTTAGAATTAAAAATATTTAAATTCAACCATACATAGGAAAGAAAGTACAAAATATCAGGCCAAACGTGACAGTATTGAATCATGCAACTCGGAAAACGAACATTCAAAACTGATGCAGTTATACAAGTTGTTGTGGTGCGAACACCAACTTCGCAGTGGATTATTTTTGGCAAAATTTTGCCTGCAAAGTGGTAAATAAAAAGGCACAAAGTGCCTGGACGTTCTACCAGGAACAGCAAAATTTAGTCGACTAACAAGATCTGATGAGTCGATCTCGCCCATAATGAGCCTGTGAATGAACACTACCCCAAGTAAAGTTCTTCGATTTTCTAAGGTTGGCAGATTTATAAGGAGAAGCCTATTTATATATGGTGGTAAATGCACACATGATAACAGTTATCAAGATTTCCTCGGACAGCATCTCTGGAACCATAAAGAAGTGGAAAAATATTGATAGCTTTACTGGTAGCGAACGCCAATACATCCTTTTTCTAGTAGGGCTCAAGAAGCACCTAGGGTGGACACAATTAGAAGCCTCATCACAAATGGAATGTGGCGAAGCTAAAATATGAAGTCCTAATTGCTGTCATCGACATATGCCAACTAAAAAAATTTTATCTATTTAATGAGTTTCGAGAAGATGCTAACAGAGACCCTTATATCGATAGGTTGCAGGTATTTTTATCGATTTCATAATGAAGCTTTGTTGGTATCTGTTTCATTACAAACCGATGAGTGGTCGTTAAAAAATCTATAACACGCTGATAAAAAATTGGCAATAGTGCGATAAGAAATCGATAATATTTTGACAGAAAATCGATAACTTTTCGATTATAAATCGATTCAACTTGCTAAGTTGATATCGTAGATTATAGTGTGTCGTATAGTAGGTATATTAGTAGTAGGTCCTCTCTGCTTGGATTATTGAGTTTGGCCTATACTCTCGTTGCTGGGAGAATAAACAGTTTGGCACATACACTGTTGTCAGAACTGCTGCTTGTTACCCAGTTACTTTGGTTTCCCTAGTGTGCACTTTTGTGAGTCTACAGAAGAAGGACCATAGAATGCTGCTAGATCATCCAATTGGCTATTAAGTCTTCTTGTTCATTACCTTCGTGTGCCTTATCCGGGAACCTATCCTAACAAAATCATGTTCTTGGCTCCAAGATCATTTAGAGCTCAAATGTAAGCATTCACTAGCTTACAAGTAGTTTTGTAAGACTCAAGGACTTAAGGTTGCCTGGCTGTCTGGCATAATGAAAATATATGGATTCCAGAATGGACACCTCTGAGACATTCTGAGCTTACGGTCATTGCAACACGTAGTTGCAATACGGGATATCCTGTGCATTTTCTTATTACTTTCATATGTCCTGTCATGTTTTCGAGCTTTAGCTCAGAGATATTTTGAAGCTTTAGGCAGCTAGTGTTGTCTCTATTTCCATTTGAAGGGGGAAGGCCTATGTGGGAAAGGCACTAAGTGAAATTCTGCTTAAAGCAGTACCGTTTTGTTTAATTTTGAAATACTTTGATATTTTACGCTCGAGGAAGTTGCCCAAATATTTCCTATATGGTTTTCATAAACTAATTTCAATTTGCAATTGGTAAGCTAAATCGATCTGATTGGAAGGTAAATAACTTTGAGCCTTGAGAAATGGAAATGTGGCAAATTGAATGCAATCGTAGACAAACTCACATATGCAAGTACTTATGTGTGTGTGTGTAGTAAGTAATAAGAGCAAAAAGGAAAAGGTCCTTATGCGTAGAGGATAAACACAAGGCAAGCATTTGAAAGCAAAATACTTGAAAGCACATTGCCAAAGGATATATATGACAGGATGTTGCATTAAGTAAGACACAAATCATCATAACAACAATACAAAGTAACAACAACAAAAGCAGCTATTGAGCTGCATACACAAACATACTAAAATACAATAATATTTTGAATTTATTGCATTCGGTAAGCAATATTTGGAGAAATAGGAAAATATATGGATATGGACGTTATAATAGCCTACAAACTAACTAACACAAAGCCCAAAACTGAACGAGATGCGTAAACGGAAATGTGATATTTTCGAAAACTTGAATTCAGTTGTATTGATACCGATGCTCTAATACTTGAACCCGGCAGAAAATTTTGTCCAAACTTAACCTTAGATGAACAACAGTACCATTGGGAATACGAAGAGGATCTGTACGACAGTATCCGTAGGGGTACAAAGATGAGGTGTGGAGCATTACCCTAAATGGTAAATAAGGACCTATCGAACATTATTCGTAAGGCTTTGAAGAAGAGTAGGAAACGAATCGGTCCGACTATATCCGTAGGGGTAATAAGAGGACATGTCGAACAGTACAAAAGGATCTGTGCGGCAATACACGTAGGCGTACAAAGAGGACGTTCCGATAAGTAGAAAAGGGTATGCCTGACAGTATCTCTAGGGGTATAAAAAGAACACGTCCGCGACTACACGTTCAGGCTTAAAGAGGTACAGTTCGCTCCTGCATAGGACATGCTTAAACATAAGAGATCACTCCAACTTATTTAAAGAGTTCAAAACTGTCTAAAGTATAGACATATCTATCCCATTCCGACTCACCTAGATTCATCCTACACGAATCGTGTATTTCGCATGGAAGCGTTGCTGCCGTTATAACAATCTGGATATGTACGTAATGTGTATGAGTGTGTGTGTGCTTGCGAAAATTTATAAATAAATAAATCATATTTAGGTAAATATCCTTGCATATTTGAGCGCCTATAATAACTTGTAAAGCGTTGCTTAGAATTTGAAACTCTTATGCATGAATGTTTGTGTGTATGTGCGGATGGGCGTATAACTGCTCCTTAATAGATTTGTGCTTGTGTAATAGTATGTACGTTAAGCCCAACACTTCTATGTATTGACCAAAATGGGCTTCATTGTACTGCAGCTTGAACTTATCTATGCTTTTCCTTTTTGGACAAATAAATAATGACAAATACGTTGACAAATCAAAAACAACAAACAACAATGAAACAAATAATGCATAAATCGAGCAACCATTATTTAAAGTACAACTATACAGGGTGAGCTAGAAATGCTGCAGCATATTTCCAAAGAAAGTTTTTTTTTTTCAAAGAGTTCAAGATGATTTTTTAGAGTGGTATTATATTATCGTCCCTACAGTATCTGTTACCAGTGTTCGCCTAAAAGTATACTTTAATAAAGTGGCAAAAATCGATCAAAAGCAGCACATGTTGCTAGTAGCATTTCATTGAATTAAATTTTATTTCCAAAGCAAGCCTTATACTTCGCAACTGCTTCATATTTGCAGGCACATAAGTATTAAGATTCAGCGATATCAATATCGCCTCCTTACTCTTGCTCTAGGCGACTACCACCAGAAAAAGCATTCATTCGAAGGAATAGAAGGAATAATGTTCAAAGGTATGGATAGATAGATTATTGTTAAGGACTCTACTGCGACTATTGATTTTTTGTGTCCTCATCTCCTTCAGTTCTCCTAGAAGTTGAACATGGAAATGCTCTAGCCATGGCCTTGGCTACTCGTGCAGTGATGTTCGATGGGGTATAGAATATACATAATTGTTGATAGTTGCATTGCAACTATTAGTTTTTGTGTCCTTATCGCCTTCACAACACCTTACTCAAGCCGACTTCATCGATTAAGCCTTTTAATTGAACGTGAGAATGCTCTGATCATGGCGAGCCCAAAAACTTATACTTACGTCTAGCTTCGCATTTCTGAAGGATATGTTGAATTCTTAAGATATTCTTGGAGGGCCCTTGATTGCTTATCCCCTATGAGTGGCTTAGCTTGTCCTAAGCCTAGCACATAACGCTGGTGCTCGTTTCTCTTCTCTCTTTCCTTTAGCAATAAATGCTCCCTAATTTCGGCAGTGTTTGGCAAGCACTGCGAGTGTATTTCTGCCATGAAAAGCTCTCAGTGAAAACTCATCTTCCTTGCAGATGCCGTTTCGAAGTGGGCATAAAACAAGTAGGTCGCGTCCCGCAAATTTGTAGGAAAAAATGAAGGAGTAGGACGCAAATTGGAAGAGAAGCCCGGAATAAAATCTCTTCGGAGGTTATCGTGCCTTACATTTATTTATTTTTAATTTGCAGTCCGTAGCAGGTCAGGCCTAATGGGTCGTGCAGCCGCTGACTCATGCCAAATTCTAGGCCTGCCCATTACCCTCCATCGCTTGTGACCTGGAACCCAGATTCAATCCCCTATAGTGATTTCGAACCTTCTGTGAACCATATGATGTTGTGTAGGCATTGGATGCCTCTGGTCTATATCTTATCTGTAACACTACGTGCTTGAAAATAGCATTCCTCGGGAGTTGAGGCTTCTTTCATGAGATATTCTTTCGCAATTCCACCATGTTTCAAGATTAGGTCACCATTTCTTTTCCCAAGGCCTCCTTTCCAATATTAAGAGGTGTATGTTTGTTCTATCGGTATGTGTAGCGTGGTTAGGTTGTGGATAGCCTCTAGAGCTGTTGTGGAGCATATACGCATAGTCTCCGTGATGCATACACACATTTGTCGTTGGAGTTTTTTCAGCGCTTGCTTATCAATCGAGGTTAATAAAGGTTTTAGTAAGAGGGTATACATTCATATCAGGACATGTAGGCTGCAGCCCCATGATTTGTTTGCTTGAAATTTGCATACCATTCCAGTTTACATAAAGTCAAAATATTGCTTCCAAAGGACCTTAATGGCAGAGGTGACCAAAAAGTAATTTGACTCGGTTCCATATTCTAGTGCTGCGCAATCTATTGCTATTGTTTTAAGCGATGGTAGAACTCTTGTTGTAGTGAATTTCCATAGAGAGCTTAAGGTGATATTCACTAAAGGTTACCTACTTTAATATCGTCCAGTAACACACGCCCAACCTCTCTTATCCTACCGCAATACTCCCAGTCGCTTTTCTGCTCTTATTGGTTCTCGATAGCAGCCTAGGCGGTTTATCAACCAATCAGCTTCCCTGCTCTACTTTCCTTTACTTATTGTCGCTGTTCTCTTATCTCTCATCACAGGAGATCTTAAGACATTCGGTTATTTATGATGTTTCCTGTACATTCTTTCATAGTGGTGTTCACACACAATTCCATACATAACTACCACACCGGCAACATGTAGGAATCCTCATATGCTTTACCAATCAGATGTCTTTTACCTCTTTAGATTTGCCTGCAATAGTAAAAGTACAACAACAATAATGAAAATCCAGATTATCAATGTTGCCCATTGTAGTTTTGTTGTTCCTTTTTGTTTTGCGGTAAAATATGAAAATTTATGAAACAAGAATTGGTAAATAAATTTATAAATCATATTGGCCAGAAAATTTGCAAAACACTCAAGGATATCCGTTTGTTGCTTGTATGTAGGTTCGGCCTTTTTTGAGCAACTGCAGTTGTGCTAGGTAAGTTTTTGAACGGATATAGCAAGGTTTAGCAAGAATATCATATGTCTTTTGAACGATTTGGTATAACTACAAGTATCTAACTATTTACGCCCCTACAGATCAGCACCAGTGTATTGGACAGTTTTGTTTATTTTCGTAATTGAAATTTGTCACAATTATTTATTGAACTTCGGAAATATGCAGATTTTATTTGCTGCCTTAGAGCTTTCTTAAAGAAATACCTCAATGACCATCAGACTTAAATATTTTGCTTTTTCACTAAGTTTAGATTGAAGATGTATACAGGAGCTTGTATGGCTAGTTTCAGTTGAGTGTATATGTCGAGTAAACCTTCAACTAGTTCTGGGTGGAAGCGTATTAGGGCAACCGTGTAGGTAGTTCCTATTTAATCCATATTAAAAATTACGAAGTAGTTAAAGATCAACTTCTTCCACTACCCAAAAAAGGGATGCTTTAGGCACAGAAAAGGAAGTTAAGCAC
Organism: Eurosta solidaginis; assembly: GCF_040869045.1. NCBI lineage: Eukaryota > Metazoa > Arthropoda > Insecta > Diptera > Tephritidae > Eurosta > Eurosta solidaginis. The sequence continues at coordinate 38,575,001 of NC_090322.1, read as the reverse complement.
TGATGAAATGACTGCATTTTCAGAAGTATCTTTTTCATATAAGCCATGTGAGGAGTATCTGTGTGCCATTGCCCTGATGGGACTTATTAGACAACTTTTTACAATTCCGGTTAATTGATTGAATGGTATGGCGCGTCCCGTTTTATTCTAACTGGATACCACATCGCATGAATTAACCAATGAAAACTATGGTAAGAATACCGAGCAAACTTGAAAGCCAGACAAGATAAGATATCGCTGAAATTCTTGAGTTCTGTACTATTAAGATATCCCGATTACTATGGCAGCCCGTGTTTTAATCCGTCCACACTACCTTATACTAAAGGGCCTAAAGTCCAAAAGTTGCCTTGTATTCACGGTAAGAATGGCTGAGGGTTTGTTTTCGTTATGTGAATGCCACAGCCTCCAACCTCCTAAATAATATGTGAGACTGTAGCTGCTTCCAACAATCATTATCCTCCTTAATCCAGAGCTGAGAAATCCGACGGGTTTAATCGATTTTTATCGATAACGAACCTATAAAACATCAACAAAAAAAAACCAAAAACGAAAACAGACAACAAATCGACAAATCTTCGATAATGAACCGATAACACGCCGAAAACAAACCGGTAACACGCCAACCGCAGCCTTCTTACAGGCCACAGTCTCATGAGCACTCACGGTGCCTATATGGACCTGCAGACAAATGACTTCTGCCGGAGCTGTAGGGACGAGGAGGAGATAGAAAGCGTAGAGCACTATCTGCGCCACTGTCACGCACTGTCAAAAACCAGGTACCAATGCCTCCTCAGACACTCCTTTGGGTGCCTTACCGAGCTTGAATATATAAACCCAAACGACATCTTGCGTTTCATTAGGCAAACGCGCTGGTTTAGCCTCACTGGGGTCTAAACTTTCTTCTTCTTCGAAAGCAGGGTAACAGGAAATAGGGGCCCCGCGGCACAACGGGTCACAACGGCCTACGTGAGTCTCCGCTCGGGCAGCGGAGGCAGCCACTTTAACCTAACCTAACCTAGGGGGCTTATAATATACCCGCGTTAGGTATGTCTGTCGTAAGAGGCAACTAAAATACCAAATTGATTCAAGGGGTTGTGTAGCGAAACCCTCTCAAGGGGTTGCCAGCGCAATATATAGCTTCTCCAACCCAATTGTCAACCTCACCTATCCGTGGCGAATCCTGTTTCATTAACAGCCGAGGCTCTAATGACCCCGAATTCCTGATGGATCTAGGGGGTGGGAGGGCGGTATGGCCTAGAAGGTTTCATGAGGACATACCAAAAATGTTCCCGAGATGGTCGGGCTAGTACCTTTATGGTACTTGTTGCAAAGGACCATCAGCATCGATAACACTACCCAAGGCCTTCGGGGAGTGTCCTTATCGCTACAACAACAACAACAACAACGCCAACAACAAACCGACAACTCCTTAAGTCACGGCTGAAAAATTCGACGAGAAGTATGAGGCCCTGTTGCCCTGCTTACACCAGCGTGTGTAACCAAATGCGAGGTTGTAGATTTCAAAGAATTGCCGTTGCTTTACGGTCGGACAGTTAAAGAAGATCCAGATTAATTTTGTGGCATATTAGGTTAGGTTGGGTTGAAGTGCCAGTCCAAGGCACACTTAAGCCAGTAACATTTGGTCCGTTGTGATACTAAGAAAATACAACATTACCTTTCCACTTCGAACCATTTTGAGCAACTGATTAAAGCTATTAAGGTCGTATTGTCATACCCCATAGAGCGTTGCCTTGCACTATTTAGCGCCGGGCAGTTTCAGAAGAGGTAAGCCCTCGTTTCCTACTCTTTGTCCTCCTTACAACTCCTGCAGCAAATGGTAAGGTATTCCTAACCTACTTGTAAGGCAGGGCGAAGTTAGTACTCCTACAAATGTGGAAATGTATTCTTATTCAGGATGTAAATCACTAGACTTTTAGGATCCTATTTTGATCAGGTTTCTTTCGATGTCGTATACCCCGATATTTGTAGCCATCTTTCGTCAGCTCGAATTGCCGTGGCTTACTCTGCCTCGCGAGGTCATCTACAATGCAGTTTCCCTTGATGTCCTCGTGCCCCGGGATCCATATAAGGTGTAAACTGTTCTGTTGGGCCATCCATTTAATAAATCGGCTACAGTTTAGTGTTAGTTCAGAATTGAGCGAGCAAGGGCCAAGAAATTTTATAGCAGCCTGGCTGTCGCTGAAAATAAGAATTTCCTTGTCCATACTGTGTGTCCCTTTCCGAATTTCGGCTTCCATGTCGACTAGCTGGAAGATACTGAAAGATCGGGTTGCCTGAAGGAGAGTTGGAGGTCTAGGACCCTTTAACAGGATTCATCTTCAACTCTGCCGTTGGAACCGTCAGTATATATGCATATGCTTCTATCAACAGCAAGGCACTTATCCTACTCCGCTCAATCATCCCTACTGGGATATTATGTATGCGTCTTTGTCCTGGTTATACGAAGACAACCGGAAGAGCTTCATTATCCCGCGTAATTCGTTCTATGTCCTAAACTTTTAGGGAGTGATGTCACTTAACAGATACCTACTGATCAATATAATCTTTTGCTCTTCTATTAGAGAGGCTCTAGGCACGACACAGAATTTGCTTCTATGCCTTAACTTCCGTCAGTTCAAGCGAATTTACCTGCAAGACTGTCGCACTCAAACCGGGATTTGTTCTCTATACGAGACAGATGTTGGTATGCAGATATAAGAGCGAGGTAGCAGGGCTGGTACCTATGCTCGTTTTCATCATTTCCCCCTCTCTGAGACCACTAGGACTTTGTTATTTCTAGAAATAAAGAAAAAAAAAAACAAATAGCTTCCGTGAAGTCATATTAAATCTGACGTCACAGGTCGTTTTCATATGATTGTGCCCAAGATAAGTTCGTAGAAAGGATGAGTGCAAGTTACAACTCAGCAAAAAAAGAACTTAACACATTTTATGCATGTCAGAAGCATATCTATATTTCCAGCTTTGCTTATCAAATCCCCGTACTTAAAGAACAAATGTGCTCTAAAAGGCTAGTCCGCGTACGAATTAAAAAAATGAACGGAATAAAAATTCATAATTACATTTACGCCGGTAATTAAAACTTATTGTAATAAGCACGCCAAAAAAGTGGCAAACAAGCCGGACGACGGTCATGGCAGAAGTCTTGTATTTAATTTCATTAAGAGCTAAAAAAAAGCTTCATGGAAGTTTGTGCGTTGGGTGGAATAACATGGAGGCAATAAAAGTATCTGCTAAAAAGAAGGTACTAGTTGTGAAATTATTGTAAAAGATCGGACTAGTCCTGAGAAGATATGGAGACAAAGTCTTGTGGGAAGCTTTTTAAGAGGTCAACTGGAAGGACACCGTGGGAAAACCTGGATCAATATGTTGCCGGATAGACGATTACAAGTAGTTGTCCCCACAACCATAGTGATGGTCCACTCTTCTTTTTGTAGGAGTGTTTTGTCTCGTAGAATAGAAGCGCTCACTCACGTATTCTCATGAGTATCCTCGAATAGAAGTCCAAGGAAACTGGTGTTTCAACTAGGTCGGACCATGGAGATATAGGTTTAGAGGTGTCGATTCCATATTATAATTGAAAAGATGTCGTAGAGGTTACCGTGCTCACTAAGCCGGCTGCTCTTGAGTGAAGCTTGGCCACTGCGTATTCGGTTAAGTTGATCTCCGCGATTATTCCTAATGCCAACAACCCGTGCGCGGGGACGTATTACATGTGAGGCATATATTTTGTCTGTCGTGGTTGATTCTACATAAGTAAGCGTTTAACCCATTACCAATTCCATATCGAAGTTGTCCCAGAGTGATACGAGTTTCTATCGGATATCTGCTTTTCTCTACAGCAAGGTTATAGCACTGATCGACATAAGGCTTCACCAACCGTATGGGAATAACGCTGTGGGTATTTTATAAGCTTTTGGCTCGAACGACTGAATTTTTGTGATTCGGATGTCTTCGTAATGCTTACAGAGGTGTGCCGCAATATTCACGAGAGGCGAGTGCCCACTAATCATTTGTTTATTTGTATGCCCAGGCTTCTAGAAATTTAACAGAAACTGTAAGTTCAGCATTTCATTTATCTAATTCATGTTCAGATGCATTTCGGAGACCTTTCTCCAGTCGGTTTCTTGTAAGAATTTCAACAATACCGAGACACGTAGCTTGTGGGAGGCTGAACAATTGTCTGCCCCAAGTGCTGCCGGCGAGAGGTTTAAGAATTTTGTTAGGGCTCTGTACTTTAGATGTGAGTGCACGCGACTGTTATCTTATGGCAACTAATGTGAGCTCTGTGGCAACAATAGCTGGTTTATATACCGCTGTCCTCAATACTTCAAGGCCTCAGAAAACCTATAAGAATGACTGAAATACCTTCCATACTGAGAAAACGTCCTGAAAATGTAAAAGGACCACGCAATCGACTGAGCTAGCATATAGCTTAAGTCTATGATTGACCTGAACTTCACAATGCGCTGAGTCCGGAGAAATTCATGATTCACTTCATTTGTCGTCGCAGCTCGCTACTTCCATGCACTTGTGTACCAATAGCCTTTGTGTAGCCAATGGGTGTTGACTGATGGCCTTAATATGGGGGGAGATTTATTCGAACTTGGATCAATCGATTCACTATAAAATCTTGTAGAAAATTCAACGCTTTTACCCACACACCGAAAAATTGTGTTCACTAAGACTCACCTATAAATAGTCATTGGGGTTTTGACAGGGCACTGTCTCATGGGTATCCATACGGTACGTCTCAATATACTGGAAACTCCATCCTGCCTGCTGGAGCTGTATGGAGGATGATGAGGTGAAATCATCAAATTACTTTATGCTTGATTGCCCAGCTTTTGCAAGAACTAGACGCAAGTACTTCAGTCCCGATTCTCTTGGACCTCCCGAGGATTTATCCAAGGTTGAGATCGGCATAATTCGGAACTATATCGTTGCTACCCAACGTTTATCTAAGTAGTTATATCTACGTCACAGTTATTTTATTGTATGTGGTATCACAACGGACATTCATGTTGTCCAAGTAAGCTTCCCTTATAAGGGCAGCTAACACCTAACCTAACCTAACCCACACAGCGCGATCGCTCAAATTTCAATCAGTTTCATTTAAAACCCTTCTGTAATTTCAGACTTGTATTCCCTCAATTAAGGATTGTGGCCCATCTTTTCGACTGGGAGGTGTCACACCGCCAACACAGCGCGATCTTCCAGGGCCTTGGGAGCCACTACATAAAAACGCATTCCAATTAAAGCCTAAATAATTCACTACTTTTTGTTACTAGCCATCACAAACTTTTCAAATCCAACAATTTGAGAACATACACCCAACCAGAATATCCAGATCTTTCAAAGGAATAATGCTCCTAAATAGCTGGTTTATATACTCCGAAAAGCAGTGGGCTGACATATTCGCATCGAAAGCACAATTTGCTCTTAAAATTTGTTACTGAGAAAAGATTTCAAAACTAAGTACTACCATCTTAAGGACTCGCACTGCCAAAGTACAAAAAGTCGCGCTTGGCGACCTCTACACCAGGGTGAGTAGAGAAAGAGTTTCTGTGCAAATAATTCCCTTGTCATTCCGTTTAACGTTATCTGTTGATGTTGATGTTGGACCGTACGGAGCCAATACATTCACTCCCCCTCCTCCCCCGCTTCGAAACCGTGCATGCCATTTATCTTAACCACTCCTCCCCTACTCTAAAAGCCACTCATCGTACCCATCTTGCTATATGATGCAGAAGCATGGACCATGACAACATCAGATGAAGCGGCTCTGTGGGTGTTCTAGAGAAAAGTTCTTCGAAAGATTTATGGACCCCTACGCAATGGCGATAGCGAGTACCGAGGAAGATTTAACGATGAGCTGTACGAGCTTTAGGTTAGATTGAACTGGCCTGTCCATGAGCACCTCACATATACTGATTGAGTCCGTAGTGTTACCAGGATTTGTTTTAACGACCAAACTGAGAAACTCTATCAAAAACCAGGACCTATGTTATAAAATAACTCCGTCCTCTTGGCAAATACTAGAAGCTTCCTAGGACTTAAGCCACTTGCTGCTTCTAGATCTGACAGCTGTATCACTCCTTATAGCTGGAGCCTTAGCTTGGTAAGTGCAGGGCATGAGCGCAGAACGTGCTCGATCGTTTCCTCCTCCAACCCCCACTTCCTACATCTGCTATCACTGACCAAGTCTAATTTAAAGGCATGTGACGCCAGAAGGCAGTGTCCAGTCAGAATACCCGTCATGAGTCTACAGTCCTCTCTTTTTAATGATAGAAGCAACTGTGTTAGTCTAAGGTTGTAAGACCTACACATAATCTTTGACACTTTACAGCCCCGCGCTTGAACCCACGCCTTTCCCGCTTGGTCGATCATGTGCACCTCTCGCCTTTGCTTAATCTCGCCGAATCTAATTGGGCCGCCTACGGAGCAAGCTTCAAGGGATGCGCCCTTTTTAGCTAGTTCGTCCGCTTTTTCATTCCCATATCTTCCCATATGCCCTGGGACCCAATATAGATTTATGCTTCTCCCTGTCCCGATTCTCTCCAGAGACTGCTTACAATCTAACACGCATTTAGATGCTGTGCTATGCGAGATTATTGTCTTAATTGCTGCTTGACTGTCAATATAAAAGTTAGCACGGCTGCATCTTAAGCTATTCTCTTCCAGGGTTTCTACTGCTTGGGTTACGGTTAATATTTCCGCTTGGAAAACGCTACAGTAATCCGGCAGCCTGTAGGATCTGCTTATTTCCTGATCAGCGTAGTATACCGCAGACCCTACTCCTTCCACTACTTTGGAACCATCGGTGTACACATGTATCGCCTCGTCCGCCATTTGCGCACCCTTGCGCAACCGTCGACCTCTATTGTGGCCTTAAGATCTCCCTCGAAGCGCAGATAGGGAATCAGATAGTCTGTTCGTCTTGTGATTGATGACGCATTACTACGATGCCCATATGGTCGGCGCTCAAGCTGCCCGAAGCACCAAGCCTGGTTGCGGTAGTTAATGCATACAGTGCAGCCATCGGGGTTGTTTTCAGGGCTCCCGTAATGCTAAGCATCGATAGTCTGCATATCCCCTCTAATTTTTTGAAGTATGTTTTTTTTTTTGTGTGGCTTTCCACTAAACAAGAACTCCATAGTATAGAATAGGGCTAACAATCGCTGTAAAAATCCAATGAGAAAGAGAGGGCGATAGGCCTCACGTACACCCCAGCATTCTTTTACATGCACAGAGTGCCGTTGAAGCTTTCTTGACCCTCTCCTCCACGTTGAGCTTCCATGACAGCTTACTGTCTAGGATGATTCCTAGATATTTTGAGCAAGGTTTCTCCTGTAAGGTCACCCCTCCTAACTTAGGCCTGCTCCGATTTGGGACCTTGTACCTCTTTGTAAACAATACCATATCCGTCTTCTCCGCATTGACTTTCAACCCGATATTTGATGCCCAGGTATGAATATCCCGAAGCGCCCGATCCATCAAAGAACTAATCGTTGGAAAGCACTTTCCACTTATGACAGTTGCAACGTCGTCTGCGTAAGCCGTAAGTTTTACGGGTCCCTCATCGAATTGCCTGAGCAGTTGGTTGATGACCAGCGTCCACAGCAGAGGTGATAGCACCCCCCCCTGCGGCGTGCCCCTGTCCACTGATTTCGTGGCCTCGTACAATCCCCATTGTGATGTAATCTTTCTGCAATTTAACATGCAGCCGATCCATCTTATTAAGGCAGGATGTACTTTAATGTAATTATGACCATCTATAACCGCCCCTTTTGCAACATTATTGAAAGCCCCGGCAATGTTCAAGAAGACACCTGGAGCATACTCCTTATATTCCAGGGATTTCTCTATGCTTATTACCACCCTATGCAATGCGGTGTCTACCGACTTGCCTTTGGTGTACGCATGCTGTGGAGAGCAGCTTTTCATCTACGTTGGACTTTATGTACACATCTATCAGCCTCTCAAAGGTTTTGAGCAGAAATGATGTTAAGATATTGGGTCTATAGTCTTTGGGATACACGTGACTGATCTTCCCCGCCTTTGGCAGAAAAGCTAAACGAGCAGTTCTCCAAGAGTGCGGTACATGATTCAGTCTTATGCACCCATCGAATATTATTTTAAGCCATTCCACGACCGCCCTACTTGAGACTTGTAGCATGGCCGGGAATATACCATCTGGGCCCGGTGATTTAAACTTAGAAAACGTCTTCACTGCCTACTCGATCTTGGTATCGGTCACCAAGCCCGGCACTACTAGCTCCGTGATCGAAGTGTGAGTGATGTCTGCTGGCTCTTTTAACCGTCTCTCGATGGAAAATGTATACCGAGAAGCACCTCAAGGGATTCCTCACTATTACGTGACCATTCCCCATTCTCTTTCTTTATTAGTCCCTGGACTATGTTTCCCTTTGCTAGGACTTTTTTCAACCATGCTGTTTGGCTGGAGCACTATATGTCCGTACAGAAACTTTTCCATGAGTTTCTCTTCGCCCTGGTAATTTCACGCTTGTAGATCCTCAGTAGATCCCTGTACTCGTCCCGACACGCTTCGCTATCCGCGGTCTTTGCGAGCTTAAACATTTCGTTTACCTGTCTTCTTAGAAGACTCAGCTCGTTGCTTCACAATGGCGGCTTTGCTTTTCCTCTGAATCTTCTTAGAGTGCAAGTTTGTTATACGCAGTCATAAGCGTCCTTGTTTGGAATTCATTCGACTCCTCCAGTTCCTCTACTTTAGCAACCTCTTTGGGTGGTCCCAGTTTTGTTTCTACATGTTTCTGGAATTTAGTCCAGTTCGTTGACCTAGGGTTTCTAAAGTTTCCTCCCTTCTCTACCCTCTTTAGGGGGGATGCTGAAGCTGATATACGCATGGTCGGAGAAGGATGGTCTATCAAGAACCATCCAATCATACCATGATATATCACGCTCGGAGCTCAAGGTAATATACAGAACATTGCTGGATGTTGGACCAATGTATGTAGGGACATTCCCCTGTTGGCTATCTGCAAATTGGTTTGCAGGATGTAGTAAAATAGAGATTCGCCTCTCTCGTTCGTATCTGCTCCTCCCCACGCATTGTGGTGCGAATTTGCATATGTGCCTATGACCAACCACCCTTTGCGTCCTTCCTCCTGTACTAGCCTTTTGCACTCCATCGGTGCACTCCATCCGCAGCATGGGCCATGCAACAGGATGCCAGGATAAATGCCTCCTTATTATTTTGCTCAACGGCCACCGCTACGATATCCTCTGTTAGGCAGCATATATGAATGCAGCTGTTTCCGTACCATTATTACAGCTCTCACCCGTCCTTCCGTTTGCGCGTAGTAAACGAAACCCGCGCGCTAAGTTCAGAGACCTTTCCTCGCGATGAGAGCCACGGCTCCTGGATCAGCGCCACGTCAGGCGATCCCTCCTCAAGGGTTAGGGGGAGTTCGCTCGACGCCACTTTACTGTGTTGGAGGTTTATCTGTAGGACTCGCAGCACCTTTGGGCTGTTTGACCCCCTCCAGCACCTTCGTCTTGACGTCGTCGTCCTCCCCTTGCCATTTTGGTTTAGAGTATTCCAGGCCCCCTTCAGCCTCTCGTGACTGTTGTGCCGGGTGTGTCTCTGTGCGAGTCACAGCACTATTTAGCGGTTGGTCCTCTTCTAGCACCTATGTCTTTTTTCCCTTAGGCTTTTTAGGTCCTTTTCGACTTCGCCCACATCTAGCGTGTTAGGGTTTTTATCCTCGGGACTTATTTTCCTGAGTCGCATGTAAATTTTGCCAGTGCCAAATGACATTTTGCCAAGCTGCGTGTACAAAATAACCTCCGCCTGCTTGTTTATTTGGAAGATGTAGAACTGACCACCCTCGGTAGGCCGAGATACAGTAAGTACCTTCCAATCCTGTGTCGGTATGTTCGGATTCTGATTCTGCAAAAGTCGCAGTGTATCCTCCGACTTCATCATGCATGATATCCATACCTTAGCTTTTGGTGCCGTGGGGATTTGCGCTTTATCCACCACTTCAAACCGCGCGTTCGTGCCTTGCCTTTTGAGGTTTGGAACCACTTCCTTCAGCCACCGCAAGCTCACGATATTGTCGCACGCTATCAACTTCACACCATTATACCATCCCCCCGAATCAAAGGTTGGTAGGGGCTTACTTGGTTGTTCCCGCATCATCTTAAGCATTCAGCTAATAAGCCCCTTTCCACAGATCTCCACCTTTCAATTGTCATTTGTCCGAAAGGACTGCTACGATAAACCAGCGCCACAGTCAGTGACTGCTTTGCCACATCACTCATCTTCTCGGGAAAAGCAGTAGTCTTAGTGTTATCTCCCTTTGGCATCTCCGAGAAAGCCGGAGCCTTAGCGTTAACTCCCTTTAGCGCCTCCGAGAAAGCCGGAGTCTTAGCGTTATCTCCCTTTGGCTCATCTCCTACTTCCGTAGTTAGAACTTCCCTCTGACTCGCAGCTTTCGAGGTAGTTGCTACCTCGCTATTGGAACCCATATCTCTTACAGCTTTGGACCCACTTGTCTTGTCTATGCGACTGTCCTGTCTCGCGGCTCTAGGACTGGGTCCTTTCTGCCTCTTGAAAGCAGGCTTGTCGCCTTCTGCCGAACGTTGCCTCTTCATTCTGCCATTCGACGCTTCTTCCTCCTCGTACCAGTTGCAGAACCGAGGGTTTCTCGCAGCAAACCTTTTGAACTGCCTTCGACCTACTTCTACCGCTTCATGGGCACATTCCAAGTGCTCGATCTCCACTTCTGTTGGGTCGACCACTGCTTCCAAGCGTTGTACAATTCTTAGTGCTGCACGGTACTGCGAGAGAGCTCTTTTACTTCCTCTGCTCCGTACCCTTCTCCATTCTTCTACTCCGTTTTCATTTGTGTGCTTATCCAACACGGAGTTCATTGAATCAGCACCACTCTCGCTCCCCGAGTCCGACACATCACTCAATTCGTATTTGTCGTCCTTGGATTGCGACTCCGTCCTCCTCTTTACATCATCCTTATTACAATCAGGTAATGAGTCGTTCATCTTAGTCGTACGGCGACCTGCCCGACAAGGCGGGCTCAGCGGTCCAGTATTATATACGGGGAAAGAACCGTCCGCCACAGCAGCGCCCCTTACTTTGGTAAGGCCATAAATACTTCCCGAGTTGGCCCGATACCGGGAAGGCTCCGTTCGAGTACAGCCGAATTTATCCCCTGGCTGCAAATCGTCCAATAGGCACGGTTCGCATAACACCCTGGATTAGGGGGTTAGCAGTTCTTGGTCACCGACATCCCGCCGCCCTCCTATGAGGCGAAACGGCATAGATGTCAGTCCTAAACAGCTCCGCTTCATAGTCAGGCGCTATGGAGTTCGGCTAAGCCCTCACACCAACGAAAAGGCGCCTACCTTAGTGAGGGTACGAGCTTTACGCAGACATCAATATAGTCCAGCGAATTAAAATGCAATGTCCGGCGCTGGATAGGCCATGTTATGCGAATGAAAGATCACGCTCCGGCTATGAAAAGGTTTCTATCGGAACCCGCCTATGGTAGCAGAGGAAGAAGGCGGCCCCCACTCCACTGGAAGGACCAGGTGGAAAACGATATAAACTCCCTTGGTGTGACCAATTGGCAGAGAGATACGACTGGCGCGCCTTGTTCGACTGTCATAACAATTTAAACGGTTAAGCGCCAATTAAGTAAGTATGTAAGTACTCCTCCCCTAGGCGCGTCACTTAATTTATGAATCATCTGTTTCAGCGGTACCCGAATCATGATCGTGTTCGTGGTCATAAAACCGCTCCTGAAACTACTACAGTGTCCTGCTTCTTTTAAACATTACTTTTCGATTTGAAAATTGTCAATTGCAAGCCATAAGCACTTAGAACTATCCCTTAGCTATCCTGTGCGTATTAATATTTAATTAATGAAATCCACAAAAAATAGCACTCGAAGTACTTATGAAAGCTCAGTGACGCGTTGAAAAAAAAAAATATGCTAATAGAAAAAAGCAACATTTAATGCGACGGAGCTTGAAGTTTGATCTTCCGCATCAATGACCTGTAAAATTGACTTATCCGTGAAGCTATTGAAGCGTAAATAACTGCCAACAACAAATATCAATAATACGAAATGCAACAAAACAAAAACAATGATAATAATATTAAACAACAATAACAAAAAATCTCAATACCCTTAATACATAATAAGCAAAACAAGAAGATAAAGACATTGGACTAGGGAAGCTCGCGCGCTCTTTGGTCGCAATTCGATGTGTTCCCCCAGCGCTGCCGCCTATTTCTGATTAATTTCATTTTGCTTGAAGATTAGAGCGCTTGTTGTTAGTGTAATTATTTAAAATGCCTCTAATGGCATTTGATACAACGCGACGCGACGCACAGCGCGCATAAAGGGATGCGCGTGGGTAATGGTGGTATGCGACGCGCACTCACCCCCAAAATTTATGCAAATTTCGTTGTGCGTTGCGCATCCTTCGCCTACGCTATTGCTGATTATAATTTAAATCTATGCAGGCAGTTGAGGGTTTTGCTGTGGCTTTTGCATGTAATCCGCGAAAATGTCAGTATATCAATTTCATTAAAGATTTTTTTCTTTTTTGTTTTGAAATTTTTCAATTTCAGCGCAATAGTAACGAGCGCGTGAATGAGAATATCAATATATTAAAAATAGGAAAGTAAAGCGCGCGCGTTGTACTACAAGAGCATCTATGCGGTTGTGTTTGATTGCTGTTAATGTGCGTTTGTGGTGTGGGCATGCACATTAAAAACAGCGCGTCGATTATTTGATTTTCCTGGCATTTGGCAGTTCAATATATCACAAATTTAGCAAAGCACACACACACACACACACACATACTCCTAAACCACTTAAATGTGTGTAACATAGCGCTGCGCTTTTGCTCCTGTCATTTGGGGATTTGTGTCGATTTTTCATTGCTTGCGCGCGTTCGAAAGAAGAACGACAAAAAAATGTGTAAGTGTATGCAAATTAGAACGCGCACAACAACAATTACAAGCGCTACAAACAGCAAAGTAGCACGAGAACGTCAGTAATATTTGTTACAACAACAATAAAAACGTAGTGCTTGTCATTTGGCAAAAAATGAGAAATTGTGTTGTTTCGCGTGTAACCGCGCGTGGTAATCAGCATCCGCCCAACGCAATACGAGCGGAAACGCGACCACTTTCGCGCCACCACACATTACACTTCCCAAGCCTACAGTGGCATAAGTAATTTCTGTTTTATGCGTATAACGAACTTTGAACTGTGTGCTAAGCTGCCGCAGGCTAATATTTGTTGTTTTACCTACTTTATATTGTTTATATTGTTGTTGGTAAACATGTTGCCAATTTGCGTTTGCGATTTTTTTTTTGCGCGCTTTTGTGTTGTTGCTAACAAGCATTGTTAAACTCTGCTGCCTCTTCTACACTCACTCCAACAGTTACATATTGACGCTCTCTACTGCCTTACGTCAACTGTTTCCCTCCCTTGTTAAAGCGCTCATGGCATCCCCACGCCACTTCGGCTTTTCGCCACATTTTGCATTGACTCCTGCCAGCAAGCACGCGTCAATTTTGACAGCCAACAAAACGATTTTGCAAAATCAACAACCACGCGGTTTTCGAAATTTTCGCAATCCAGAGCAAAGCGCTATGCAGAAACAATGTTCGTATGTGAGCGCTAGGCGCGACGCATAAATTCAATACAAAATTTTCGCGTAATTTTTCAAATATTTGTTCAATTTGCGTTATTTCCTCTTTTTGATGTAAACCCGTCAACCTCCAGCCCCTTTAAGTTCATTTTTTTTTTAATGTTTGATTGCCTAAAGCCAAGTTTAACGATGCGTTGCGAATTTAAGTGGCTGCAGAGTGTTGTGTTGTTGTTGCGAGTGATTTCGTAAATATTGAACATATTAAATTTTATGATTTTGCCAAAATAATATACTCTAGATGCTGGAAGCTTACTGTTGTTGTTGTGTTGTAGTGACAAAGACCCTCCCCGAAGATTTTGGGGATTGTTGATGGTCCTTTTGCCGGATATAGATCCGGTACGTTCCGGTAAAAAGCACAATTAACGTATAAGCCTGGCCATATCGGAACCGATTTAATACGGGATGGGTTATGTCGAGTGAATGAGCCAGTACTGCACTCTACCGTTGCCTGGCTGAGTCGACAGGGTGTTGTCATGGCACAGGTCATCATTTTCTTCGCGAGACAACAGACTGCAACCTTTTAGGTTATCTAGCTCGTCGCCCCTAACCTGTGTTGGCCTTGCTGAGTTTTGGCTTCAGCCGTAGACTGTAGTGTGTGTCAATGGTGGTTACGCTGTGCCTTAAGGATACACTTCCCATAAGCTCAGGGCTAGACCTATGAAGTTCCGGCTTCTCCAACTCCACTTTATATTCTGTCATCGTTCGTATAGGGTGCAGCTGTGGATGTAATGTTGTCGCTCAAGTGAGCCAGCACTTACCAGAGTCCTCGCAGTTCTCATTGGAGATGACGACTCTGCCGAACGAGCAAATACCGTATAATAGCTGTGGAGGATTCGACAGTGTGACAAGGTAAAGCCGTTGCCCCTGAATTATTACCGAAACTCCCGTAGTCCGGCTACGTTACTACTACGCACTACTTCGCGTCGCTCCTGCTGTTAGGCTCACCGCCGCCGCCTTACATTCAGTCACTGTTCATATAGTGTGCAGCCGTCCCAACAAGTGAGGTCGAACTAACCAGCGTCCACGCAACTCTATAGTGTATACTAGCCCTAGATGATTCGAAAGTGTGACAAAGGTAAAGCATTAACCTACGTTCCCCGGCTTCGATACTGTTTCGCGTAACGTCGCCTCACAGCTGCTATTAGGTTCACTGCCATCACGATACTCCTCATTGCTACTACCATTATTTGTCGCCCTTATATTCCGCCGCTGCCTCCTGATATCTTACTGTAGCTCAGTTGCTACCATTCTGATACCTCGTTTGCTACTACCTCAGTTGAACATCTCTCTTATCCTCCTGCACCCTTCTTGAATACCCCTCCGCTAACGCCGGTTTGTTCCCAGAAATTCAATAGACACTTTTAACTTGAAACCAGTTTTAGTTTCCTCCGGGGCGTTGAAAATCATTACCATCAATGCATCTGGTAGCTGGGTTGATGCACAACTTGCCTTTCAAGTGCGCACTAAACCATATCGGCAACACATTTGAGGTTAACCAAAGATGTTAACCACATTCTAAACAGAATATCGGTAACTGAAATACGTAAATTTTCTTGGTTATTTTTTGATGTGATGCTTCGACACCAAAAGTGACAGAAGACAAACAAAAGCAAATTTTAGGGTAAAAGTCAAGGTTCAGAGCTAAGGAATAGGATAGAGAAGTGAGATGGGTCCTAACCGAATTTATAAGAGCAATAGAATGAGTCAAAGCCAAACTAAAGCAAGCAAATGATGTGTAATAAGTTGAACGGGTTTCGATGTATTTGCTTGCTTACCGATGAAGCAGTCACCAAACAATTTGATGTCGGATGAAATATGCGGCAGAAGTTAGATGAAATGCAAGCAAAAGCAGCCGGTGAAGCTTGGAAAGAGCCAAAAACTTTGTGTTGGATAAGAACGAAAACTGTAAGAGCTCGAGGAGCAGCAGTGTAGGGTGTGCTTTGCTAGAAGTTAAGTTCAAGTGCAAATTTTTGTGAACACAGCTTCGGCTGTATGTGTGTCTATGTGGTATAAAGGGCATGCTTGGGCATATTATCGACATTATTTCACATATTGAATAACGGTAAACGTTTGACACTCAGCAACAGTTGGCAATAACAAGTAATCCCCAAAAGCTCTACGTAGAAGAACTGTAGCGCTGTGAGGCTGTAGAGCTTGATGCTCTGTGACATTTGCTGACAGCTATTGCAGTTGGAAGGTTACACTTGAGCTTCAAAATATTTGCTCACATATACATATGTGTATTTGTATTAGTAAGTACATATTGACGCCTTTCGATATGCTGTCATTGATGTGTGTGTAATTTGCGGTTTTTGCCATTTTCTTGCCAAATGACGCATGTGCTTCAGGTCTGCTGGTGTGACGCAGGGTGAGTTGACTTGCTTTGGTGTTCAAGTGCGAAAATAGTCTATACAAATATCAAACTGCAGCAGTGAAGAGTTTAATTGGTAACAATTGCTTTAGTAATGTGGTAGAGCGTACGTAGAAGAAGAAGCAGGGATAATATACAAAGCAGAATTCCCACAACCTTAAACCTGTTGAGCAAGAGTTCTGCATCTAGGGGGCGCATTATCGTAGGTAGGCCAAGATAGCTGTGATTCAGGGACAAGCGTTCTTCACAGATAGAGATAGAGTTCAAACAACGGTGGTTTTAGTAACTGCCATGCTCGGGGAGAGATATTAATCCGTTGGTCCTCACCAGAGAGTGATGGTGGAGTAATACTACGAACGTTGGATTGGAAAGCATACAAACGACATTGGCTCTCACCAAAGAGTGATAACGTAGTACTTTTAGCAACGGTACTGCTCGGAGAGGATATTAAAGTCGTTGGCGCTCACCAGCGAGTGATGATGACGGTAAATGTATAGACTCAGAGATATAATGTCCAAGAATGGTGTTCGTTGAACCTAATAGTGATGAAATTAGTACAAGGAACACTGCCTATTTGTATAAGATTAACCACATATAGCTCCATGGTTCCACACAGGTAATAGGAGGGTCGGTCTTAAGCCAATAGTGACTTAGTAAACAGCCACCATTACCTGTTCGGAATGCTCGCTCTTTCATCTCTCTGAATGAATAGGAGAAAGCGTTTGATTAATACACTTAAGAGATATGTATATGATGGGCATAGGCATTCTGGCATCACATGGTCATAAGTTAGGTCACGTCAGTAACACCAGGTGTAGGAAGTGCGAGCTGCAGGAATAGACGGTTGTGCACGTTCTGTGTTTATGTCCTGCGCTTGCCAGTTCAAGGCTTCATTTATTAGGGGCCGCAGAGTTGCCAGATATCGAGGCAGCAATTAAGGCAGGTCCTAGAAAGTTCTAGTATATGCCAAGAGGACGAAGTTATTCTATAACATAAGTCCAGGTACCTGATTGGCGTTCTCCTGTGTGGTCGTCAAATTCTGGTTACACTATGGACACATTCAGCCTATATGAGGTTGTCGGCCGGCCAGTGCAACCTATACCTAAGACAATAAAGCTTTGTGACCCAAATCCTTTTGTCCAACTCAAGCGAAGGTGGGCAGACACTTGCTGAAAATGCTCTGCCGTGCCATTCTCTTCAAGGCAGTTAAACCAGAAGTTATACTGCCGACCGTAAACCTAACGAAGGTGGGGAAGGAATAAGTTATATTGCTCCGCCGTTTCATTATCCTAAATGCAGGAACGCCTGAAAACCACCTCTTATGTTGGCCAAAGATAAGGAGGTCACATATAAAAGGCTCCCCGTCTGTAAGGTTTACTTCGTCGAATGCTGGGGATGAACCCAACCAATCCAGAGTAGACGGGAACTTGATTCTTTTATCAAGCCCAAGAGCCAAATAAGAGATGGAAGGTTTTCGAAAAGGTGCTCAAGTAGCGATGCACGTGTACGTCGGTGGTTCCAAAGTAATTCATCTAGTAGGGTATGCGGGGTACTATGCTGAACCAGAAATAAACAGATACTACAAGCTGCCAGATCACTGTAGTGTTTTTCAGACGGAAGTATTTGACATGACCAAAATAGCTTAAACTGCAGCCGCGGCAACTTTACACTGATAGAAAACTAGCTAATAAGGCAATAGGTGGCATAGTACCCGCTAGTGTGTTAGAGTGTAAGCAATCCCTAGAAAGAATTAGGATATGGTGAAATGTACATCTATATTGGGTACTTGGGCACATGGGAATGGATGGAAATGAAAAGGCGGATGAGATAGCTTTAAAGGGCGCATACTTCGAAGCCTGTACCTGACGTCCCAATCATATGGCATAAGATTAAATGAATGCAAAGCAGGAAGGTTGTGGATCAAGCGCGCAGCTGCAAAGCATCGAAGTTCGTGGACAGGTCTTAAAAACTTAGACTTACAAAGTAAGTCGTATCATTAAAATGAGAGGACTGTAGACTCATGGCTTGTATTCTGACTAGAAACGGCGTTCTGGAATCACATGCTTTTAAATTGAGCAAGTTTTGTGTACGCGCCGTTCGCCTTCCAGCTAAAGACTACAGCTATTAGGAGTGAGACAGCTATCAGATCTAGAAGTAGCAAGTGGAATAGGTCATAGAAAGCTTCTCCTATTCGCCAAGAGGACGAAGTTATTTTATAAAACAGGTGCTGGTTTTGTGATAGGAGCTTTCAGTCTATGCGAGTTCCTCACCAACCAGCCAGTTTAACCTAGCCTATATTCGCTCTCAGAGTATTTAAAATTTATAAAAACTGTGGGATATGACGGTAGCAGTCACCCATTGAGCGCTTAGTCCAATGAGCTATGCGAGACAAGAAACTCAATGTACAGGCATTTTTTTTGAGTACTAATTAGTTTAAAAAAACTCGACTCTTCTTTGAAGTTTCTTCCTTGGTCTGCGTAAATGTTATATACAAATTGATACATACCACAAAATCCGAATGCTATTCAGCCTTTCATTATACTACTTTTTATATCCTCCTACTCATCACATTCTCTAATCTGATCGCTAAATCAAATTGCAATTTCTTATAAGTCTCTGATGAAATTAGAAAACTAAAACAGACAAGTGGGTGCAGCAAAAGGAGGGGAGGCAATGAAGAGATCCACAATTCTTTATAAATCATTAATCATTACGCGACAAGATTTTTGCAATTTCGCGCCACTTTCAATTGACATTTTTTATACGAGACAAAGCTGGGGGAGAGGTTGAAATCGGCAGCCTTTAACAACAGCGGATTTGTGTAAAGTCAGCTGTGGGTTTTTTGAAAAATCTTATAACAAGAAAAAAAAAAAGCTAATAAGATATAAGAAAGACGACCCTAAGTAGAGTTCATAGCTAAAGGACTGAACGAGGCAGGCTGTAGGCAGGCAAGAGGCAACAAGAATTGAAAAATGTGGGCGCTGTTCGGTTTTATGCAAATTTTCAAATTTCTTGCAGCGGACGAACGGACGCAGGCAGCGAGAAGCCAATGGTCCATGGTTTGTGCGCTATTCGACTGCTGCCAAAACCATTGATAAATCATAAAGCTCTGCACACACACACACCAATAAACACACATAAGACAAAAAAAAAAACTACAAATTTATTACCCAAACGATACAGTTGCCAACGCAACAACAGCGACCACATAAAAAAACTGCGCGTGGCTAACAATCACTGCCAATGCAAAAACAAAAAAGCTCTCACTTCAACCCCCATTTTTGTATTTTGGCTGCTTACCCTTTACGCGCGCTTAAGATCCGTATCTTACGAGCTGCTAAACCGCATCAAACCAATCAAAAATATGTGGGCTTGGATATCAGTAGAGCAGTGCTATTATTGTTGGACTACCAAAGGCAATATAAGATACAGCCGAAGGATCCATGAGATCCAAGAGTATATTTCAGGGAGACGACCCACACAGAGCTACCACAAATCCTCAAATCGGTTGCGAGCAGTACTTGAGGAAAGGACAACCAGATGGTGTGATCCGTGAGGACCTAAAATAAACTGAATGAGACCAGGAGTGTGGTGTATGTCTTGCGACCAAGCTGAAAACCCATGCAAAAACCAGAACCTATGCTATAACATAACTCTCTTTTCCTGGCACTAGGAGCTTTCTAGGACCTATGTAACTTGCTGCTTCTAGATCTGATAGCTGTATCACTCCCAATAGCTGGAGTCTTAGCCTGGCAAGCGCAGGGAACAGGC